>NC_086320.1:237654926-238015551 GCF_036172605.1 Pelobates fuscus
AAAAATTCTAACAAAACCCCAGGACCAGACTGTTTATGATTTATTGTTCCGTCCTTTATTATATGCCTGTTTCCTGGGATCTTCGGGGTCCATATAAACTTTTACGCCGTTATGGCGGTTGTTGATTTATAAATTCCAGTTTGTTTATCCATGTATCCCAATCCTCTGTGTGTATCTGTTTCCTATGTTCATCAGTATACCCCTTTCCATTTTCGCTTGCCATATGACTTGAGTTATTAATTCTTGGATGTGTGGAATTATCGCTGTTCTCCAGTTACTTGCCAGTAGGAGTTTAGCTGCTGTAATGATATGTATTGTTACCATTTGTACTTTTTTGCATTTTGGGCCACTTCAGGTTTAATAAAACTACTTCAGGCTTAAATCCTATTTTCATTCCAGTTATTTGATAAATTACTTTCATTGCATTCTTCCAATATTGACTTATAGGAGCACAGTACCACCAACTGTGGATCAGATTGCCTTCATTAATATTGCATTTCCAACACCTGTCTGATGTTTCTGGAATGATTCTACTTAGATGTTTTGGTGTCAAATACCATCTATTAGCTAGTTTAAATTGTTATTCTGTAAGATTTAGGCAATTTATATGTTTGTATACTTTACTTTGGGAGCTTATCCATTCTTCTTCTTCTTCCATGGATACTTGTAGTTCTTTTCCCATTTATTAATCAATCCTATTGGTTTATCATCTCTCCATCCTTATATAATTTGGACGCATTTTGCCAATAGGGTCTTAAAATTCTTTAGAAGATGTCAGAAGATGTCTGAGTTTTATATTTTTCTCCTCCTTGTTCTTGGATAAATATTCAGCAATGAAGCCCTTGATTCTCAAGTAATTGAAAGTTTAATTCCTGGAGATGTTAAATTCCTCCATGATTTGCCTAAAGGGTTTGATTTTATTCTTCACTATTATATTTTTGAATTCCCTGATCCCCCCGGTTTTCCAGGTGTGTATTTTTATATTTTCCAACATGTCTGAAATCATAGAGAATGGGAGCACCTCTATTGTTTTATTTCTAAATTCTATATTGAATGTTATTTTATCCCACCAGCTTGTTAGTTCTTTAAGTATCTGTGATTTGCTCCGTGCGTCTTCAATCGCTTTTTTGTTCAGATCCTAAACCCAAAATTGTGAGGACAAATTGTTTACCCCTGTTTGTTTTTTCCATTTTTCTTTGCTTGCCATATTGTTTTGGGCGAGCAAAATGTGGAAGAGGCTGCTAACCATGTAACATTGTATAATTTCTGGACACCCCACAGAGAGAGATAATCTTGGCACTCACCCTGTTACAATAATAAATTTTCTTGCCTGGGTGCAACCTCCGCGTTGATATATAAACAAAAATTGGGTATACGGTGCACTCACAGGTGTGCAAACAAAGTTTTTTTGATCGACGTTTCGACCCTTCGTTTATATATTGTTTATTTGTGTTCGGGGCATTCTCATATGATATGGAATACGCTGGTGAAGAGAAGTATAAAGGAAATAGTCGGTTGAGGTGTGCCAAAACCGATGTATGCTGTAGGCCGGTAAATAAAGTGGGCAAAAAGAGATAAATCAAAGCAAAACATTTATTCAGAAACATAGTACATTACTACATATTAAGTAGAAATCTTAATGAAAGCCCTTCTAATCTCTTGGACTGGGTGTGGGATGTAAGTGGCGTAAGCCGAGGACTTCCAGCGACCCAGTGTCTTAATCACGTGTACTGGGATGTCTTGGCTAGAAGCCGTGGAGGCGGCTCCGATTCTGAAGGAGTGCCCTGAGTAATTGCTAGGATTTAGACCAAGTCTGGTGATGAGCATACGGACATAATGCATACATTTTGCCGTGGTAAGAATTGCATCATGTAGTAATAGTAGTGGTTTTGTGGTGTATGTTGGTGTTGTGGTTAAGAAAGCGTCCAGTACTTTCACCGGGCACCAATTGTTCCCTGTGGGGTAGTAAGTTATGTGAACCGGTTCCCCCATCTGACTTGTTTTGGTCTTGGGTAGGGTCAGGACGTAGTAGTCTGTGTGTTTCACAAGGTAAGAGGTGAGATGGCACCCTTGGTTATGGTGCTGGCCACTAATGGTAAATTCTCTTGGTCTAAGGAACCCATAAAAGGCTAGATAAATGGCGGTTTTTATAACAGCGTTTGTATGGGGTTCAAATGGTGCCAGGTCGAGTAGGTCGGACAAGGATTTGAACATTTTAATGTCAATGGCCAGTCTCTTGAGTGTTGCTGGACTGTCTGCTTTCGCTTTGCCCTTGAGCAGTGTTCGGATGGGGTAAGAAGTTAAGAACCCCTTGTGGTTAGGGAAGGAGCAATACATATGGTGTTGTATCCACGTGAGGTACAGCTTAATAGTATTATGTGAGAATTTAAATTTAAGGTGGCAAAAAGATGCAAAAGCTATCAGTGAAGGAACCTCAAACCAGTTAGCTAGGTGATGGTCAGACATAAATTGTTTGTACAAGTGAAAAGCTCTGTGATACGCGTGTTGAGGGCTGGTGGATAAGGCTAACTTGGTGAGAATGTGGCTGTGCCGAAGTAGTTCCTCTACTCTATGATAAGGTCTTGGAATGTTGGAGCTGGGGTTGCCAAACGAGCTGTCGAGGGTATGGACAGTCTGAAGGCCTGAAATTGAAAGCGAGATAGCTGGTCAGCTGCCGTGTTGTATATACCGGGAACGTGGGAGCATATAATGTGGAACTGATGGGTAGCTGCCAGCCGTGTCCGTTTCCTAAGGAAACTCATAATCGCCAAGGAGGAAGAGCGGCCCGTATTGATAATGTGGCATATTGACAGGTTGTCAGAAAAGCAGCGCACAGACTGCCCTTTCCACAACCTACACCAAGTTACAGCTGCAGCAACTATCGGGTATACTTCAAAAAGGGCTGAGTTAGTGTGAAACCCCTCAAAGCCCTGTGTTTCTGCTGGCCAAGTCCCCCAGAGCCATTCGGTGCCGAAAATGGCTGCATATCCCGTGGATGATGCTGCGTCTGTCCAAACAGGTGACTGAGAATCAATCTGCGGGAGGAACATGCTCCACCCATTCCAGTCTGAGAGGAATTTGTACCACATCTCGAGGTCAGTGGTTGCAGGACAGTCCAAGGACATAGTCGTTGGAGAAAGTGGGGAACAGGGCGAGGAGCCTAGAAATGAAAGCCCTGCCCTGGGGGATTATGCGCATGGCGAAATTTAGTGAACTCAAAAGTGATTGTAATTCTTTACGATTGCAAGACCCCCTGTGCATGTAGTGACTAATATCGTGTAGGATGTGATCGATCTTACCTCTAGGGAGCCTGGCCATCATTGTTGATGAATCCAGCAAAATACCGAGAAAGTTTATGATCGTGTCTGGTCCCTCGGTTTTAGTGGGTGACACAGGAATACCAAGGGAGGTAAATAGCTTGACTAAGTGGGAGGTTGGAATTAGATTTGATGAACAGAAAATCGTCTAATGTATTACATTTGGGCACCTGCAGGTATTAAGGAGGAGCCAACACAAAGCTTCTGCAAACGTATCAAAAATCCTCGGACTACTCTTGGCCCCAAAAGTGAGTTGGCGCCTTGCCACTTAATACCATGCAGGTGCCACAAAGAGTGGTGTATAGGTAACAATTTAAAAGCATTCACAATATCCGTCTTGCTAAGCCAAGCTCCCAACCCTGCCGATCTGATAGCCGCGATAGCGTCATCAATAGTGGAGTATTGAAAGGAAAATTCCTCAGATGGAATCAATGAGTTTAGGCTGGGGATGGCTGAAGAGTGGGGTGCGGATAGGTCAATGATGAGTCTTAGTTTCTCAGAATTTTTACTGGAAACCTGCCCAATAGGGTTAGTTCTCCAGCTGGAAAAGGGGGGTTACAAAAAGGCCCAATGACAAACCCCTGATCCACTTCAAGTTGTAACAAGGTAGTGACTGAAGTAGGGTCATTAGTGGCCGACTGCAAATTGTGACACTCTAGTACCCCTGTTGGCATGTGAATGAGCCCCGTGTGAAAACCCTGGGTGAGACCTGTGCATAAAAATTCCACAAGGTGTTTGGAGGGGTGAGTGGACCGCATACATGCAAGTACAAGAATGTTCACTGGAGACGAATAAGGTTTCTGGTACATTTTATTTGGGCACATGGATTTCGCATGTGCCCTGAAACAATGCGAGCATACGTGTAATAAGCGGCAGGCGCTGTAATCGCAGGAGCCCTCATTGAAGTTGTTGCAAATCTGAGATTTGCCTAGGTACACTACTGGACTACCCAGTTTGTCTCTGGTCTGTTTCTCAGCCCTGGGGGGATGCTGTAAGGATGAGCTGGGAACGCTGTCCGGACAGAGGGGCAAAGATTAGCTGCGTGAGCGGGTGACGTACATATGGCACAAGCTAAGCCCTGCAAAATGCCTGAGGAACAGTTCATTGTCCAGTTGGCTCCAATCCATCTGGATGCCATACTGGGACAACGTGGCCGACACTTTTGATGAAAAGGACTTGTGGTAGTCGTAAAAAATATAGCCACCATACTTATTACCAAAGTCTACCAGCTTATGCATATATAGAACCAGTTCCTTCCTCCTATGGGGATGAACCATGCATAGAATATCCCTAAAGATACCGAAGGCCAGAACAAAATCAGGAATGGCCAGTTTCTTACTGAGTCTGGGGTCTCTGGCTTTTAAAACCACCGAGATGTCCCCGTAGTCGTAAGAACGGTTTTCCACGACATCCTGGGAGGCAATGAGCAGTGAGACTAAGTTAATGTCCTTGCCTTCCAGGATGTCCTTTTTAAGATTAGCCGGAACCATGTGGGCAGGATTAATAACGTGGGCGGCTGCCTTGGTGGATATGGAATTACCCGCTATTTCTGTGGGTATGACCGGGATTACTTCGGTGAGAGGGACAGGAGGCTGTACTGGGAAGCTACGGGCTTCCAGTCTCTCCAGCCTGTCGTTGATCTTCCCCATAAAAGAGATTAGGAAGGCAACCATAGCGTGGAGAGTCGGATCTTGAGAGCCGCTTGTGCCTTCCCCTGCGTCTGTATTAAGGGTATCGGTTCTTAGTAATTTGAATAGTTCTGCTTTCCTGGCAGTAGCCAGAAAGGGATACTGCATTTGCGTAATTCTGCAGTGATGCGGGGGATAGTTCATGATCTGATGGACAAGGGACTTCCCATGTCGCCCTTGCGAGTCGGGGTAAGTGACCTAGCAGGGGTGCTAGGGATTGACATATCCTCACCATCGTCTGGGAGTAGGGACATACTGAAAATATATAATAGACATTGTTGGTAACCAGGAGTGGGAAATAACAGGTGGCTAGCTAGTGCCAGATGGCAAAAGATTATGCTAGGTTTTGTGGCAGGTGAGGCCCTGCTAGTGCCAAGTGGCTAGAGAGGCTCTATCTTTGAGTTGGCGCGAGGGGCGTGGTAACCTTCAACGGTGATAGGACGTTCGCCTCTCCATGAGTAGACAGGAGGGGTTTTTGGCAGTGACTGGTGTCGCCCTCTCTATATAATTTGCGAGGCGACTATGATTTGGCCCGAGGGGCGTATAGTACCTCGAAGTGGGAGTTGGCCTCGCGGACCGCTAGGACTACGGAGCAGGGAAAAATATCTAAAAGGCCGAGTTGAAATAACATGACCCAACATACCTGCAGAAAAGTGAGCCCTGGCTTTTGTATGAGAGAAAACCGAGGTCTCTTTCAAGTAAGGGGGGCTAGAGTAGATGACCCGTCCAGGGGTATTCGGGTTCCTGGAGGTATGAGAATTTTGATAAGGTACTCTTGTAAGACAATACACATAAGACTGTATAACTGAAAGTAGTAAGTTCTTAGGGGGTGACTGCAGAGAGTACTGACTACCCCATACAGACACAAATGCTCCCAGTAGCCATGTTTCTTTAACATTAACAGGGATTACTTATCTTAAACTTTAAAGTTTACCACTAACAATGCAGATATCGTATATATTATCTTAACACCAGTAAGTAATGCATATACTATAACTGCTATATCTGTAAAGCATGAAGTACCTATAAATGTATTTAACACAAGTTCTACTTGCAGTAATTTATATACAGAACCAACACAGCATTTAACCGAATTAAGGCATTGTAACTGATATATGTTGTATTAGTCTCTTAATGGTTGAACTAGGAGTCAGCCAGCACCAGACCAGCACAACGCCCTCCCTCCCCTTTTAACCTGTTAAAATAGCAGACCAGATTTACCCAGACAACCAGCCCACCTCCCCCTTCCTGTGTAATGCCGGCGGGGAACAGGTACTCCTTGCGGTAAAGGAGTCTCTGAGGTGTGTTCCCGCCCGTGCCTTGTAGTTTTATCCCTGACAAAACCAGCCCACCGTCCCCCAGAAATGTATGTAATGCTGGCGGCCGGCGGGAACAGGGGGACTCCTTACGGTAATGGAGTCTCTGTGCCTGTTCCCGTCTGTGCCATGCTGCCCAGCGAGTAATGTTCCCCCTGGCTCACCGCCCCGTCGAGCTGGGGGAGCCGGTCGGGTTGGGGAGCCGGTAAGGCCGGGGAGCCGGCATGTAGGTGCCGGGTACTCATGATGTGACGTTGAAAAAGCGCTGCATCTCACCGGAAGTGATGTAGCGCAACAGGAAGCCGGAAGGGAAGAAGCCGGCGAGTATCACGCTGTTTGTCTAGACCAACGAAGGTAAGTAAGGGAAGGTTGGAGTCCCTTAAGTCGGTCTATATCCCCTCCCACAACTTCAGGCTATGCCTTCCAATATATATATATATACATGCTTTAAATATAATATATATATATATATATATATATATATATATATATTAAAAAATTTGGGGTATGTGTGTAAATAAATATTCTTGAAGTCCAGACAGACAAGCAAGTGCTGGTAAACCAACCAGACATTGTGGTGGTAGACAAGGAACGAAAGACTGCATTCGGGGTGGATGTGGGAAAACCCAGTGACTATAACATCAGGAAGAAGGAACATGAGAAGGTGGACAAATACCAAGGACTGAAAGAAGAACTAGAAAGGATGTGGAAAGTGAAGGCAGTAGTAGTCCCAGTTGTGATAGGAGCAGTTGGGGGAGTGGCTTCAAAAGATTCCAGGTGGGACATCTGAGATCGCTGTCCTGAAGAGTGCAGTTCTAGGAACAGTGCAGATACTGCGCCGAACCCTTAATCTCCCAGGCCTCTGGTAGAGGACCCGAGAATGAGGAATAAACATACCACTCAGGAGGGGTGAGAAAATCTGTATATACAAACACACACACACACACACATACACATGCTTTTATTTCCTGTATATGTATAATATATTATGATTAAAGCATTTTGTAATATATTATACATATATATGATTTCCTTATAAGTGTATTTTGAGATATGTGTATATATCTCAAAGTACACTTATAAGGAAATCATATATATGCATTACATATGTATAATATATTATAAAATGCTTTAATTATTTTATAATATATTATACATATATATGATTTCCTTGTAAGGAAATCATAAGATAAACTGCTATGTTTACACTTGGGTTAATCCAGCCTCTAGTGGCTGTCTCATTGACAGCCGCTAGAGGCACTTCCGCGCTTCTCACTGTGAAAATCACAGTGAGAAGATGCTGACGTCCATAGGAAAGCATTGAGAAATGCTTTCTTATGGACTGATTGAAATGCGCGTGGCTCTTTCTGCGCATGTGCATTCAAAGCTGACGTCGGGAGAGGGAGGAGAGTTCACCAGCGCAGAGGGAACCTGGCGATGGAGAAAGGTAAGAGTTTACCCTTCAGCCCGGCGAGAGTGGGACCCTGAGGGTGGGGGGGGGGACCTAAAGACCCTATAGTGCCCCGAAAACAAGTTTGTTTTCCTGCCACTATACTGGTCCTTTAAGACTTTTTTTTGTTTTTTTGTTTTTTAAACCGAGCCCCACCAAATGCCCACTGCGACAGGTCCCAACCAGTATTTTACAGGCCCTCATCCCTTTCAATTTACATTTATTGGTGGTTTTATTTATCTCAACTAACCCTTTAGTCCAGCTGCTTGTATACTGACTGGCATGAAATCAAGCTAAAATATGATAAAAAAATATTGGCCGAAAAGTTAATTATCGTTTGCTATCAGCCAATGGAATTAACTGGAGACCTGAGATTGCTTTTGAGAAATAAATTATTCTAGAAAGTACAAAGTGTTTACAATTGATGGTGGCTTAATACTGAAACATCAGTTGAAAAATAACATAACTGCCTATTATCAGACATACAATAGCAATACATAAGGAATTGCGGTGATACATAAACACACATGGTTATTCAACAAAGTATGATTTCATTTATATATTTTTTTTTTAAGCATTTCTAAAATTTGTACTTTAGCCATTTACTTGCTGTCAAATATCCCCATTCTACAATTGTAAAGTGCTACAGAATTTGTTGGCGCTAGATAAATGCTAATAATAATAATTAAATAATTGCATAGTGTCACAAATTCACCATGGATTAGCAAATTATTTATGATAAAAATAAAGCCATTTTATATCACTAAATGACAAAATTATTTAAAGAAAGCCTAATTGGCATATTTTCTCACATTATTCAACAACTATTTACCTATTATCTTTTGTTAACATAGGAGCAAACACTCCATATGCACCACAGCCAACAAGTTATGACTACGATGCTCCCCTTTCTGAAGCTGGTGACCTGACTGATAAATATTTTGCTATTCGCGATGTTATTAAAAAGGTACATTATCAATTGTACAAAATAAAATACTTGATAAAATGTTGTAATGTCTGAAATTGTCCTTATTAGGAATTGATATATGTAACGGACCGTTTTGCTCACCAGAGGTTAAAAACCGTTTAGGCGATATTCCCCTTTCCAGATGCACAGGCAGCAACTGTAAGCACCAATCTCCTGAACTGCAAACTCTACGAATCCTGGAAACAGCCGAACAGGAAAACCATACGAAAGGGTTACACTCCTGGCAGTCAGCATACAATCCAATTCCCCCAATAACGAGACGACACTTCGGTTTGAGGGTTAAGCAGAATCTGACTGCCTGGCACATACAGCCTCTTTTATTCCCAATCCACAACCACAGTACAGCCCACAGGGTATTGCAGAACAACCAATCAATCCGTACAATACACACAGACACTCCCACACAAAATCCTCCCCTCTGCCTGTGATATGATTACTGAACACAATGAGTAATCTCATTATCACCGGCAGAGGAATACAGTTTTTACACAATATTTATAACTTCTAAAATATACATGTCACAAACATAAAACATACATTTTCATAAGCAGCATACTCCAAATACAACCATATGTCAAAATCATCCAAATTGGTCCATTGGTTCAAAAGATAGATCGAAGTCCTTTGTGACCAAATTAAGCATGGCTTTTCTGCCCAAAACCAGTTCCACAGAGTCTTCTATCCTGGAGATAATTGAGAAGTAACCCAATTATCTCCAAGGACAGAGGCAAAACTCCATTAGCCACATGGCAGACAAAGGACAATAAAATACATAAAAATACATACTGTTACATTTATCACATAGAACATACACATTCTACCTATCCCCAGATAGCTTAGACCTGAGCGCACATTATTACCGGATGGCGCTCAGATCACATACATACAGTTCAATCGCCATGGAGCCAAAGTCTTTCATAAGTCTTTCAGTATACGGCTGGGCTCCATGGCATAGCTATCTGGGGTAGCATGGCTTTAACAGTCCGCAGAAAGGCACACATAAACCTTTCGGCAGGGAAAATAACAGGTTTGAACTGCAGGGCCATAGTCAGAAGGCAAGAGGCGGGCAAGCAGCCCCCTCCAAGGACACGTGGCGAGGTCAGTTTCGCCACAATATATAATGTTCACATTTTTTATCTTTAAAAATCTGATTCATTGTATGTATCAAATTAAACTTATTTATGAAACTATATTGGGGTTTATTGACTAAACCGCAAATTTTAGTGCATTGATAAACACACCTCAAATTTTAGACCAAAAAATATGTTTTGGATTAATACCCCTCCTCCATTATATTTACAGGTTGGCTAATTTAGCATGAATTTTACAATTCAGTTTTCCGTTTAATAGGATTACGTTTTAGTGAATAAACCTAATTATGTTTAATTGGTTGAATTTCAGATCACTCTTGTTTTACAGGGTTATTCACCAAAGTGAGAATTCAAAGTGAATTTCAAATTTAAGGTTAAAATAACGGTTTTGGATAAATTCATCTATGCTGCCATTTTGTCAAGTTTTGTGAATAACCCTGTTATTGTTGACAGAGGCATGTGGTTAAGTTTAAAGGGAAATGTTTTATGTGTGAATAATGTGTCCTATTTTTCAGTTTTGCAAAAAGTGCAGATTGCAATACTAATTGTCACTTTCATAAATTAAAACCTTGTTACACACACATGGCTGTCAATCAGATAACCTGGTCTTACTTCCTAGTTTGGTTAGCTCAGTAGAGCTAAACTCCACGAGGTAGCAATTGCTCAGATCACCTGCCTTGAACTGCATTGGGAAGTCTGTGATTGAACAGCCACAGAAAATCTGGGTGGGGTTAGAAGGGCTTGCAAAGGCAGCAGGCAAGAGATCTGCTGGTTTTGCAAGCTGGTTTTAGTTGCAACAACAATTTGGAAAAAAAAATGCATTTGGTGTATGTCTACTAAACAGTGAATTTTAGTTATTTTGTGTTTGGGCAGTGGAGTGTCACTTTAAGTAATACATTAATTAAATTATATACAGTTAATATTTGTAGATTTATTTTTAGTATAAACAGATTCCAGAAGGCCCTATTCCACCCACAACGCCCAAATTTGCCTATGGAGAGATTAACTTGGAAAAGGTAAGAACCTTCTTTTGATGCCTGTTTATACACTGTGAATTGTTTGTTAAACTTGCAATTTAAAACAATAAGCTTTGCACTCCACATACACAAATGGTGCTTTGTAACACAAAGTATATACAGAAAGATTTATGAATTCATACTAGCACTCTACGAATTCAATTCCAATTTCAATGTATTCAAGTAATTCCATCATAAAGCAAAAAAAAAAAAGTCTCCTCTAGAGTAACACTTGGCCTTGAAGAGGAGGAAATCGAGGATAAATGTTACTCCAGAGGCAGACCTACTGAAACAAATAATTAAGTACACTGGCATCACAGGGATTAAATGAAAAAACAAACTTTTTTCTTTTTTAGTTAAAATGGTTTATTATTGACGTCCTTGTCCTTAGATTTGTTTGGTGAAGTATAAGTGGTAGATCCTGTACTATGTTTATAGATAGTTATACTTTTTTTTTTTTTTTTTTTTAAGCTCTTTATAAAATTTGGAATCCATATAATTTGTAATTTGATTACTTTTTTTTTTTTTTTTTCAAACCACCGAGTGTATTTATGGTAAAGGGTTTTATTAGTTTGTGATAGAAACATATGTAATGTTTAGGACTTTATTAATTTTGATTTGCAAACCAAATCCATTCTTTCAGACGGAAACATTTGCCAAATGTTTATGTTTGACTATACAATAAGGCATTTTTTAAGGTTTTACTCCTTACAGTGCGTGTTTCAGAGAGTTACGTGCCTGAGTGTTTTTTTTTTTTTTTTCATTCTTTATTTTTAGTTTGTTTGCATGAGGTATAATATATATGTGCTGGTAATGCCACGATAGCAGTGACCGGCTAATTGAAAACAACATAGATGTGGCATAATATAAGATTGCTCTAAGATTTTGTCTATATATGTTCAACTGTAGGTAAAATGTTGGCATAAAAGGTATACGACTAGGTTTACATGTCGGCTGTTAAGGGGGGACCTCTCAGTCAGTTGTCCCTGTGTGTCAGGACCTTGACCCGTCTGGAATGAATTTCCCTGTGTGCGTCCTAAGTTTTGTCGGCGTTGTTCTGCTTATGTTGGGCTTCGCTGTATGAAGGGTGTGTGGCTGTCATTGGCAGAGATATTTGGGCCTGATGGTGTCGGGTAATTGTAGTTCGCTGTTGCAATTTGGTTTTCGTCCTCTAGATTAACGTGGGTATTTCTGAGTTGGTGTTTGGATGATGTGTTGTGTGTGTCTTGGGCGTGGTGGGGACCGTTACGTCGGCTTAGTAAGGTCTCCTCTCCGTCCGTCCCCCTCCACGAGTCTCTATAGGTTTCCCCTGTGCCTAAATGCCCACCTTCTCAACGCGGGTGTAATTGTGCGCGGTGTATCTTTGTCGGGGGGCCTGGTTATAGCTCGTCTAATAGCTTGTTAGTGTGTAGTTGTGTGAGTGTTGTAAGGGAGCAGGACTTGGTTTGAAAGCATTTGTTAAACATTAAACATTAAACAAACAACAGGAAATAAAAATAAACATTTGCAAACACTTAAGCAGGGTTGTGATCTTTAAGTCCCTAGAGGTCTTATGCGGTGTTTCCTTCTGCCGGACCCCTGTCAGTGGCGTGTGATATTCACTCTCTCGTTCCGACAGTTTTAATGGGGTTATTGCTGGCGCGGTTTACCCCGCTTCCTCTCCGCTCCGGTACTGTTCTCCTATTCTGCCTCTCCTCCGGCCGCGCCCAGGTTTTCCCTGCTCTCCGGCTCTGAGGGCAATGCCTGTAGTCGCTGCAGGTCTTGTAGGAATTTTGTGGGGTCATCCTCCGCTGCCAGGGAGAGGATAGTGTCTTTGTGGGTCACCACCAATGTGCCCGCTGTCCCCAGCGGTATCGGATACCTTGCTCTCTCAGTTGGCTGGTTAGGGGTATGAGCTTTCTTCTCTCCATCAGGGTGGTGAATGGGAGGTCGTCGAAGACTCTGATGTTGTGGTTCTTGATGATGATGGTGGGCGATTTTCTGGAGTGGGACATAAGTGTCACCTTGACGGATACATCTCGAGTGATGGCAATAATGTCTCTAGGGGCATCCGCCGGGGCGGTCGGTGCCTTTCGGATCCTAAAGGCTGCCGTTATCGGACATGCCTCTTCGTCTCGCTTTGCCCCCATGGTCTCCGCGACTTCATTCGTGTACTCTAGTAAGGCTCTGGGCCCACTTCTTCTGGGGCTCCTCGGATGCGCACATTCCTTCTTCGGTGGCGTGTTTCAATTGAAGTGACCGTGCGGGTAAGGCTTTGGATTTTGTGTGATAGCGTCTCCATCTTTGTTTTTGTCTCCGTGAGTAAGGAGTCTCTATGTTTTTCTCTTGTTTCTACTGCGCCTAGGCGCGTCTTTATGCTGGTCATCTCCGGTTGCACACCGGCCAGGTCGGATTTCCATACCTCACGCAGGTCTAGTAGCAGCCTTTTGATGTCGCCTATTGTGGAGGGGGAATCATCTGAGTCAGAGTCTTCTGGTTGGTACACTGCGGTGGCCCGTTGTGTGGGTCGGGAATCCTCTTCCTCATTTGATGTGTCCGATACGATGGAGCTTCTTGTTCCCTCCGGCGCCATTTTAGGCTGCGGTGATCGCTGTGGCCTATCAAAGGAGCGCCTAATGTTGGGTTGAAGGGAGCCCTCCGAGTGGGTGCATTTTTTGTTTTTTCGCCCCATCTCTCTGTGGGGGGTTTGGGGGGTGAAAATTACGCCTCCAGGCTGCGGTCTCAGAATGTTGTAATCCTGTTTGGGCTTTTGGCTAGCAGGGGGGGGGGGGGGGGAAGCTTCTGAGCAGGTAGTAACCTGTCAGGTTATATCTCGAGGGCTGAGTCGTGATGGCAAGCGCCGATATATATGGGCGCAGTGTGTCCGGCAGGTAATTATGAAACCATAATTTAACTTCAAACAAACTTCAGTCAAACTAGGGGAAGACTAGTGGTCAACGGGAGCCTATGCTCAGTTCATTTGATCACAGGGTGAGTTTGCATTATGTGCTTCAGGTAGCATTGGCGTTGGCGGCTGTGTTTGATCCTCGTCTGGGTTGTCGTGGAATGAGGGTCTTTGTCCTCTCTGGGTCCCATCTGTGCGATGCTCCAGAGGGGTTTTGTGTCTCAATGGGTTGTAGCGCCACTTGAGAGAGACCCAGTGTGGGTAGTAGGCTTTGTGCCCCCTGCAGATAAAGAACTTCGTGCTCTGTGTTCTCATGCAGGACAATCAGGGAGCGGGTAAGTCGCCATCGGTATGTTATACCCTGTTTCATGAGGAGGGATGTGAAGGGCTTAAAGCGGCACTGTCATGCCGAATTCCGTTTTTTTTTTTTAACCCTCCTCCCGCCTCAACTACATCCAATCGACCCCCTAGTCACCCCCAAATGCCCCTATGCCTCCCACATTACCTATTTTTTATTCTTTATTTTCTGCCCCGATCTATATTCAGGGCGCCGCCATCTTTGTGTGGGTAGGTGAAGTCCCTGTGGGACACGTCATCTACCCACACTAGATAGCCCTGAGATTCCCGCACATGCCCAGTGAATCATCTGGACATGCGAACGGGAATTTCACCTATTCATTCATTCATCAGACAGACGAATGAATGAATAGAAAAAATCAGACGAACAAACTAACACTGTGTATCAGTGTACGTTTGTTTGTTCGGTTTATTACAAGGAGGGAGCTACCGGCGTGCAGCTCCCTCCTTGCAATATGTAAAGACAGAAGCGGCAGGGAGCAGTGCTCCCCACCACTTCATAAGCCCCCCAGGTCCCCTCCTCACTCTATGGGGGTCAATATGACCCCCATAATAGCACAAGGGAGATTAAAATCTCCCCAATGCCCCTACTCGCTATACCGCGAGTAGGGGCATGTCCACTAGACAGTGAGCAGCCTGTGGCTGCTCACTGTAAAAAAAAAAAAAAAAAAAAAAAAAAAGGTAATAAGGGGGGGACGGGGGACCTACTGTCCTCCCCCACCGGCCCCCACCCCTGGACGGCCGGTGGGGGCCATAATGGGAATGAGGGGGGACCTACTGTCCTCCCCTCAGGCCCCCACCCCTGGGCGGCGGGTGGGGGCCATAATAGTAATAAGGGGGGGGGGACCTACTTACCTCCACCCCCCGGCCCCCACCCCTGGGCGGCGGGTGGGGGCCATAATAGTAATAGGGGGGGGGGACCTACTGTCCTCCCCCCCCGCCCCGGCCCCCACCCCTGGGCGGCGGGTGGGGGCCATAATAGTAATAAGGGGGTGGGACCTACTGTCCTCCACCCCCCGGCCCCCACCCCTGGGCGGCGGGTGGGGGCCCTAATGGTAAAAGGGGGGGGACCTACTGTCCTCCCCCCCCGGCCCCCACCCCTGGGCGGCGGGTGGGGGCCATAACGATAATGGGGGGGACCTACTGTCCTCCCCCCGCCCCCACCCCTGGGCGGCGGGTGGGGGCACTAAGTAAATCCCCCCCCCATCAAGGTGACTAGGGGTGCCCAAGCCCCTAGTCACCCACCCCCCACCCAAATAAAAAATGCCCCTACTTACCCCCGTCACCCTAAAAAATAGTGAGGGGGGAATAAAATTGCTAACCTGTAAAGTAAAATTAAACTTACCATTCAACGTCTTCTTTTTTCTAAAATCTTCATTTTCAGCCCCCAAAAAGGCCAAATAAAAAACAATCATAGCCGTCGAACTAAAAATAAAATAAAGAACCTGAGCGCAAAAAAAAAAACCCGACGAAAAAGAAAAAACCCGAGCGCACAAAAAAATAATCCATCTTCACCCATGGAGGGCTCCGCGCAGACTGAGCTCCGCAGGGCGGGGCAAAGCTTATAAAGCCTTGCCCCGCCCTGCAATTAGCCTAAGAACACTCTGATTGGTGGGTTTAAGCCAATCAGAGTGCTCTTTGTCATTTTACAAGCGTGGGAAAGTTCTTTGGAATTTTCCCACGCTTGTAAAATGACACAGAGCACTGTGATTGGATGGATTTCAAGCCATCCAATCACAGTGCTCTGTGTCATTTTACAAGCGTGGGAAAATTCCAAAGAACTTTCCCACGCTTGTAAAATGACACAGAGCACTGTGATTGGATGGCTTGAAATCCATCCAATCACAGTGCTCTGTGTCATTTTACAAGCGTGGGAAAATTCCAAAGAACTTTCCCACGCTTGTAAAATGACAAAGAGCACTCTGATTGGCTTAAACCCACCAATCAGAGTGTTCTTAGGCTAATTGCAGGGCGGGGCAAGGCTTTATAAGCTTTGCCCGCCCTGCGGAGCTCAGTCTGCACGGAGCCCTCCATGGGTGAAGATGGATTATTTTTTTTTGCGCTCGGGTTTTTTATTTTATTTTTAGTTCGACGGCTATTATGGTTTTTTATTTGGCCTTTTTGGGGGCTGAAAATGAAGATTTTAGAAAAAAGAAGACGTTGAATGGTAAGTTTAATTTTACTTTACAGGTTAGCAATTTTATTCCCCCCTCACTATTTTTTAGGGTGACGGGGGTAAGTAGGGGCATTTTTTATTTGGGTGGGGGGTGGGTGACTATGGGCTTGGGCACCCCTAGTCACCTTGATGGGGGGGGGGATTTACTTAGTGCCCCCACCCGCCGCCCAGGGGTGGGGGCCGGGAGGGGGGGCAGTAGGCCCCCCCCCTCCTTATTACTATGATGGCCCCCACCCGCCGCCCAGGGGTGGGGGCCGGGGGGGGGAGGACAGTAGGTCCCCCCCCCCTCTAATTACCATTATGGTCCCCACCCGCCGGCCAGGGGTGGGGGCCGGGGGGGAGGACAGTAGGTCCCCCCCCCTACTACTATTATGGCCCCCACCTGCCGCCCAGGGGTGGGGGCTGGGGGGGGGGAGGACAGTAGGTCCCCCCCCCCTTTATTACCATTATGGCATCCCACCCGCTGCCCAGGGGTGGGGGCCGGGGGGGAGGCCCCCACCCGCCCCCCAGGGGGGGGGAGGACAGTAGGTCCCCCCCCCCTCTTATTACCATTATGGCCCCCACCCGCCGGCCAGGGGTGGGGGCCGGGGGGAGGACAGTAGGTCCCCCCCCCCTCCCTACTACTATCATGGCCCCCACCCGCCGCCCAGGCCCAGGGGTGGGGGCCGGGGGGGAGGACAGTAGGTCCCCCCCCCCCCTTTATTACCATTATGGCATCCCACCCGCCGCCCAGGGGTGGGGGCCGGGGGGGAGGACAGTAGGTCCCCCCCCCTCATTATCTTTATGGCCCCCACCCACCGCTCAGGGGTGGGGGCCGGGGTGAGGGCTGGGCGGGGGGGACAATAGGTCTCCCTCCCTTATTTTACTTTACAGCCCCCACCCGTCGTTTAGGGGTGGGGGCAATATTTTTTTTATTTTTTTTTTACAGTGAGCCACAGGCTGCTCACTGCTTACTAGACATGCCCCTACTCGCGGTATAGCGAGTAGGGGCATATTATTTACTAATACCAAGTCATTTTTACTTAGTGTTAGTAAATTTGGCTGAAAGACCAATTTAGGTCTTTCAGCCTTTTAGTAGATAGCTCCCTGATACCGTGGGAATTAGGGAGTTATCTACTAAGCGGCTGCAAGATGCAGCCACAGCAATGAATAGGATCGGAGTTTCATTCATTTGAATGAAATTCCGATCCGAACAAAGTACCGGATTGCATCCTAACACCAATGGAGAAACAGTGCTCATTCTGTTAGGATGCAATTCGGCAGTTTTGCCGGCGTTCTGTCTAAGTGACAGGACGTTCGGCAATACTGACAGGAAGCATTGTGGGAACTGGGAGGAAAGCTAGGGATCATGGGAAAATTGGTCTGACCAGCAGAAATGAAGCACACTTTGCTTCTCCGCTGGTCAGAGCTGGTCAAGCGGAGGAATCCTCCATAAGGCAAAGAGTCCCTACTTTGTCTTATGATTTTAAAGAAAACTAAAGAAGACAGGAAGAAAAGAATAACAGATCCCGAGAGAGGGGGAGAAGAGGAAGAGATTGAGGAAAGGTAAGTTCGGCATGACCGTGCCGCTTTAAGGGATCTCTGCCAGGCTAGTGTGCCTCCTGATATGTCTGCAAAAATGTGAGTGACATCTCTTCAAACTGATATGGTGTACGGTCTCGGCTGTTTTATCCCTTCAATGCTGAAAGCATACAATGAGGTCCCGGTGGATCGTGTTTGGTGCTCTTGCGGGCCTTGTGGCTCTGAAGACGCCTTTTAACTCTACGGCTTTTCTTTGTCTCGGGTTTAGTATCGTTGTCAGGAGCCTCCTCACCAAGTGCGGCAGTTCAGCGGTTGGTATGTCTTCCTTTATGCCTCTCACTTTGACATTGCTTGCGCGCAGGTGAGGGCTGGCAGCCTTAGGCCTGGGGGCAAAACCAGTCAAGTGGCCCATTGCGCCACCAAATCAGTTCACCATCCATGCCCACGTTTTCCTGGTTTAATAACGGATATTGATGTTATGCTAATCAGTAGCTCTTTGCCATACCAGCTCCTTCACGGCTCTGACTTTCAATGTTGTCAGAGCACAGGCTGAGAATCTCTGAGCCTGTTCTCTGACTCACTAACTGAGCGCCGGAACCACGAGGGAGAGGATATGATCTGACTGCACCTACTGCTGGTTCGCACCAGTGGACCACCAGCGAATCGTTTAAATTAAATATGCTGGTGTACCCAACTTGTGAGCTGTGTTGGCCGCCGGGTGCCTCTGTTGTCATGGCACCCTGCGTGACCGCACAGCTTGCCCACCCCAACGGCTGGCCCTGCTGACACACACTGACGTTACTACTTAGACATCCCTCAATATTAATACAGACATCAGAGTAAACACCAATAAACTGTGGAAACAGAGCTGATCCCCCCAAATTTATAAAGGTTTGCTTAGAGGATTTATTGTAAGATCAAATCATGCCTCCTCCTCTCTCTCCCCCATGCGCTGCTCTGTAGGCTGGGAGGAAGTGAAGAGTAATCACAGTCTCCCAGCACAACGCCACCTGTGGCTGCATGGGGAACAGCTGTTTAATGTAATGCTTGCAGGACGGCCAGCTGCCGCAGAACCTCTTTGTTTCCGCCTCTGCAAAGGGCTCCAGGCACTGCTTGTTGTGAGTGTGAGCCACTGTAAATTAGAAGCAGAGGGCAGAGGGCACTTGCACTGCGGTCAAGACGGGTCTGGGCAGGAGGAGAGTGCAGTGCAATCAGTGCACTCCCCTCCTGTGGGTCACCAGTAGACTGGTGCACCTGCCCAGGATCAGAGCCGGTGCAAGGATTTTTGCCGCCCTAGACAAAATATAAATTTGCCGCCCACCCATGTGACATCACAATGCCCCACCCATATGATCTGCCATATGAACTAACGCCAGTGCTGCAGTTTGGCTCTACTGGTCTGGTGTAGAACAGGATCTCTGGAGGCTGTTTGCAACTGTGGTCACAAAATTCAATGTTCTGGGAGAATTGGAAGCAGCTCCATTTTTTTGAGCCTCTTACACAGCTCAAGGTCTGGGCCCCAGGGCCTGACGGTGAGTATGCCCATAAGGCCCACTCATAAGTCCACTTATATGTTCCACCCACCCATGAGTCCGCTCACAGGGAGTGGAGTGTGTAGGGGATGTGTTATGTGTTATTGTAGAGGATCTAATATGTGTGCTTATGGTATTGTCACGGTAATATACCCCAACACGCAGGAATAGTACAGATAGTCAGGAGACAAGAAACCAGGGTTCGTCTTACCGGACCTTAGAATGGCCGGACTTGACGAGAAAAAGCAAGACAGAGTCTAGAACAAGCCGAGGTCAAGGGAACAGAGAGACAGCGTAACGTAGAACAAGCCGAGGACTGGTACACAGAGGACAAAATAGCGGATAAGCAAGCAAGGATAAAGAGAGAGCGGAGTCAGGAACAAAGCCAAGGTCAAGCACCAAAAAACCAACTGAACGATACAAGCACTAAAGGGAAACTGGACAGAAACCACGATAGGGCAAGGAGCAAGGGAAACAGGTGAGTATAAATACCCTAAGGTTCACTTTGATTGGCCCCTGTCATATCCACGCCCCCAAAATGTGAGTGTATGGGGAATGTGGCCTGACAGGGGCCAATGGGAGACTGATTCTAATTTAGTCTCCCACTGTCCCTTTAAGAGCGCGCCCGAGACGCGCGGCGCGCTCTTAGTGTCGGGCGGGACACGTGACCGCTTCTCGCGGTCACTGCCCGCCTGACTGATCATCTTGTTGGCTGAGCCGCGCGCGGCTCGTGCAGGAGCAGGACCGCGCGCGGCGAGAAGAGAGGACCCCGGCCGGCCCCTGGAGAGGGTAAGTACCGCTACAGTACCCCCCCCTGAAGACACGCCCACCGGGCGGGGAGGAGCAGGCCTGGCAGGAAAACGAGCGTGGAAAGAACGCACAAGGCGAGGAGCGTGAACAGCGTCAGCGGAAATCCAACTGCGTTCCTCAGGCCCATAGCCCTTCCAATGTACCAGATATTGGAGGCGACCCCGAAGCAAACGAGAGTCAATTACAGCCGCCACTTCAAACTCCTCATGGCCCTCCACAGAAACCGGAGGAGGAGGAGGGACATGCCGAGTATAACGGTTGCACAGGAGGGGTTTTAACAAGGAGGTATGAAACACGTTAGGAATGCGTAAATTTTTTGGAAGATCCAATGCATACGAGACAGGATTAACCACATGCAAGATACGAAAAGGACCAATAAAACGAGGGGCCAACTTCATAGAAGGCACACGAAGACGAATATTGCGAGTAGAAAGCCAAACCCGGTCTCCCACAGCATAGGATGGAGCCGCCCTGCGATGCTTGTCTGCCTGAACCTTCTGACGAGCAGCTGAGGCCACCAAAGAACACTGAACCTGCTCCCAAGTATTACGTAGACTAGCCAAATGTTCGTCCAGAGCTGGCATGCCCTGTAAGGAGAATGCAGCTGGAAGAACCACGGGATGCCGGCCATAAACAACGTAAAAAGGGCTGTTAGCGGAGGATTCATGAGCAGCATTATTACGAGCAAACTCAGCCCAAGGAAGAAGGTCAGCCCAATTGTTCTGATGGTGGGACACGAAACAACGAAGATACTGCTCTAGAGATTGGTTGGCACGTTCAGCAGCTCCATTAGACTGGGGGTGGTAGGCTGAGGAAAACGAGAGGGAGATACCCATCTCTGTACAAAACGATCTCCAGAATCTGGAGATAAACTGGCTACCCCTATCGGACACGATCGAAGTGGGAATACCATGCAACCGAAACACCTCCCTGGCAAAGATAGAGGCAAGTTCCCTGGATGATGGTAATTTGACAAGAGACACAAAATGAGCCATCTTAGAAAAACGATCCACAATCATTAGGATGACAGTTTTACCATTAGAGGGAGGCAATTCAACAATGAAATCCATGGATATATTGGACCACGGTCTCTCGGGTATGGGCAACGGATGTAACAACCCACAAGGAACTCTGTGGGAGGACTTCATACTGGCACAAGTGCTACAGGCATTAACGTAATCGATGACGTCCTTGCGCAAGGAAGCCCACCAGAAATATCTAGAAACTGCTGAGAATGTCTTAGAAATACCAGGGTGTCCAGCAGTTCTAGTGTCATGATATAATGACAAGATGTCTCGTCTCTCCGGTATATCAACGAATAGCTTATCAGCAGGCCTCTCCCCAGGAGCCAAGTGTTGTTTAGCCTGAATAGCTTGTAAGAGAGAAGACGAAATGGAAAGAACAGTAGTCGCTATTATTCTGTCAGGCGGAATGACAGGGGTAACATCGACCTCGAGTTTGTCAGTAGTCTCGAATTGTCTGGACAGAGCGTCAGCTTTAGTATTACGGTCACCCGGTCTGTAAGTGATTATGTAATTAAAACAAGACAAAAACAGAGACCACCTGGCCTGCCTGGAAGACAATCTTTTTGCTTCACTAAGGTAAGAGAGGTTTTTGTGATCCGTTAAAATGAGGATGGGATCCCTAGTACCCTCTAGCAGATGTCTCCATTCCTTGAGCGCCAAAATGATAGCAAGGAGTTCACGATTGCCTACATCATAATTCCTCTCTGCTTTGGACATCTGTCTGGAAAAGAAGCCACAAGGGTGTAACGGCTTTTCAGGTGAATCTCTTTGAGACAAGATAGCACCTACCCCTATCTCAGAAGCATCAACTTCAAGAATAAAGGGCAGTGAAGGGACAGGATGCTGTAAAACAGGAGCAGAGGCAAATGTAGCCTTCAAGAATTCAAAGGCCTCGAGTGCTTCTGGTTTCCAGACATGAGTATTACCATCCTTCTTGGTCATTCTGGTTATAGGCGCAACAATGGCAGAAAACCCTTTAATAAAACGCCTATAATAATTAGAGAACCCCAGAAAACGCTGAATGGCTTTCAACCCCTGGGGTAGAGGCCATTCCATAATGGCAGACAGTTTCTTGGGATCCATACGAAAACCCTTGGCCGAGATTATATAACCCAAGAATTGGACTTCAGATTGATCAAATGAACATTTTTCGAGTTTGCAATAGAGACCGTTAACCAGAAGAGTTCTCAACACTAATTTAACATGCATGTGATGAGTCTGTAAATCAGTAGAATAAATCAATATGTCGTCCAAGTATACTATAACGAATGTATGTATAAATTGACGTAGGACATCATTAATAAATTCCTGAAAAACTGCTGGGGCGTTACAAAGACCAAAGGGCATCACAGTGTACTCGTAGTGGCCACTCCTGGTATTGAAAGCGGTCTTCCACTCGTGATCCTTTTTGATACGTATGAGATTGTAAGCACCCCTAAGGTCCAATTTAGTAAAAACTGTGGCCTGTTTAAGCCTATCAAATAGTTCTGTGATCAAAGGTATGGGGTACGCATTTTTGACGGTGATTTTATTTAGGCCCCTATAGTCAATACAAGGCCTTAATTCGCCATCTTTCTTAGATACAAAGAAGAAACCCGCCCCTGCCGGGGAAGAGGATCTTCTTATAAATCCCTTCTCTAGAGATTCCTTAATATATTCCTCCATAACCAGATTCTCCTGAGGAGATAAAGGATATATTCTCCCTTTGGGAGGCATAGCACCAGGTAACAAATTAATTGCACAATCGTAAGGCCTGTGAGGTGGCAATCTTTCAGCCTCCCTTTTATCAAAAACAGATTTAAGAGACAGGTACTGAGAGGGTATGACCGTAGGCACGGGAGGAATATTAGTAGAATTCAAAGGGGTGACTTTAACAATACAAGACTCTTGGCAAGAATCACTCCAAGAAACTATTTGTCCTGACTCCCAATCAATGGTGGGATTATGAGTACGTAACCAAGGATACCCTAACACGAGGTGAGAGGAAGGAGAAGTAATGATCTGAAACCGAATGGTCTCAGAGTGTAACACCCCTGTAGACATATGTAGTGGAACAGTTTCATGTGTGATAACTGGAGAGCATAATGGTCTACCATCTATGGCCTCAACGGCCAAGGGTGTCTCCTTCTCTCTGGTGGGTATGTTATTCTCCTTGACAAAACTGGAATCAATAAAGTTTTCGGCCGCTCCGGAATCAACCAGGGCTAGTATATTCCCTGCTATGCAGTTACTATCAAGGTGCAGGGAAACAGGAAGAAGTAATTTATTAAGAGGCAAATGTGAGGACTGTGATGTCACACCCAAGGCCAATCCTCTATACGGTCTTAGGTGCGATAGTTTCCCGGACGCACGGGACAGTCTTGTCTCATATGACCCCTCCTACCACAATAAAGACAAAGTCCCTCCTTTCTCCTATAAAGCTTTTCAGCGTCAGTAAGTTTAGCAACCCCTAACTGCATAGGTTCCTCCTCAGAACCTTTAGATCCCTCGGGAGTCTCAGCTCTAGGGGAGTTAAAGGGAACAAAATGTCTATTTCTGGACCTGGTATATAACCTGTCACGGATCCTGTTATCTATATCGATAAGATAGTCAATCAGGTCCTCCAGGGGTACAGGGAGGTCCTTAGCTGCTACCTCATCCAACATAGTATCAGACAGACCTTCCATAAACGCGGTAGTAAGCCCATTATTAGTCCAATCTACCTGTGAGGCAAGGGTCCGGAACTGAATAGCATAATCGGCTACAGATTTAGATCCTTGCTTTATTCTCATTAATGCCCTGGCGGCATTTTTTGACCTTTTAGTCGTGTTAAATGTTCTACGGAACGCTGTGAGGAAGCTATTGAAGTCGTGTACCATAGGCCCATTAGCCTCCCAAATAGGATTTGCCCATTCTAGTGCCTTATCCGTAAGCTGGTGCATAAGAAAACCCACCTTAGATCTATCAGTGGGAAATGAACGTGGGTACATTTCAAAGTGGAATTCCACTTGATTAAGGAATCCCCTACATGTCTTAGCGTCCCCTCCATACCTAGGTGGCGGGGTTAGATGTGCAGAAGCATTAGGCATATTAGCTGTGTCCGGTATAGGGTTTACAGGAGGCGTAGGTACAGGTACCGGAGCAGATCTGGATAACAGTGTCTGGATGGCTTGAGCCATTTGATCCATACGGTGATCCTGTTCTGCGAATCTAGCCTCATGAGTGGCCATCTGTTGACCTAAACCTGCGGGGTCCATGGCCCTATCGTAATGTCACGGTAATATACCCCAACACGCAGGAATAGTACAGATAGTCAGGAGACAAGAAACCAGGGTTCGTCTTACCGGACCTTAGAATGGCCGGACTTGACGAGAAAAAGCAAGACAGAGTCTAGAACAAGCCGAGGTCAAGGGAACAGAGAGACAGCGTAACGTAGAACAAGCCGAGGACTGGTACACAGAGGACAAAATAGCGGATAAGCAAGCAAGGATAAAGAGAGAGCGGAGTCAGGAACAAAGCCAAGGTCAAGCACCAAAAAACCAACTGAACGATACAAGCACTAAAGGGAAACTGGACAGAAACCACGATAGGGCAAGGAGCAAGGGAAACAGGTGAGTATAAATACCCTAAGGTTCACTTTGATTGGCCCCTGTCATATCCACGCCCCCAAAATGTGAGTGTATGGGGAATGTGGCCTGACAGGGGCCAATGGGAGACTGATTCTAATTTAGTCTCCCACTGTCCCTTTAAGAGCGCGCCCGAGACGCGCGGCGCGCTCTTAGTGTCGGGCGGGACACGTGACCGCTTCTCGCGGTCACTGCCCGCCTGACTGATCATCTTGTTGGCTGAGCCGCGCGCGGCTCGTGCAGGAGCAGGACCGCGCGCGGCGAGAAGAGAGGACCCCGGCCGGCCCCTGGAGAGGGTAAGTACCGCTACAGGTATGTAGTGTATAGGGATACCAGTTTGTGCAGGTAATGCAGTGTGTTTGTGTGTAGTGGAAGCAGTGTGTATTTGTGTATTAGGGATGTATTATGTGTTTCTGGTTGTGTGTAAGGGATGCATTGTGTGAATCTGTGTTTGTATGCATAAGCAATGCAAGGTGTGTGTCTGTATGTGTGTGCATTGAGTGTAAGAGATGCATTGTGTTTCTGTGTGTTTGCATGTGTGTGTAAGGGTTTGCATTGTATGTATCTGTGTATGTGTGCAAATGATGCATTGTCTTTGTGTGTAAGGGTTGCATTGTGTGTGTGTGTAATGGATGCATTGTGTGTTTCTCTGTGTGTAAGGGAAGCATGTTGTGTTTCTGTGTATGTATAGGGATGCATTGTGTGTTTCTGTGTATGTATAGGGATGCATTGTGTGTGTGTGTGCGCGTAGTGTGAAAGAGCTCCCTGTCTTGCCCACTGTCCTATAGAGCTGTCCCTTAGAGATCTCCCCTGCCCCTTAGTGGTCTCTCTCTCACCCACCCTCCCTGTGCTCTTCTCAACCCCCCCCTCCACCCTCCCTGTGTTCTTCTCACTCCTCCCTCTGTGTGTTCTCCTCACCCCTCCCTGTGTTCTTCTTACTTCCCCCCTTGTTCTTCTTACCCCCCTTGTTCTTCTTACTCCCCCTTGTTCTTCTTACTCCCCCCTTGTTCTTCTTACTCCCCCCTTGTTCTTCTTACTCCCCCTTGTTCTTCTTACCCCCTTCTTCTTATTACTCCCCCCTTCTTCTTACCCTCCTCTTCTTCTTATTACTCCCCCCTTCTTCTTCTTACCCCCTTTTCTTCTTCTTACCCCCCTCTTCTTCTTCTTAACCCCTTCTTCTTCTTACCCCATTCTTCTTCTTACCCCCTTCTTCTTCTTACCCCCTTCTTCTTCTTACCCCCTTCTTCATCTTACACCCCCCTTCTTCTTCTTACCCCCTTTCTTCTTCTTACTCCCCCCTTTTCTTCTTACTCCCCCCTTTTCTTCTTACTCCCCCCTCTTCTTCTTACTCCCCCTTCTTCTTCTTACTTTCCCTGTGTATAAGGGAGGATAGATAGGTGGGAGCAGCATTATGTAGAGATTTGAAAGCAAGGACCAGAATTTTAAATTGAGTTCTATATTTTATAGGAAGCCAATGTAGGGACTGACAGAAGGGTGAGGCATGGGAGGTGCGGGCGGACAGGAAAATGAGCCTCGCCGCCGCATTCATTATGGACTGTAACGGCGCAAGTTGGGAGCACGTAAGACCACTGAGAAGCGGATTACAGTAGCCAAGGCGAGAAAGGACAGTGGAATGGACCAACACCTTAGTCGCATCTGGCGTTAAGTAGGGGTGGATGCGCGCAATGTTTTTGAGATGGAAATTACAGGATTTGGCGATAGATTGAACATGAGGCTTGAAGGAGAGGTCGGAGTCAAAGAGAACACCTAGGCAGCGAGCCTGCGTGATGGAGCTGATGGTAGCACCGTTGACTTGGAGGGAGACAGACACAGGAGTAACAACACTAGAGGGAGGAAAGACCAGAATTTCAGTTTTGGTCAAGTTTAGTTTAAGGAAGTGGGCAGCCAGGGCCGCCACCAGAAATTTTGGGGCCCCTAACTGAGCTCAGGGTCTGGGCCCCTGGGGGCCCGCCTCCAAAACCGCCCACAGAGACTGCCTCCAAATCCCGGCCACAGGAATACACACACAGACACAAACACATTCACTGATACAAAAGGACACAGATATATACACACACACACACACACACACACAGGCCCGGACTGGCCATCGGGCACACCGGGCAAATGCCCGGTGGGCCGCGGTGGCCATGGGCCGAGGCCGGCAGGGGAGGTCCCAGGACATCCCCTGCCGGTCTAGGCAGGGCCTGCACTATCCGAGCGCTGGCCCCGTTGTTTGCCATGACGGGCCGGTGGGGAGATCTCCCTCACCGGCCCCCTTGACAGACATGCGGCTGGGGAGGGAGGGAGAGGACCCGGCGGAGCTCTAACTTGCAGCTCCACCAGGTTCCTCTCGAGAGATCCGGAGCGTTGACATGCATACAGATAGACATACATGCATACATACAGACATACATAGTTACATACATACATTCATACTGGCATACATACATTCATACAGACACTGACATACATACATACACACATTCATAATGACACGCAGACATACATACACTGACATTCATACACACATAATGACATGCAGACATACACACAGACATACACACAGACAGACAGACATACACACACACACAGACATATTTAGTTTAGAAAAACGTCGCCTGAGAGGGGATATGATAACATTATACAAATATATTCAAGGCCAATACAAACCATTGTGTGGAAATGCCATGGCAACGACCGGATCTCGCGAGAGTGAACTCTAGCCCGCAGGCTAGAGTTCATTCACCACTGGACCACCAGGGAACACTGCCACCCCGCCTCCCAGGTACCACCGTGACGGTCTCCCCCTCCCAGGCTAAAGGTAAGAAGGGAGGGGGGGATTTAATGCCTGTTATTTTATTTTTATTTTTTTACCCCCCAAACACACACACAATCCATTCTAACATTCACACACATCACACACAGCACTCTCACACCCATCACACACAGCACTCTCACACCCATCACACACAGCACTCTCACACCCATCACACACAGCACTCTCACACCCATCACACACAGCACTCTCACACCCATCACACACAGCACTCTCACACCCATCACACATAGCACTCACACACAGCACTCTCACACCCATCACACACAGCACTCACACACATCAAACACCGCACTCTCACACCCATCACACACAGCAATCACACACAGCACTCTCACACCCATCACACATAGCACTCTCACACCCATCACACCCATCACACACAGCACTCTCACACCCATCACACACGGCTCACACCCATCACACACAGCACTCACACAGCACTCTCACACCCATCACACACAGCACTCTCACACCCATCACACACAGCACTCTCACACACATCACACACAGCAGTCTCACACCCATCACACGTAGCACTCACACACAGCACTCTCACACACAGCACTCTCATACCCATCACATATAGCACTCTCACACCCATCACACACACAGCACTCACACACATCACACACAGCACTCTCACACACATCACACACAGCACTCACACACAGCACTCACACACAGCACTCACACACAGCACTCACACACAGCACTCTCACAACCATCACACACAGCACTCTCACACCCATCACAAACAGCACTCTCACACACAGCACTCTCACACACATCACACACAGCACTCTCACACCCATCACACACATCACTCTCACACAGCACTCTCACACCCATCACACACAGCACCCTCACACCCATCACACACAGCACTCTCACACACAGCACTCTCACACCCATCACACACAGCACCCCCACACACATCACACACAGCACCCCCACACACATCATAAACAGCACCCTCACACACATCACACACAGCACCCCTCAAACACAGCATCCATCACACACACATACTGCACCCTTCATATACACACTACATCCCTCACAGACACCCACTGCACCAAACACACACACACAATACTTCCGAACATATTTATATTATATATATATATATATATATATATATATATATATATATATATATATACACACACTACAGCACCCCTCACACACATACTGCACTCCTAAACACATTACGTTCCAGACACACACTAGATCCCTTACCAAACTCTGGATCATATACACACACTAGATCCCTTTATACACTCTGAATCCGTTATATACACACACTCACTAGATCTCCTACACATTCTGGGTCCTTCAAACACACACTAGACTCCTGTACACACACACACACACACACACACACACTACATTCCTAAAATACACACTCCGGATCCCTTATAAACACACTAGATTCATTGTAATTAAACACATACTACACCCCTAAACACACACTCTCTACAACCCCTACAAACACTACATCACCTATAAACACACACACACACTATAGCCTGTATGCACACACTTACAACATCCCCTATACACACATTCTCTACAGCCCCTAGCCACATATGGATTACATTACACCAAAAACACAACACGACTAAAACCGACCTTATTACACAATACCACACCACAATCAGCTCACTCTACACACACACAACCCCACAAGCAGGCTCCAAACACATGCACAATGCTCTTTCCTGGCCATTTTGTCTCCTGGTATCCATTTATAGAGACACCAGAGCCAAGTTGCAAGGAAACACAGTGCAAGCATGTTATTAAATTTTCTTGCACTGTGCAGAACAAATACAGGGCTTTTCTTCTCATGCTTGAGCTCTTTAGCAGATTTCTGCGCATGGTCTGCCCTGGAAGAGCATTTAACCAACATGCTGCCCCGCCCCCTTCTTAGTGGGCCGCTGTGATAAAAAAATGCCCGGGACGAATTTTTCTCCCAGTCCGGCCCTGCACACACACACACACACACACACACACACACTGATACATACTAACAGACACACATGCTGATACGCATACATACTGACACACACATACTGAGACATACACACATATACAAACACACAGGCGTACATAGTGACAGACACATACTAACATACATGCATAAGGACATACATACAGACATACATCCATACAGACACTGACATCCATACATACACACATTCATAATGACATACATTCATACAAACAGACATACACGCATTCATAATGACATACAGACATAACTAACATACATGCATAAGGACATACAGACACACACATTCATACTGACATACACACATTCATACTGACATGCAGACATGCATACACTGACATTCATACACACATAATGACATGCATACAGATAGACATACATGCATACAGCCATACATACAGACATACATTCATACAGACACTGACATCCATACATACACACATTCATAATGACATACAGACATACATTCATACAAACAGACATACACGCATTCATAATGACATACAGACATACATTCATACATACATTCATACAAACAGACATACACACATGCATAATGACATGTAGACATACATACACTGACATTCATACACACATAATTGCATACATACAGACATACATAGTTACATACATACACTCATACTGGCATACAGACACTGACATACATACATACACACATTCATAATGACATGCAGACATACATACACTGACATTCATACACACATAATGACATGCATACAGATAGACATACATGCATACAGACATACATTCATACAGACAGACAGACAGACACACATTCATAATGACATGCAGACATACATACACTGACATTCATACACACATAATGACATGCAGACAAACACACATACAAGCAGACATACATACACACACACACAGACAGACTTATTTAGTTTAGAAAAACGTCGCCTGAGAGGGGATATGATAACATTATACAAATATATTCGAGGCCAATATAGTTACATAGTTACATAGTTAGATAGCTGAAAAGAGACTTGCGTCCATCAAGTTCAGCCTTCCTCACACCTGTTTTTTGCTGTTGATCCAAAAGAGAAAAAAAAAAAAACTCCCAGTTTGAAGCACAATTTTGCAACAAGCTAGGACAAAAAATTCCTTATTGACCCCAGAATGGCAGTCAGATTTATCCTTGAATCAAGCAGTTATTACCCTACATTGAAAGATTATATCCTTGAATATTCTGTCTTTGCAAGTATGCATCTAGTAGTTGTTTGAACATCTGTATGGACTCTGATAAAACCACTTCTTCAGGCAGAGAATTCCACATCCTGATTGTTCTTACAGTAAAAAAACCTTTCCTTTGCCTTAGACGAAATCTTCTTTCTTCCAGTCTAAACGCATGGCCTCGTGTCCTATGTAAAGTCCGGTTTGTGAATAGATTTCCACACAATGGTTTGTATTGGCCCCGAATATATTTGTATAATGTTATCATATCCCCTCTCAGGCGACGTTTTTCTAAACTAAATAGGTTTAAATTTGTTAACCTTTCTTCATAGCTGATATGTTCCATTCCTTTTATTAATTTTGTAGCCCGCCTCTGCACTTTTTCTAGTGCCATGATATCCTTCTTTAGAACAGGTGCCCAAAATTGCACAGCATATTCAATATGTGGTCTTACCAGTGATTTATAGAGAGGCAAAATGATATTCTCGTCCCGAGAATGAATGCCCTTTTTCATGCATGACAATACCTTACTGGCCTTGGCCACTGCTGATTGACATTGCACATTGTTGCATAGTTTGTTGTCTATAACAATTCCCAAGTCCTTTTCGTGTGTTGTTATCCCTAATTCGCTTCCATTAAGGGTATACCTTGCTTGTGTATTCTTTACGCCGAAGTGCATAACTTTGCATTTTTCAACATTAAATTTCATCTGCCATTTGAGTGCCCAGTCCTCCAGTCTATCTAAATCCTTCTGCAGCAAAGTAATATCTTGCTCACATTGTATTATTTTACAAAGTTTTGTGTCATCTGCAAACACTGAAACATGACTTTCAATGCTGTCTTCAAGATCATTTATAAAAATGTTAAATAGAAGGGGTCCCAGAACAGACCCCTGAGGGACACCACTTGCCACCTCTGTCCAGCTTGAAAATTTACCATTAACGACAACTCTTTGTATTCTGTTTTTAAGCCAATGTTCTACCCAAGAACAAGCATTTTCATCGAGACCGATTTTCCGAAACCATTGTGTGGAAATCTATTCACAAACTGGACTTAGGACACGAGGTCATGCGTTTAGACTAGAAGAAAGAAGATTTCGTCTAAGGCAAAGGAAAGGTTTTTTTACTGTAAGAACAATCAGGATGTGGAATTCTCTGACTGAAGAAGTGGTTTTTTGAGAGTCCATACAGATGTTCAAACAGCTACTGGATGCATACTTGCAAAAACAGAATATTCAAGGATATAATCTTTCAATGTAGTGTAATAACTGCTTGATCTAAGGATAAATCTGACTGCCATTCTGGGGTCAAGAAGGAATTTTTTTCCTAGCTTGTTGCAAAATTGGAAGTGCTTCAAACTGGGTTTTTTTTGCCTTCTTTTGGATCAACAGCAAAAAAACATATGTGAGGAAGGCTGAACTTGATGGACGCAAGTCTCTTTTCAGCTATGTAACTATGTAACTATGTAACATACACACATACCGATGGACATACACACAGACAGACAGACAGACAGACAGACAGACAGACAGACAGACAGACAGACAGACAGACAGACAGACAGACAGACAGACAGACACATACAGACAGACAGACAGACAGACACATACAGACAGACAGACACATACAGACAGACAGACAGACAGACAGGCATACATACAGACAGACAGACAGACAGACAGACCATTTTCCAGCCACCCTCCTGTTTCTTACCTTGTCTTTGCAGTTGGGTGGCTGGCTGGGGCTGATGGGACTGGCAGTCGGCTGGCTCTCCCTCTTCATGTCGGGCGGGCGCCTCCTGCGCGGAGTTTTGAAAGGGGCCCGGTCGCGCTATACCACGGCCGCAGCGTTGTCCGGGCCCTGAAGATATGGGGCCCATCAGGTGGCCCTAAGTGCATGTGCCACCCGATGGGCCCCATCAGCGTGCGGGCGCCGGTGCAACTGCACCGGCGGCAGTTCCGCCGCTACACGTGGGGCCCGGGCGGCCGGGCCCCCCAGGGCCGCCGGGCCCATGACAACTGTTATGGTTGTCACCCCCTGATGGCGGCCCTGTGGGCAGCCATCCAGTTAGAAACAGCAAAGAGGCAGTCAGAGACACTAGTCAAGAGGGACGGGGAGAGATCACGAGAGGACTGGTAGATATGCGTGTCATCTGCATAGAAATTGATATTGGAAGCCAAAGAAGCTAATGAGTTTACCAACGGAGGCAGTATAGATGGAGAACAGTAGGGGACCAAGGACTGAACCTTGGGGGACACCAACAGAGAGGAGTTGGGGAGAAGATGCAGAGTCAGAGAAAGAAACACTGAAAGAGCGCTGGAAGAGGTAGGAGGAGCACCAGGAGAGAGCAATATCTTGTAGACCGATATTGCGGAGGATGAGCAGAAGCTGTTGATGATCAACAGTGTCAAAAGCCGCAGACAGGTCAAGGAGAATTAGAATAAAGTAGTGGATACTTTGGTCAGTGCCGTTTCCACAGAGTGCTTAGCGCGGAAACCAGACTGAAGCGGGTCTAGCAGAGAGTTGGACTTGAGGAAGTCTGTCAATCTCGCATACACCATTCTTTCAAGGATCTTGGATGCAAAAGGCAGTAGCGAGATAGGACGATAGTTGGATGGGGAGTTGGGTCAAGATTGGGCTTCTTTAGAATTGGGGTTACAGTTGCATGTTTGAAGGGTGAAGGAAATATTGAGAATTTTAGTGAGAGGTGGAGAAAGAGTAGAAGACAGAGTACGGATGAGATGCGAGGGAATTGGATCTAGGGAGCAGGTGGTGGGGCGGGAGGACTGGAGCAGAGCAGAAACCTCTTCCAATGTAGCGGGTGTGAATGAACATAGAACAGCAGAGGGAGTGACGTTAGGGGAAGTATTGTAAGGGGAAGAAGAAAGATGAGAGATCTCTTCTCTGATAGTAGAGATCTTGTCAGTGAAGTGAATTGCAAAGTCTGAGGTGGTCAAGTTAGTAGGTGGAAGAGGAACAGCAGGGCGAAGAAGAGAGTTAAATGTGTGAAATAGTCGTTTGGGTTCGCGGAAGAGTGTGGTTATGAGGGTATTGAAGTAATTCACTTTTGCAGAGGAAAGAGCCAAGCTGTATGAGCTCAGCATAAATTTATAGTGGAGAAAGTCAGATGCACAGTGAGACTTTCTCCAACAGTGTTCAGCAGTTCTGGAGCATTTTTTGGAGGTATCGAGTGAGCTTGGTGTGCCAGGGTTTTTGTTGGGGGGGCCTGCGGTGTTTAAATGTACAAGGTGCCATGATGTCTAGTTGAGAGGAGAGGGTGGAATTGTAGAAGATTTATATAAATCATATTATTTATATAAATCATGCATTTTATCTAACACAAGCACTTTAATTAAATATGCTCACTCATACCATTTTGGGTGAAAGCACTTTCAGAATAATATCACTTTAAATAAGTTGGAACTTATTTATTTGTTTATAAAATATTTTACCAGGAAAGATACATTGAGATTTCTCTCGTTTTCAAGTATAGGACATACTTGAAAACAAGAGAAATCTCAATGTATCTTTACTGGTCCACAAAACATTGAATTGGTACATTATGGTACAATAAAATACAAAAACAATATTAATACACAATATATACAAAATTTAACATAGAACAGGTAGGAAATATATAATCATGCATTCGGTTTTGAGGTATGTAGAGAGGGATCTCTTAAAGGACTTTAGGCTTGGGGAAGATTTTAAAGTGAGCGGGAGGTCGTTCCATAATTGCAGTGCTCTGTAGGAAAAGGAGGATCGGGCTGCTTTCTTTTTGTATTGAGGTAGACTAAATAAAGTGCTGGTACTGGATCGGAGGTTATAGGAGGTGGGAACAGCTGAGGAGAGCATTCTGCTCAGGTAGGGTGGGAGTTTCCCAGAAAAGCTCTTAAACACAAGGCAGAACGAGTTATACAATGTATTGAGTTTATTAATTTGGGATTGCGGTGCAGATGCATATACTACATTCCCATAATCAATGAGTGGCATCAGCATTTGCTGTACAAACTTTTACTGTAGGGCTTAGGCAGGATTTGTTTCTGTACAGGGCCCATAGTTTTGGATAAAGTTTAGATGCAAGTTTTTCTATGTGGAGGCCAAAAGATAGATTGGGGTCTAACAACATAACCAAGTATTTGAAAGAGTGGACTGCAGTCAGTGTGCTATTTGAATCAGTTTTGATGGATAGGTGGGAATTGTGTAATTTGTACTGTTCCAAAGATCATGATGACAATTTTGTCAGTGTTTGGGAAGAGTTTGTTTTTTGCAATTCACTTTTCTACCTCTGTAAACTGGTCTTGAAGCACAGCCTCAAGCTTCCGGTAGATCGGATTTTCTCGCATAGATTATGGTGTCGTCTGCGTACATGTGTACGTTTGAGGATTTGCAAACATTAGGCATTTCTAAATAATGTAAATAGTAGGGGGCCGAGAATGGAACCTTGGGGAACACCACACGTAACTTGGAGAGGTCAGAAATGGACACATATTGCGAGCGATCCTATACATACGATCGAAACCAGGTTAGCGAACAATCACCAATACCTGAGTTTTTGAGTTTGTGCAGTAGAATGTCGTGGTCTACTTTGTCAAAGGCCTTTGCAAAATCAAGAAAAATAGCTCCAGTTTGGTCTCCTTGTTCCATGCCAGTTTGGATGTCATTGCAAACTTTTAAGAGGGCACTTGTAGTGGAGTGTGTGGGGATATTTATGGGATGATAATATTAAACAGTCGAGAATTGCCCACTATTTCAATTCTCTTAGATCTGAGAGATAGTTATCATGTAAGTGAAATGTATTCCATACAAATAAAATCACAATTTGTTATAAAAATAGATATAATTTATTGTGACAAATAATAATGCAGCATGCATGATAATAATCAGTGAATATTTTAGTATAACATGAATATGCAATACAATGGCATGGCTATACACGTTCAATGGCTAACAGCATCAATTGTCAAGACAAGATTTATGAGGTACTTCAGACAGAAAGTAAAACTTCACACACAGTGTAGCGAAGAGTCGTAAAACTTTGGCTAACAGTTAATTGAATAACCCTTTCAATGCTGGCTAGATCCTCCTAGGCATATAATATCCTATTCTTATGTAATTTTCAAATAAAATAACATTTAAACCAGCTCATTAATTATTTCCTGGAACCATCCAATAAGAATAATCTACCAGATTCTATAAGCCGAATTTTAATTTGCCTAAAAAGATATCTTATCTTATTTTAGAGCAAATCAATACATCTGGATAAAAACATTGGTATGCTAACACGTGATAATATCACATCAATATATATAATTATTCTTAATTCCACCTGCAGAATGGAATGTTTATAACTATATATTCTTTAGTTAACTAAGATTTCTAAATATTGAAATCTGACCGTGATTTATCCAGTCATATATCATGCTATTAGATTTGTAATTAATTTAGATTAATTAAATAAAACCAGCATAATTACCAGTTAAGTAGATGTTCTCATCAGATGAGTAGGTAGTCCCAGGATTGGTTGTATGCGTGTTTGATTGATTGAATGGAGGTGTGTAAGTAATAGTGAAAATAGTGTTGCTTAGAAAGTAAGAGTACAATGCTAAGTGTTTCTTGAGTTGGGTCCAAGAGAGTTTGAATGTTAGTCCCAGAATGAATATCTGTCATAGACCTCTCTGCATGTCTGAATCTGAACAGCAAAACTCCATCTTCAACTTCAACTACTAACTCTTCCAACTCTTCTTCCCTTTGTCCTAACTTTTAAAGGGCAAGATTCTCTGTACGTCATCAGTTGATAAGGCCAATAGGAAAATGAAGGTGTGGTCAACCTGCAGATTGCAATTTAGGTATTTGGTCTATAGAGGGCAGTCTCGCCTCACTAAACCTTCCTATCCAGGAAACGGTTAACTTTTCCTGATGACGATTTTGATGTCATTTGGCTTATCTATATGACTACCTATAACTTAAATTTTCTGTCAGTTCAAAGCATTTGCCTCAGTCTTTGTGTAGGGAATTTCTGTCGTAATTTCTAAAACTGGGACCTTGTAAAATTTAGAAGGTAAAATTAATTCCTAATCTTCTCTGTCACTAATGTCTGTGTTTAGAATAATTTCTATTCCATTATCACTTAGATATAGCATTCCATCCCCCTGTCTCATTGTATCACTTGGTTTGTTTATATAATGCATTCCTTAGCTCATGCTAGTGTTTAGTTACAAAAAGGCAATTATGTGTCTCTTTGTTAGCTTGAAATCCAAAATGGAGTCTGCTCTGTTCTGAGTGACTCTGACAATATACACTTTTAATTTCTATTTTAGCACAAAATGTCTGCCGATATAAATATCCTGACATAACCCCCCTTAGTGCATATCATAGCAAAGATTAATTTAGTCTATGAATAAGCACTATAGAAGTTAGAAGACATATTGTGCATTCACATAATTTCTTTTGAACTTTATACTTAGTACAATCAACCATAATATCATTATTATCATAGCACACCCAATAACAATCTTAACATGGATGAACCAGTCAACACGAGCAATAAGGTCAGTATCTAGCTCAGAGTATTTAAATGTGTCCACAGAAATGTTATCTTTTCTGATTGACATTTGGATAGTGTGGTTGGGCTTATGGTCCAGCAAGAACTTTAGATTAGGATCTAGAGGCATATCTAGATTCTGGAAGGGATCCACCATCTCAATAGCACTTTCGATGACGTCAGTGTACACTGGGTGTAGCGTAACGTTACCGATGGTGATACGAGAGTCGTGTGGTACCTTGATCAGTGAGACAGGTGCTGGTAAGGCAATTACTTTATTAGTCACCTGGTCCCTGCGAAAAACACTCATGTTTTTAAGACACGTGCTTACCAACCATTTATCTTTTACTAAGATAGCATGTACTAACCTATTACTATCGTTTTTTGACATAGTTACTTGACATGTTTCAGAGCCATGTTTAAGGTACTCGATCCCACACAAAGCATTGGTAGAATCGTACACAAAAGGTTTTCCATCACATTGGAAAATATTGTCTTTGAATTTTTCACAGTCATTCAAAATGGGTATTGAATACCAATCTGGTACCCACGGTTGAAAAGCCAAAACATCTGGGGTTTGGACTTTTACGTGGATATTTTCCTTCCATGTACCGACGTTTTAAATTGTTTTCATTTGAAAAATGTTTTTGGGAGTTACATATGGTATGGCCAATAAAAAAGTCTTTGTGTAGGCAATTTCTGTCGTAATTTCTAAAACTGACAGTTTAAACTAAATTTAACCTTTTTACTTTACAATGGGACCTTGTAAAATTTAGAAAGTAAAATTAATTACTAATCTTCTCTGTCACTAATGTCTGTGTTTAGAATTATTTCTATTCCATTAACACTTAGACATAGCATTTCATCCCCCTGTCTCATTGTATCACTTGGTTTGTTTATATAATGCATTCCTTAGCTCATGCTAGTGTTTAGTTACAAAAAGGCAATTATGTGTCTCTATGTTAGCTTGAAATCCAAAATGGAGTCTGCTCTGTTCTGAGTGACTCTGACAATATACACTTTTAATTTCTATTTTAGCACAAAATATCTGCCGATATAAATATCCTGACAAGCGATTCTGGTGAAAACCCGATTGATCAGGGGTCAGTTTGATTGTTGGTAATCCTCACATAGTTGCGTATGGACACATTTTTCTAAGATTTATGACAATACCGGGAGCAATGATATTGGGCGATATTTAGAAACCAAAGTAGTGTAACCACTTTCATGGATAGGCACTACTCTCGCAGTCTTCCAAAGTTTGGGTATCTATCCAGACACCAAGGATTTGTTAATTAGGGTTGCGACGGGTTTAGCAATTACCGGCGCACTGAGCTTCAACAGCATTGCTGAGATTTGATCAGGTCAGGTTTTTCATTTTTAGATTATTAAGGTGTTTTTTAATGACACTAATAGGTACAGGTCTAAAAATGAACTTGTCTATATTGGGCCTTTGCAAATTTAGTGGGGCCTGATCCACATTTGTAGTTTCAGGATGCGTGTCATTTATCAGCTTGCCAATCAGGGTAGTGGAGCATCCGACAAAATAATTGTTAAAGACATTTGCTACATCTAAGGGAAGATGCAGGGTTTGGCTATCCACTTTGACAGTGGAGGGTTGTGAGTGGATTGGGGGAGTTTGTAATTTATTTATGACTTTCCAAACGATTCTAGGGTTTGATAGGTTATTGTTCAGATTTTCACAGAAATATTGGGCTTTGGCCAATTTTGTTTGTTTTGTGCATATATTTCCCCATTGTCTATATGCACAGTGATCATTCATAGAGCCAGTACGCTTGAACTTTGACCACAAAGAATCCCGAATCTGGTACATTTGGATGAGGTCAGCTGTGATCCAGTTCATATATGCTCCTTTTACTCTCCTTTACGAGAGATGTCACTTTAAAATATGGACACTTGATTATAGCCTTGTTGGGATCATAATATTTTTACATGTGAAGTTGTATTGTACTGAGGCAACAGGAGTCCCCACCTGTGTGTGCAGATGGGGTTACATCAAAGGGACACTATAGTCACCAAAACAACTTTAGCTTCTTTGCCATTTAGGAGTTAAATCACTGTTTATGCAGCCCTTGGTACACATCCCTGCATATGACTTACACAGCCTTCATAAACACTTCCTGTAAAGAGTCATCTAATGTTTACACTTCCTCTATTGCAAATTCTGTTTAACTTAGAATTACTTATCTCCTGCTCTGTTAATAGCTTGCTAGACCTTGCAGGAGGGGCAGTGATTGACTAGCAACCTGAACAGATGCTTATTACAGGGGCTCCTGCTGATCCAGGGAATTGGCATGAAAAAGAGTGAAGACCACCACCAAAGAGCACTATCCATGTTGGGGGTGCCCTGGCGGGCATTTTCGCTACTGGGAACCCAAGGTGGTTTGCTGCGGCCAACAGGTGACGTAGCAGTGGACAGTAGGGCTCTTCGCCTTTCTGGACTGGCGGGGGTGATCCCGGTCTGCTCCTGTGAGACAATGCGGCTGTGGTGGACTCGAGAGCTGCATCATGGTGGATGCAGCGTGCTCTTCACATACGGAGGCCAGATATCGATACCAATCTGGATAGCATATTTGCTGAAAACCGTGTTCTTGGTTGTGGTGACTTCTGCAAAACATCTGGGTGAACTTCAGGCTTTGGCCTCTTCTCCACCGTTCCTGTGTTTTCAAGTGGATAAAGTGGTCCTTCTTTTCTTCCTAAAGTGGCCATTTCAGCCAATATAAATCAGGAAATTGTCCTCCCTACATTTTGCTAGAACCCTCAGAATGCTGCTAAACGTAAATTCTATTGCCTGGATGTTCAACGCTGTCTGCAGTTTTACCTGGAGAAATCTAATTCATTCCAGAAATCTGACCGGTTGTTAGTCTTTTTCCAGGGAAAAAATAAGGGTCTTATGGCAAGTAAAGATTCATTGGCAAGATGGATTAAGGAATCATTTGTACTGGCATACAGTTCTTCTAAGATTTCCTCCTCTGAATTTAAGATATCATTCAACCAGAGTTAGTGCTACCTCGTGGGCTTTAAGAGCTTCGACTTCTCCTTCCCAGATATTCAATGCAGCAACTTGGTCTTCTCTACATACCTTCTCCAAACATTATCAGTTAGACGTACAGGTCTCTGAAGATTCTGTTTTTAGGAGTAAGGTGTTACAAGCCGATAGTGATTGCTTGTTTATCCCAGTTGTGCACTGCCTCTAATCTGGAGGGAAAAGTTCAAATTTTACTTATCGTAAATTTCTTTTTCCTTAGGATTAGAGGCACTGTTCATATTTCACACCCTACTTTTTAAAATTATTTTTGAAGTTATTTGGCTTTTGTATTTTCTGGAGTTTGGGGGATTCTGTGCTGTTTTATACCTACATGAGGAGGAGTTTGGGGAGTAGTCTACAGAGTTAAAAAAATGGTTGCCTGTCTGCCTTTTCTGATCCAAATTAAAGGAAATCCCAGTTGTTGTGCATTGCCTCTAATCCTAAGGAAAAATACATTTACAGTAAGTAAAATTTGGATTTTCTTTACCATGGAAAGGATCCTATGATCATGCACATCTGTTTTCTGTGATCATCCAGACCTTTTGCTGTTGCAGAGGTCACCAATGCATGGCTTCTTTTTCTCAGAATGTACCAAACTGTTGATTTTTCCACTCTGAATGTTCCTGCCATCTCTCTAATAGATTTTGTTTGCAGCATAAGTATGGACTGTTTCCTTTGCATTGAGAGCCTCCTCAAATTACAGCTGAGAGACTGCACTTTAAGACTATATTCATTATTTAACTGTAACTTGAATTTAGTTTGATAAAGAGCCAAAATAACAAAACTTGTGTCAGTGTCCAAATATTTCCCAACTGTATACACAAATACACCCCCTGACACACATGCAGATACACACATATACACACATGCAAATAGATAGACACATAGATACAGTGACACACAAACAGAAACACCGACACGTAGAGGCACACATACAGATACATACACATTATTATTATTATTATTTTATTATTTATATAGCGCCAACAAATTCCGTAGTGCTGTACAATGGGTGGACTAACAGACACATAATTGAGATCAGACCACTGGACGTACAGGAACAGAGGGGGTTGAGGGCCCTGCCCGATGAGCTTACATGCTAGAGGGAGTGGGGTATAGTGACACAAAGGGTTAAAGTAGGGGAATTAAGTAGTTTGTTAGAGAAGGGTTTATTGAATGCTTGGTAGGTCATTTTTGACAGTTGCAGGAAGGGAGTCATGGGGTGGGGGATGAAAAACCTGCTGACAGTTTAATTGATACACATAGATACACACACTGAAATACATGCAGACACACAGATGCACATACTGACAAACATACAGATACATAGATAAAAACACTGACACAATTACACAGACACATATTGACACACGTACAGGTACACAGCTACACACATTGGCACACATACGTCAAGCCTCACTATACTTAGTTTTAATCTTATGGACCTCTATCTTACTAATTAACACTTCATATTACAGTGAGTTTTCTTGACGAGCACCTCATTCACATGTTGTAGTAATGTGATTTATGAGTCTCAGCCAGGGGAGGTATGGCGAGGGTTCCATAAACAAAGATAACACCTACATGACAGAGAACTGATAAATTACACTCCAGGGACATGGCATTTACACCAAAACTGTTTCATTAATGTAGAGTTGTTTTGGTGCTTAGAGTATCCCTAAGTTAAGGGTTTAAGAGAATTGAGCATGCCACAACTGTTTTCTCTCTTTCTTGAGGCGAGACATATGAGGAACTGTTCATTGCAGAACTGCGGAATTTGTTGGCGCTTTATAAATTATAATATTAATAATTAATTGCAAAGCACAGCATAAAATGACAGGGATAAAGAAAACTGAGTGGTAAAATGCCTAATTCTCTCAGTTGGTAAGCACTGGGAAGATAAGGCGGATAACTTTAGTTCACGTAATCTTCCTGACATCTTGGGGTGTGCTCTCTTACAGATAGCATAAATATGTGTCCCCACTTTACTCAAAACCAGTGGGCCAGATATAAGAGCCTTGCTACATATTTGCTGTGCTTAAAAGTATTTGTGATGTGATCCTACTACTGTTTTTAATAGGTTTTGAAATAAATAATAAAGTATGCTAATTTTGAAAACTTGACCCTTTGTTAAAATGAAGGGAGGATACAAATTGTAGATAGTGCATGTAACTTCCTTTGTTCCTTATTTGAATAATATATATATATATTTTTTTCTTCAGGTAAACTCCGTTCTTGAGGCTTTGGATGTTTTGGCACCTTATGGTTCAATAAAAAGTGCTTATCCACTGACATTTGATGAAATTAAGCAGGTATGTACGCGGTACTGGAGTGATTCAAAGATTTAAAAATGCAGTGCAAGGAACATTTATAAAAATAAATTCCTATGCATTTAACAGAGTAGTTGAGAACACTAGCGTTCTGATATCTTGATTCTTTGAGACTGCCCAATTTGCAGTGGTGTGTACACATGATGCACAAATTACCAGAAATCTTACATATGCAAGTTTACAGAGGAGTGTCAGATCACAAGGGCTCAACAAATATCCAATGTATTACTCTTCCTTTGAAAGGAGTTGGTTGATCAAATTAAAGGAAAGCTAAACATTAAATCACCTTAATCTTGAAGGATTACTCTAACCACCATGAATACTTCAGTATGTGCAGTGTTTCAGCTTGAAACACAGCACATACAGAGATATTTTAATTGTGTGCTGGGGGCTAGTTGCACCCCCAGCACACATGACATTGGCATCCCATAATTCTGTTCCACTGTTCTGTTCCACTGCACACTGACAACAGACATAGAAATATATTCCTTGCAGGAACAACACCTGCACTGGGTAGCTAGCTTATTTTAGATTGGTGAGAAAAGAAGTGCCCTAGTGCTGTTTTTGTGAGGGGGTCTCCGGTCTAGACTCCTTTGTGGGTTCAAAGTCGTGACCTGGGCTAAAGCCTTTGAGTAGGCGCCTTTTGCTTTACTCTGCTGTGAGATGCTAATTTCTCACAGTTTGGGGTTGTTTAACGTTGTGCTGTGCAGTCTTACATTTGTCTTGTGCAAGTTACAGGACTTTGAAAGAAAGAAAACAAACAAAAAAAAAAGGAAAAAGGAAAAAAGGAAGGTAATCGGTCTCCCCCTCTTCCTTGGTATGCGAGTATTTGAGCTGTTTTAGAGAGTGGGGTAGTATCTGATGGTGTTGGAGTTGTCGGTCATGAGCATCTACTATTGGAGTAGAGGCTCATTGAGCCATGATCCCAGATCTTGTAAAAATGTTTTGCGGTTTCGTGGATTTTTACTGAGATTCCGTCCATTTCCATTGCTTCCTTTGTTTTGCAGATGACTGACTGTATTGTGGGTACGTTTGGTGTGCCCCAGAGCTCTTCTATAGCTCGTCTCGCTGCTAGGGCAGTTCTGTTTGTCAGTTTGTTTTGGGCTCTATTTAATGAGTCCCAGGGTTTTGAAAGGAGCCAAATCCACGGGCCTAATGGGATTGCTATCTGAAGGAGGTCAGAGACCAATTTTGCGACTTCTGCCCATAATGGAGTCAGTTTGGGACATTGCCCCCAGAGGTGTATATATGTTTTATATAAATGTATAACAGAATATGGGATACAGCTGTATGATCAAAAATAAAAAAACAAAATAGTGTAGTATCGTTTAGTAGTACAAGATGTGACACACTGAGATTGCACACTCACAGAATGTAGAGTTAATGATCGCCTGGGTGCCTCCCCCCCGATATAGTTGGTGGGGCTAAACAAGACCTTTTTCCCTCTGGTGATGGAACTTCAGGAACCAAATTAAGCAGGAATCAGGTAAAGTATAAAAGATACATTTATTTTCAAAATAAAATAATTAAAAGGATAAGCCCAGTCCAACACGTTTCATACTACATATAGAACTTCTTCAGGTACTTAGTGCAATAAATATACAATCAAGAATGCAGTGTAACAAAAATCAACCGCCCGACTTCTACCCTCCCCCTTAGTCTATATTAAAAAGGCATACTATCTCAAAGTTGATGGGTGTTTCTTCAATCCGTTTGTTGATTCGTTGCCTTGATGTTTCACTCAGCTGTTCTGAATCCTCTGGTCCCTAAGCCTGTGAATTCCGTATGTGTTCATGATGTTATCGTTCCCATACGCACATCCGTGCCTTCTGGGGATGTAAAATACGTCTGCGTTTCACTCTGGGTATAACTTGTTTTCCACTTCCCTTTATCTCAATCTCATACATGTGAATAAAAAAAGAAAACGTCCATAGACACAATAGATCATCATAACCGTATCTCAATGGAAATCGATCTCATAGACATTAACAGTCTACTTATACTTCACTATAAGTTATATATCCGTTATGGAAAAATATTTCTATAGTTCTTCATAATGTATAAAAAGTGCCATGGAGTTAATATAGTGCATATAGAATTTATAAAGTGCATATACATTTCTTACTGTAGAGTATATGACTCCTCATACTACTTATGTACAAATTAATTTGACAACTAAAAACATTTTTTGATAAAAAAAATATATAAAATATATATTTTCAGTTTCATTCAATTAATCAATTCCATATATCAAATAATATTAAATGAAAAAATATATCCATGTACAAACATAAACATAAAGATGTAAGTAAAAAAATAAATAAAATTAAATGTTCTTTTATACATTTATATACCATTTCGTAAGGTACCAATCTGGGAAGGCTACCTTGGGAAGATGTTTCTTTATAAGTTAAGTTATATACTATTTTTTTTTTCTTTTAGCATCCACTTTGCATCGTGTATATATGTTCCCCTGTGTCTGCATTGCTTCCAGCATAGGTCAGAGTCTAACCTACCCATTCGGTATAAACGTGCTGGTGTTGGGTACCATCTGAGCATGGTCTGCTCTTGATGGTTCATACAAATAGATGTAGAGGCCGTGGCCTCCCATATGTCTTGCCAATCGGATGCCTCTTCTGGGGTTCCCAGGTTTCTCTCCCAGGCTGACACATAGGCCAGTGCCCCTGAGGGCTGATTTGTAATTAGGAGTGTGTAGTTATCAGTGATCTGACCTTTGCGGACTGGGCTATGGATGCAGGCTTGTTCAAAAGTTGAGTTTGGTGGTGGCTTCTGTTGTGTTTTCTGGGAGTTCTATGAAGCTTTTTAGTTGTAGGTATCTGAAAAAGTCATGGATGTTGTATGTTGAGTTATGTTGTGGTAAGTCATTGTATGGGATCAAATTACCTCCAGCGAAAAAGTGATACAACATATAGAGGTCGTTTTGTTCATAGTGTTTGAAATCTTTAGGCAATATGCCCGGGGGGAATGCTCTGTTGCGCAGAATGGGGGTCATTGGTGTTGGGTCGTTAATGATGGGAAGTGCTTTAGTGATCTTGTTCCATATATCTATGGAATTGGTTAGTGGTGGGGATATGAGGATGGCAAAGGGCGGGATTTTCGGGGGACCCAAATGTAAAGGGATGGGAAATCAAAGCCAAAGCGGTCATGTTCTACTTCTACCCATCGTTTGATTCCTGTTGGGGAGTGTAGGTTTTAGATTTTGAGTTGTGTGGTGTGATAGTAGTGTTGGATGTGGGGAAATCCTAGTCCTCCTGTTCTGTTGGGGTTGTACATTGTCAATTGTTTTACTCTAGACCATTTGTTTGCCCATATGAATTTGTCGATTTGTTTTTGTAAGTATTCAAGTCTGGGTTTGGGATTGGAATAGGAAGGTTTTGGAATAGGTAGAGGAAACTGGGTAGTAGGTTGATATTTACTGAAGCTAGGCTCTCCAGCCAAGACAAAGATGGCTCCTGCCTGCTGTTGAGATCATCTGTGGCTCATTGTAGCATTGGGGTATAGTTGAGAGTGTAGGTTTGGTGTAATTCTGCTGGTAGATTGATAACCAGGTATGGGATGTGAGAAGTTTTATAGCGGAATGAGTATGTATTGCTCAGATTGGTTCTGTCTTCCGGTGTGATTTTCAATGTTAATGCTTCGGTCTTGTCTAAGTTTAACCTATATCCTGAAACTTCGGAGTATTCGTCTATGAGGTGTAGGAGTGGAGGCAGGGAATCTATTGGGTTTGTGATTGTCAGTAGAAGGTCGTCGGCATTGGCAGCCACTTTGTATGAATGTGAGCATACTGGGATGCCCGTGATAATTTGTGTGGAGCGGATGAAGTGGATTAGCGGTTCCAGAGAGAGGGCGGAGAGGATGGGCGATAATGGGCACACTTGCCACGTACTATTGTGTATGGAGAAGGCGGGTGGATATGTGTTTGGTATCTGTAGGTTAGCTGTGGAGGTGGAGTATATTGTGCGTAGGGCATCTAAGAAGGGGGCAGGTAATTTGAATTTCTCTAGGGTAGCAAATAAAAAAACTCTGACCATTCAATTTGGGAGTACGGTTATACACTTATACTGTTATATTTATTATTATTCCTTGGACACTACATGATTTCCCTTTATTTAGATTTCCAGCTGATACTCGTATTTCTGGACTTGTTATCCAGTAGTTTGAGTATCCTTTACATGGCCATAGTAATCAATCGAATGCCATTTCGTCATCAAGGGATAACAGCAGAGTTCGGGTGGAGTGGCGGTTGACCACCCATATCAGGTCTAATGTCGTACGGTTTTGTCACTTGCCGAGCGGGATGGGATGAATCCCACCTGGTCTGGGTGGATTAAAGCGATGATGTAAGGGAGGAGACCATTAGTGAGGATTTTTGTAAATATTTTCATGTCTACGTTAAATAGTAAAATTAATCTGTAGTGGCCTGGATCTGTGTGGGGTTTATTGGGCTTGGGTAGGAGGCATATGTTTGGCTTTAGCATTTCTGCGGGTACTGGGTCGCCCTTTAGCAGGGTGTTGTATAGGTGCCCTAGTTGGGGTGTAAGAATGTCCTGGAATGTTTTATAATAGATGCCAGAGTATCCGTCTGGGCCTGGGCTTTTGTTGAGTTTTATGGAGTCTATTGCCCTTGCTACTTCCGCTTCAGAGATTTTCGTGGATAGTAACGTTATTGCCTCCTCGGAGAGTGAGGGCAAGTATATCTTGTCTAGGAAGGAATGTATTCAGTTTTGCAAGTTAGTGCCTTGTTGTCTGTGCTGGGGGGAGTGGTCATAAAAATGTTTAAAATACCTCAGCAATCTTTATCTAAATATATGTGGGTTGTCCCGAGGGATTATGAATGTTGGTGATTTGTTTGGCTTGGGTTTGCTTGCACAGTCTGTGGGCTAAAAGTGTGTCAGCTTTGTTGGATTTTTCATAGAACATCTGTTGTAGGGCTTTTGTTGCATCCGTAGCCATAGACTGTTTTACAGCTTGTCTTTCGTTTTGGAGCTGCATGGTAAGGTTTTGAGTGGGGGTATGTTTGTGTTGGGATTCCAGTTGTCTAATTGTCGTGAGCAAGGTTTCTATGTGAGCGAGTTTTTCTTTTTTTGGTGCTGTGGCTATGCTTATGAGGGATCACCGCTTTGTGGGCTGCCCACAAGACAGCTTGAGATTGGACAGATTTCTTTTTTGGTAGTGAAGTAGTTGTGATGGGTCATGAAGCAGGTTTAGTCTCCAGGACCAGAGATTTGACAGCAGGAACATCCTAGAGATGTCAGCGTGGTCTGACAACGCTTTGTTGCCGATTGTGGGTGTGAGCAGGAGGAGGGATGGGGAAATAAGAAAGTAGTCTATGCGGGAGTAAGTTTGGTGTGGGTGTGAGTAAATTGTATAGTCTAGTGTTGTTGGATGATGCAGTCTCCTGATAGCAAGTAGTTTAGCCTGGGATATAAAGTCGGCCATGAGTTTATCTGACCTGGAGGGTTGAGATTGCAGTAGAGTCTGAGGGGGTGTTTCTTCCTATCTATTGAGTGTGGCATTGAAATCCTGCCAATGATTCTGTGGTGTTTGGTAGAGGCTAAGATGGACTTGTAGGGTGAGCCAGAATTGTGGATCCGGGTGCGTGGGTGCACAGATGGATGTGAATGCAAATTTGGTTGGGCCAATAGTCCCTGAGGAAACGTCCTTGGGAGTCTTTGTGTGTATTGTTAACTCTGAGGGGTCATGTTTTCCGTAACAATACTGCTACCCTGTTGTGTTTGTCCACATTGGAATTGGCTAGATGGCAGGTCTTGAAGTGCTGGCTTAGGAAAGGGAATGGGCGTGTGTCTTTTGTAGTAAGATTATATCCGCTTTGGTGCGGTTGGCCCAGTGCATTAGTTGGTGCCCGTTTGAGGAATTATTGAGCCCCTTGCAGTTGATTGATATGCAGGTCAGACTGGTAGGAATTGTGGTGGGTGTGGGTGTGTAGTATTAGTAGGGAAGAGGTGGAGAGACCAAACCTGGAAAAGAAGCAGTCCCCAGGATCTCCAATATTCTAGCAACTTAGTAAAGCTATGGTATACCAGAAAGATAAATACAAATGACTTCCTGGTCTTAAAACATGTCCAGCTTAGTGTCTATAGGGAGGTGGGTATATCCCATCACGGACAGACCAAGGGCCTATCGTCCCATGATTCATGGTACATGATGTGGGTCAGTCCTGGAGTGCTTCCTGCTGCAGGTGTGTTAATGTTTGTATGTGATAGGCAGGGGCGTACCTAGAGCATATGGCACCCGGGGCGGGTCCTAGTTTTGCCCCCCCCCCCCCCCCCCCCTGCACTTTAAAATGTACAAAACACCCACATTTTTTTAAATGTATGTAGCATTGAGCAGTGCTTGCATGTTTCAATGTAAGCATGCTTTTGTATGGAGTAAGTGTGAGTGAATGAATGGGTGTGTTTGTATGTAGTGTTGGCATTTTAATGCAGGCATGCTTTTGTGTGTAGTGTTGGCGAGATGCAGTGGTGTGGTTATATATAATGGTGATGTTTTAATACAGAGGTGTGTTTGTATGTAGTGTTTGCACTGGAATGCAGGGATGTGTTTGTGTGTAGTGTTGGCAAGATGCTGAGATGTGGGATTGCCATATTTAAGGACACCAAATAAGGGAGCTATCTGCTAAACAGCACCCTAATTTGGTATCTTTACATATGGAATCTCACATAAGGGCACCAATTTAGGGAATTCTCTACTAAATAGCTAAAAGATCAAAATTTAAAAAGCCTTTTTCTTAATTTTAATCTTTAGGTTGTTTAGTAGATAACTCACTTATTTGTTATCCTTATGTGGGATTGACATATTTAAGGACACCAAATTAGGGAGCTATCTACTAAACATATACACAACCACAGATATACAAACGCATTTAGTTATTAAGAGGTCCAACCAACCTCCCTACCTTACTCTGGGAGTGACAAGCGGTTGCTGCTGGGCTGGGATCTCTGTGCTCTTCCTTCACAGCTCACTTGCACGACCAGTAGTGATGCCGATGCCAGGATGATGTCATACCCCGGCTGCCGGCTTACTGCAGGGCGTACACAAACTCCTATATGGTCCATAAAAATGTTTAATCTCACTGCCTTCCAGTATATATCTGTCCTATCTGTCTGGGGGAATGTGACAACGTGGATGTATATGTAAGTGGGTGAGTATTACTATCAGGAGAAAGGTATATGGCAGGGTGGGACAGTGTGGTGGATACTATGACAGTGTGTGCCACTGCACACAGTGGATTGAAGGAGGTGACTGCAGGTGAGGTGGTGAGTATATGGTGTTTATGTCACGGGTGGGAACAATGGGATTGGGTGTTATATGGAAGAGAGGATATTATGTCAAGGCAGGGCCAGGGTGTATGGCAGGGTGTGTATTATGATACGGTGGCGGTATATAGCAGGGAGGGGATTATGGCAGTGTGGGTATTATATGACATGTTAAAGGGGTATATGCCAGGGTGGGAATTATGACCAGGTAGTGGGTTTATAGCAGGGAGGATATTATGACAAGGCAGGGGTGTATATGGTGGGGGTGTATATGGCAGAGAGGGCAGGGGTGTTGAAATTTAAAAAAAAAAAAAACTACTTGTCCAGGGACTAAAGTGTTTGCCCAATCTACTTGTCTGCCGTGACAATCTACTTGTCCTGATACAAATCTTTATTGATAGTAATTTAGGAGACAGACCTGGTGTAGGGGTGATAGGGATGTAGTATGGGTAAGACACATAGTGTGGGGGTGGGATGTAGTGTATGTAGTGTGTGTAGGGCATTGTAAGGCACATAGTGTGCTGTGGGATAGGGTTGGCAGAGTGAGGAGGGGACAGGTGGCAGAGCGTAGGAGGGAGGGGCTGACAGAGCGTGGGAGGGAGTGACAGGTAGCAGAGTGAGGGAAAGAGGGGTTGACTGGTGACTGAGGGAGGGGGTGACAGGGTGACTGAGGGAGGGGTTGACTGGTGACAGAGTGACTGAGGGGGGGTGACTGAGGGAGGGGGTGACTGGTGACTGGGGGGTGACTGGTGACAGAGTGACGGGGTGACAGGGTGACTGGGGGGGGGTGACAGGGTGACTGGTGACAGGGTAACTGAGGGGGGGTGACAGAGTGACTGAGGGGGGTGACAGGGTGACTGAGGGGGGTGACTGGTGACAGGGTGACTGAGGGGGGTGACAGGGTGACTGAGGGGGGGTGACTGGTGACTGGGTGACTGAGAGGGGTGACAGGGTGACTGGGGGGTGACTGGTGACAGGGTGACTGAGGGGGGTGACAGGGTGACTGAGGGGGGTGACAGGGTGACTGAGGGAGGGGGTGAGAGGGTGACTGAGGGAGGGGGTGACAGGGTGATTGAGGGGGTGACAGGGTGAAGGGGTGACAGGGTGAGGGGTTGACAGGGTGAGGGGTTGACAGGGTGAGGGGGGTGACAGGGTGAGGGGGGTGACAGGGTGAGGGGGGGTGACAGGGTGAGGGGGGGTGACAGGGTGACTGGGGGGTTGACTGGTGACAGGGTGACTGAGGGGGGTGACAGGGTGAGGGGGGGTGACAGGGTGACTGAGGGGGATGACAGAGTGACTGATGGAGGGGGTGACAGGGTGACTGAGGGGGGTGACAGGGTGACTGGGGGGGGTGACTGGTGACAGGGTGAGGGGGGGGTGACCGGGTGACTGAGGGGGGTGACTGGTGACAGGGTGACTGAGGGGGGGTGACAGGGTGACTGAGGGAGGGGGTGAGATGGTGACTGAGGGAGGGGGTGACAGAGTGATTGAGGGGGGTGACAGGGTGAGGGGGTGACAGGGTGACAGGGTGAGGGGGGGAGACAGGGTGACTGAGGGAGGGGGTGACAGGGTGAGAGGGTGAGGGGGGGTGACAGGGTGAGAGGGTGAGGGGGGGTGACAGGGTGAGAGGGTGAGGGGGGGGTGACAGGGTGAGAGGGTGAGGGGGGGTGACAGGGTGACTGAGTGGGGGGGTGACAGGGTGACTGAGGGAGGGGGTGAGAGGGTGACTGAGGGAGGGGGTGACAGGATGATTGAGGGGGGGTGACAGGGTGACTGAGGGAGGGGGTGACGGGGTGAGAGGGTGGTGACAGGGTGACTGAGGGGAGGGTGACAGGGTGACTGAGTGGGGGGGTGACAGGGTGACTGAGTGGGGGGGTGACAGGGTGACTGAGGGGGGTGACAGGGTGACTGGGGGGGTGACTGGTGACAGGGTGAGGGGGGGGTGACAGGGTGACTGAGGGGGGTGACTGGTGACAGGGTGACTGAGGGGGGGTGACAGGGTGACTGAGGGAGGGGGTGAGAGGGTGACTGAGGGAGGGGGTGACAGAGTGATTGAGGGGGGTGACAGGGTGACTGAGGGAGGGGGTGACAGGGTGACTGAGGGGGGGTGACAGGGTGACTGAGTGGGGGGGGTGAGGGTGAATTTACAATAATAATATTAACTTACCATGATTCAGGGGCTGTCTCTCTCCATCCCAGCCCAGGCAGTGCAGGAGGTGCAGGCAGAGTGGCCGCAGGGGAGAAATCTTGCAGAATGCACGCTCTGCGCCCCCTGCTGGCACACTCCATAACAGCATCCCTGGGGCTCAGTGATGACTCAGAACACAGGCTGGGAATCCCCTCCCTGTGCTCTGACTCACTCACTGAGCGCCTGAGCCGCGAGGGAGAGGACGACCAGCAGGAGGGACAGAGTGTGGCACCCCCCTATTGGATGGCACCCGGGGCGGACCGCCCCCCCCCGCCCCCCCCTTAGTACGCCACTGGTGACAGGTGCACGGCAGGAAAGGGTAGTGGTAGAAACCATCCCTGTTGGTGTTTTGGTGTCTCCGGGTGGTTGTGGGGCCGTTGGGTCCCTGTTGTTCCCTCCGCTAGAAAGCTTGGGTTCTATACTTACAGGGGGCCTGGTGCAAATTTTGGTCCTCCCTGGTTTAACTGGGAATGTTAAATTGTGTGTGTTCTAGGGTGAAATCCGTGTCCCCTGGATAGTAATGATGTAGGAGGGGTTGCAAGGAGCAACTCATGCTCATATACATTCACATACATTCATATATACATTTACATCAGCTTGTATATATATACATTTGTAAGGCTTCATATGTTTCCACTTTTTTTAAAAAAAATTTTTTTATTTATTTCAATATTTTCAATAATTGAATAACCCCCCCCTTTTATCCTTTTTCTCCCCCCTTCCCTATACTCCCTCCCTTAATACCGTATTAAACTATTAAAACCGTATAAAAAGGATATATTTGAGTGTTCATTACAATTGTAACTTGCGGTTGATGTCAGTCCATCAAAGTGATGGACCATAAGAGTATGTTCCTTGAGGCACTTTCAAGTGCAAAGTTAATTGATTTCCTCCTTCTGTGTGTTCATGGGTCTTTGGTTCTGGTGTTGGCTGTAGCTTGTAGGTGCCTCTTCTTGGAGCGGTTCTGAGGTGGTAGTGCTTGGGGTTCCTGCCGAGGTGCCTGGAGCTGCAGCTGGTGCTTCGTGCAGTTGTAGGCCCAGTGTTGCCTCGAAGGTTGCCATCTTGGCAGTGTCCTGAAGCATGTAATAGTATTGTCCTTGCTGACCAAGAGCTTAAATAGATATCCCCATCAGTACGCCAAGCCATCTTTGGTCAATGTGGTGGTGAGTGGCTTGAGGTCTCAGCGCTTGGCCAGAGTGGTGGGTGATAGATCCTGGTAAAATATTAGTGTACCTTCGTTGAATTTTGGCGAGCTTCTCCTGGTTGCCACCATGCTGGATTCTTTGGTGGTATAGTAATGTAGGCGCACTATTACATCTCTCTGCACTGTTTGGTTAGGATTGAAGGGTTTCAGGGCTCTGTGGGCCCTGTCTATTGCCAGCTCTTGTGGGGTCGCTTTAGGGAGGAGGGCGAGGAACACGTCCCGCAGCGTGAAGGTAAGTGTTTTTTTTATGCAGGCCTCTGATCCTGATGTTATGCCTTGAGCGGTTATTGAGGTCCTCCATCCCATTTTCAAGCATTACCATAGCACGGCGAGGGCTTAATTGTCTGTGGTGACTGATTTGAGGAGATCTCACCCGAAACGCCCTGTAAATGTGTAAATTATCCCAGTAAAAACAATCCTAATTTACTTACGCGAAGGGAGAATGCACTAGTGATGATGGCACACCGAAAATCTGGTAAGAAGCCTGGGGAGGGGACCCCATCCGTCGCGAATATGCTGGCAACACACAGGCCTCATGCATCCAAAGATGGTGGTGGCCCAGAACGACCGGCCTCCCCTGGCTCCCCATGCCTGCTGGACCGTGAATACTTACCCGAAACTGAGACACAAGACGCGATCCTCCAATCCCTCGCAGAAGTAAAGAGCTTCCTGGCAGCGGAAATAAAGCGCTCCATTAAAGAAGTAAAGGCAGAGATACAGGTGGTGGGCCAGCGCACGGAGGCTCTTGAATGGCGGATGGACCACATGGTCGCAGCCACAGTAATGAACAGCTTACTTACAAGAGTAAACAGAGCTGGAAGAAGCTTCAAATAGATCCAGGTGAAACAATCTCAGAATCAAGGGCCTACCGGAGACTGTAAAGGACTGGGACATTCAGGCAGAACTCACTACGTTATTTAAATCACACTTGCCAGACATCCCGGAGCACCTCTGGACCATAGATAGAGCTCATAGGGCGCTAAGGGCTAGGAGCCCTTCTTACGGACCCCTGAGAGATGTGATCATGAGGTGGCACTTCTTCTCCATAATCCATAATCAAAAGCCGCAGAAATCACAGCTATACCTACGACGGCAGGCCACTACATCTGTTCCAGGATGTTGCCCCAGCCACACTGGCAAGAAGACGGGAATGGAAAACGATTGCACACTTGGTGAGGGCGAAAGGCTACAACTTTGCATGTGGGCACCCCTTTAAAATGCTGGTCTTCAACGGATCAAGACCTGCAGTGCTTCTGCCATCCACAGACCCCAGGACTTTTCTACAGGACATTGGCATAGAGAATAACTCTTATTAACGTCCAGACACGCAAGTGCACCTAAAAATGTTATATGTTACCAGTTTATTGGGATACCAAATTTAAAGGGACTCTCCAGTGCCAGGTAAACAAACCATTTTCCTGGCACTGCAGGTCCCCTCTCCCTCCCACCTCCCATCCCAAGTTGCTGAAGTGGTTAAAATAAAGCCCCTTCAGTGACTTACCTGTATAGAGCGCCGACGTCCCTCGGCGCTGGGTCAGGCTCCGCCTACGCTCCTTGGCGGTGGAGACCTATTGCGCATGCGGCTGACGTTGGTGGGGGAGACCTATTGTGCATGTGCGGCTGGCGTCGGGGGAGACCCAATGCACATGCGCGGCAATGACGCGCAAGCTCATTAGACCTGCCCATAGGAAAGCATTGAATAACCGTGGCAATAATTCCATAGCCAAACACTACCACCCACCTCGCCCCTCCCTTCTTAGGCGGGACCCACTGGGCCCAACATGCTTATCCCCAACCAACTTCCCCCGACAATACGCACTAACACTAGCCAATCGCAGAGCGCCTACAAGGCGAGACAAATACAAAGATGGTAATTTTCAAATCCCGAGCACCCAGAACACATGATAAATACGATCAGTACAAGGACGCGGGTAGGACTTGGGGACAAGGTGAATGTGTTGACTGGATACAAACCCCGTTCTTTCCTCAAATTGAGACAAGTTACTAAATCATAGAAAACAAAAGGGATTATTTTGTACAAATACACCACCGGGAGCGTTGACAGGGTACTCGGCAGCTGGATATCCTTTCCACGAGTGGTGACTCCCACCGCGGAACGGATGGTCACCCCCAATCAGCCTGGTACTACGCAAGACCGGGTTTTAAATCTATTATATCTATTCGGCAAGGGAAACCCCCTACCGCTGAATCCTCACCGTCCCCTAATTTTCCTAAACCTTCCCTCCCACCCCTATCTACCTCCACTTCAGACGCGCCTGTAATACGTCCCTCGGACGAAAAGTCCGCCTAACAAATAAAACTCCTCCCGAGACTTTCGCCGGAACCCACCTCCTGCACTCCCCTCGCCCTTCACCTCCCTCCTCCTATTCCTGGTTGTGTGCTCCCACTTCCCCCAATCTTTCTGTCTAGCCAGGGCACGGAGCGAGCCTAACAGACAGACGACCCCGGGGCGGGGGCCTGGAGACCAGACATTGACCAGTGACACATACGTTGCATAGAGACGTACTGACTTGCCCAACCAACCCTCGGCCAGATGGCCATGCTTAAAATCACATAATTGAATGCCAATGGCCTGAACGTACCAAATTAAATACACCTTCTACTGAGAAAAATAAAAAGACAAAAAAAATCAGATATAGCATTTGTGCGCTCAGCCTGGGCCCAGCTAACTGACTACACATAGACCAGGGCATATGCCTCCAGGTCCCTAGTTAAGAAAAACGGGGTAGAGATATTGGTCCACAAACCCTGCCCATTACTAGCTCTCGCTACCCAAACTAACACCAAAGGCAGATATATAATCCTCACAGTAACCATCCACACCACCACTTATCACTTGATAAACGTCTACACACCCAATCCACCTAATCCTGAATTCTGGGGTCAGTTCGAGTGTACAATACAGGCCCTGTCACACGGGGTGGTCATAATCGGGGGCAATTTTAATTCCACACCATGCACGGTGACAGAGCGTAGTGAAAAAAGGGAAATGCGGAGATCACAGGGCGGAGGGGGTCAGGACAAATTATTAGCAAAATTCATAAACACGGGATTGGTGGACCCATGGGGGCCGGGAACCAGGGATTACACATTTTATTCGGCGGCCCACTCCACGTACTCACAAATAGACCTATTCTTTATAAATCAAGGGGGGCTTTCATGGGTCCAATCCTCATGTATCAATCTTATAACCTGGTCAGACCACGCGGATATCAAACTCACACTACGCGTACCGGGCGCCTGTCCCCCATGGAAATGGAGACTAAACAGCTCACTTATCAAAGACCAAGAGATAGTAAAACAAATACAAGACGAACTGGTAGCATACTTCCAAACTAATTATACGCTGGATCTCCTGCACTCTATAGTATGGGCAGCACACAAAGCGGTCATACGCGGCATATTGATTAAAATAGCAACAAGACTCAAGAAACCGAGAGCAGAAGCCGTATTCGAGCTACAAAAGGCACTCAAGAAGGAGGAAATAAAACTTAAACAGACACCCATGGCCCATGGGCTACAAGAATATAGAGAGCTACGGCACAGGATATGAGATCTGGCGGTGGAAGACTTGGGTAAGGATCTAATCCGAACAAAACATATTTTATGAGCGCTCCAATAAGATGGACACTCTGTTGGCAAATCCTAAGTCAGAATCCCCTTCAGCTGATATAACGCTCATCCCTAAACCTGGAAAAGACGAAACAGACGTGGCGAATTACCAACCTATATCCCTCATCAACTTCGATTTAAAGGTGTTTGTAAAAATTTTGTCAACAAGGCTAAATCCATTACTGGTGACCATGATTTCTGCTGACCAGGCTGGTTTAGTGCCCTTGAGGCAGCTTTATGAGAATACAAGGCAGGGGCAGACATCATATGGTGAGCTTGGAGGACGCAGAGAAGGCGTTTGACAGGGTCCAGTGGCATTACCTTTTTACACTTCTAGAGTACCTACAGATCCCAAAACCATTTATCACAGGAATCAAGGCCCTATACTTGGACCCTAAAGCACAAACAAATGTGCCGGGATCGATCCCGATCCCCTTCAGGCCAGGGATGCCGCTTTCCCCTCTGCTGTTCATCCTCGCATTGGAACCGCTCCTGCATCAGATCCGAACGAACACGAACATAAAGGGGTTGAGGGCAGGGGGGAGAAATAACCTTTATCCGCCTACGCGGATGATGTGCTGATAACACTCACTAACCCACAACACTCATTACCTCACGTGCAGGACTTATTAGGCCAGTGTGGGTACGTATCAGGATATGAGAACAACCTGGAAAAATCTGTGGCAATGCCCATGGGCATGGACCTGGTGGAGGTTGCCCTGGCTCGAATCCAATCACTCAATCAAAATCACATCAAATATATAGGGGTCAGACTCACATCAGACCCTTGTAAACTTTATGCTGAAAACCTCACACCTAGCCTTACATCACTTACTAGAGATCTAGAGAGATGGCAGGAAAAAACAATATCCTGGTTAGGAAGGCTACATGCCATCAAAATGACCCTATTGCCGCGCCTGCTATTTTTGTTTTGCATAGCACCATATATAACTTCATCTGGGCACAAAAGAGACACAGGGTGGCCCGACAGGTACTATATCGGCCAAAGTCAAGGGTCGGATTAGGTCTCCCGAATCTCTACCTGTACTACTTGGCAGCACAACTAGCCCAGGTGGTGACTTGCCACTCTCAGGTGGGATCCCACTGCTGGGTCGAGTTGGAAACCCACCTAATGAGCACCAACCTGCCCCAATTCTGGATATGGGTGCAAAAAAATCGACAGACCAGCCATACGGACCACCTGCCCGGCAATCCTTAAGGCCACTAAACAAGCCTTAAAACACATCCCTTCCCTGATGACCCTGCACAGGATTTAATAAGATCACTCTGGCGGCCAGGCGGGCCATGGCCCAATCATGGCTAAAAACCACCATTCCCATGATTGCTGACATAATAGTGTGTCTCGTATTCATCCGCTTATAAAAATGTGGTTAATGACATTTACTGTCCACACAGGAAAAGTTGTGCCGAGCAGCAACCTAATCCAGAAGGGTTAATGCTGAGCAGCAATTATGCAAATGAAACCTGGTAACTGACTTTGGGGTCAAAGGCCGGTTACAGCCTATCAGATCTAGAGGAGGGGTATTTAGGCCCAGTTCTCATCCTGCTCAGTGTCCTGTCGTGGTTTCCCTTGTGGTTGTCCGAGAGCGCGTTCCTGTTTATAGTTTTCTACCTGTTTTTTTACTTGGGCTTTGTTTATTGACTTCTCTATATTCTGGTATCCTGACTCCTGGCTTTCCACATCGCTGCGTCCCTTTCTGTGTTCCCTGACCTCGGCTAGTATTTTTTACTATTCTATGTACGTTAAATCCAGCCATTCTAAGGACCAGTAATACGTTACTTATTTGTCATCCGTGCTATACAGTTCTACGTGCTGGATCAAACAGTAATCCTGACATTACGACATGGCCATAGATCCTGTAGAACTGTGTCAGCACATAGCTGCTTGCGAGAGGAAATTAGAGGAGAATGATCACCGCATGGATCAATTCGCTTAGGCTTTCAGTACGCTTCTCGCTAGAACGGCGCATCTGCAGCCTGCAGCATCTCCTCCTATAGCACCTCTACCCTGTGTACCTCCACCCACTGTTAATAGGACTCCTAGCATCTCCTTATCGCCATCCCTACAGTTTGATGGCAATATCCAGGAATGCAGGGGTTTTCTTAATCAGGTGGAGTACCATTTTGAAGTCTCACCAGGGTCGTTCCCCACAGACAGAGCAAAAATTGGTTATCTAATGAATCAATTAAAGGGCAAGGCCCTTGCCTGGGTTAATCCGTTGTGGGAGAGTAATCGGAGCATTGCTCATAATTACCAGGAATTCCTCGCCGAATTCAAGCTCACGTTTGATCCATTGGGTAGAGAGGATGACCCCTCCACTGCCCTAATGCACATCAGACAAGGTAACCGGTCTATCTCGGATTATGCTATTGAATTCCGTACCTTCGCTTCTGAGGTAGACTGGACTAACAATAGGTCAGCATTCAAAAATGGTCTCTCAGAGACTATACTAGATGATATAGCCGCTAAAGAATTACCTAAGAGTCTTAACGAAGTTATTACGTTTGTCATGCATATTGATAATAGGTTAAGACTCAGAGAAGTCACCAGAAGCAAGACCAGACGTACGGCTATGTCCCTAGCACCTCAATTCTCTAAACCTGTTTTGTCTCACCTCCCTTGAAAAAGACCTTTGTTGGTCGAAACGTTGCTTGGCGTTGCATTTTTTCCTAATAAATCTGCATACGGTTTCAATTTGGAGTGCCTGTGGTCCTTTCTTCTTTCGTGTATAATTCTGGGATTGCTGGTCCTGATCCGGAGCACCCTTGGCCGCTGGGATTGAGTGCGGTTCCCACCATCTACTTCACCTCCCTGTAAAGTCCAAACCCGAACCTATGCAGTTGGGGGTCACTAGACTGTCGGAGGCCGAAAAACAGTATAGGAGAAGGGAGGGGTTATGCCTATATTGCGGTAGAAAGGGTAATATGATAACTAATTGCCCAGTGCGTCCGGAAAACTTCCGCACCTAAGAACCTTAAGGGGACAGATTTTAGGTGTGATGGAGTTGTCCTCTAACAAAAACAAAAGTAGATTCCTCCTTGAGGTATCTATTTCCCTTGATAACAAGAAGTTTTCTTGCAGTGCCCTAATGGACTCAGGTGCTGCTGGAAATTTTATTGATATCCAGCTTATTAGGGGTAATGAGATACCGGTCAGGGAGAGACCTACGTCGCTAGCTTTAGAGGCTATTGATGGTAGACCACTCACACAACCGCTTATAACCCACAAAACTGTCCCTATTGCGATCTCTATTGGGGCCTCCCATATGGAGGAGATGACGTTTCAGGTTATTACTTCTCCATCATGTCCTATCATATTAGGGTTTCCGTGGCTGAGTACGCACAATCCCTATATTGGCTGGGCTAATGGGGAGATATTAGAATGGGGTAAAGAGTGTATGGGGAGATGTTTAAAACCAGTATTAAAGAGATTGGATACTATTGACCTTCCCACTACCACTCCCCAAACTCCTGGAGTTCCCATACAATACCGAGAACTTCAGGAGGTGTTTAACAAGGCTCAATCCGATGTATTGCCTCCCCACAGAGCATATGACTGTGCCATTAACCTGTTTCCAGGCGCTGTGCCACCTAAGGGGGCAGTTTATGCCTTATCTCCCCAGGAGAGTAAAATAATGGAGGAATACATAAATGAATCCTTGAGCAAAGGGCACATAAGAAAGTCATCCTCACCAGCTGGTGCAGGATTCTTTTTTGTTGAGAAAAAGGGTGGTGAGTTACGCCCTTGCATAGACTACAGGGCACTTAATAAAATCACTGTAAAAAATGCATACCCTATCCCACTCATTTCCGAATTGTTCGATAGACTTCAGGGAGCTAAAGTATTTACTAAGCTTGACCTTAGGAGCGCTTACAATTTGGTTAGAATTAAAGAGAATCATGAGTGGAAGACAGCATTTAATACCCGTAGTGGACACTATGAATATCTGGTTATGCAACGCCCCGGCCGTATTCCAAGACTTTATAAATGATGTACTCAGGGAATTCATTTACTCATTTGTCTTGGTTTATTTGGACGATATTTTAGTGTATTCCCCTGATCTTCAAACTCACCACTCCCATGTGAAACAGGTTCTGCAGACGTTGTTGAAAAATAAACTTTATTGTAAATTAGAAAAGTGCATATTTGACCAGCCTGAAGTCCACTTTTTAGGTTACAACATCTCTGCATCGGGATTTCAAATGGATCCTAAAAAACTAGAGGCTGTACTACACTGGTCATTACCCTCTGGTTTAAAAGCCATTCAAAGGTTTATTGGTTTTGCCAACTATTACAGAAGATTCATCAAGGTATTTTCTTCTGTAATAGCCCCCATCACTAATATGACTCGCAAAGGGGTTAGTAGCACGGTATGGTCCAAAGAGGCTGTGAATGCTTTTGAGACTCTTAAACAAAGATTTGCCTCTGCGGACATACTAAAACATCCCGACACCAGTAAACCTTTTATATTGGAGGTTGATGCATCCGAGACAGGGATAGGGGCTGTTCTCTCTCAGAGAGAAATCTTTTGGAGGGTTCCAAGGACCCCCTGTTAATCATAACCGACCACAAAATTCTGGCATATATAGGGGATGCCAAACGTTTGTCTTCCAGACAGGCTAGATGGTCACTGTTCCTTTCACTTTTTAACTTCCTCATTACTTATAGACCTGGTTCTAAAAATACCATGGCTGATGCCTTGTCCAGGCAATTTGATAATGAGTCAGCTCCGGAACAGGTGACATCTCCTATTATTCCACCAGAGTTTATTATTGCTACTACTGTCCTCTCACTGTCTTCTCCACTGCTTGGCACTATACTGGAGGCCCAGCCTCAGGCGCCCAGTGGTAAACCGTGTGATAAACTGTTCGTTCCCCTATGTGAAAGGGTTAATATCATGAAAGTGTTCCATGACAATATAACTGCTGGACACCCGGGCATCAATAAGTCCACTGCCGCGATCACTAGATCATTTTGGTGGGATTCACTCAGGAAAGATGTAAAGGAGTATGTGCAGGCATGTTCTGTGTGTGTAGTTTCTAAGGTGACTCGTGCACTTCCTTGTGGCCTGTTGCAGCCTCTTCCTGTTCCTGAGATTCCATGGTCCCACTTATCCATGGACTTTATTGTTGAGCTTCCTAGCTCTGCTGGGTTCACTACTATTCTCATGGTTGTAGACCGATTTTCTAAGATGGCTCACTTCATTCCTCTCAAGAAGTTGCCATCTTCGCAAGAATTGGTCCTAATTTTCATACGTGAAATTGTCCGTTTGCATGGCATCGCTCACAATATTGTCTGATTGGGGCTCTCAGTTTGTGTCCAGGTTCTGTGGGGCGTTCAGTAAACAATTGGGGATTGATCTCTCCTTCTCCTCCTTCTACCATCCACAGACCAATGGTACAGCTGAGAGGGCCGACCAGTCATTAGAAGTTTATTTGCATTGTTTAATTAATAGCACACAGGACAATTGGTCCGAACAACTCCCGTGGGCCGAGTTCGCTAGAAACAATGCTGTTCATGACTCCTCTGGGCACAGTCCATTTTTTGTCAATAATGGTAGGCATCCTACAGTTCTCCCTGCGGTATTTTCTGAAACTGCCATTCCTGCTCTGGATGAGCGTCTGGCCTCCATTCGGGATACCTGGGTTAAGGTTCAAACTGCTCTAGGGGCTGCTGCTGAACGCTTCAAACATTTTGCTGATGAGTGTAGGAGTGCCAACCCGGTGTACCAAGTGGGGGACCGGGTTTGGCTGTCATCTCGCAACATCAAGCTTAAGGTCCCTAGCATGAAGTTTGCCCCCAGATTCCTTGGTCCCTATAGAGTGCTTCGTAGGATCAATCCAGTGTCTTACTCTCTGGCTCTTCCTGCATCTTTAGGGATTCCCAACACTTTTCCTGTGTCCTTAGTCAAACCTCTTGTCTGCAATAGAGACACTGTTCCTTGTGTTCCTCCCCCTCCGGTGGTGGTGGATGGTCAGGAGGAGTATGAGGTATCTTCTATCGTTGATTCTAGGTTTTCTCGGGGCACTTTACAGTACTTGGTTGTGTGGAAAGGTTACGGTCTTGCTGATTGTTCTTGGGTTTCGGCTCCTGACCTGCATGCGGGCCCTAAGATCCGCGCTTTTCACACCAAATTTCCTCTCAAGCCTGGTCCTGCCCGCCCGGTGTGCATTCTTCAGGTGGGGGGTGATGTCACGTATTCATCCACTTATAAAAATGTGGTTAATGACATTAACTGTCCACACAGGAAAAGTTGTGCCGAGCAGCAACCTAATCCACAGAAGGATTAATGCTGAGCAGCAATTATGCAAATGAAACCTGGTAACTGACTTTGGGGTCAAAGGCCGGTTACAGCCTATCAGATCTAGAGGAGGGGTATTTAGGCCCAGTTCTCATCCTGCTCAGTGCCCTGTCGTGGTTTCCCTTGTGGTTGTCCGAGAGCGCATTCCTGTTTATAGTTTTCTACCTGTTTTTTTACTTTGGCTTTGTTTATTGACTTCTCTATATTCTGGTATCCTGACTCCTGGCTTTCCTCATCGCTGCGTCCCTTTCTGTGTTCCCTGACCTCGGCTAGTATTTTTGACTATTCTATGTACGTTAAATCCGGCCATTCTAAGGACCGGTAATATGTTACTTATTTGTCATCCGTGCAATACAGTTCTACGTGCTGGATCAAACAGTAATCCTGACAAAGTGAAAGTGAAAGTTACTTACCTAATGGACAAACTCACAGCACAGATTAGGAACTCAGAAAATATTTTCAAAAGATTTAGCAGCTGCGGCAACGCTGAGATCTCGCGAGAGAGTGAACTCTAGCCCTGCAGGCTAGAGTTCACTCTCCACTGGACCACCAGGGATGGCACATAGCAGCAAGGATCCCCCCTCCCTACATAAGGTAAGGGGGGTTCAGTGTGGGGGAGCTCCTCACTCCTCCAGCGTGCCGTTTAGTATGCCGGGGCCAGAATGATGTCATATTCCGGCACCTGGCATTACAGAGTGCGCGCGAGGGAGGAGTGAGAGGCTCCCCCACACTGAACCCCGCCGCCTTCCTGCTCCATCCCCTCTCCTCCGGGCACCGGCTTTTTGTGGCAGAGCAGGCACTAGCCATCAAGGTAAGCAGGTACTTGCTTTGCCTTACCTAATACAGATTCGGGGGCGCCCTGAGGTGGCCAGATGCCCCCCCTGTGACAGGGATCCTCTCGGCGCCCCCACCTTCGGGGACCTTGAGGATCGGGCCGATGCTAGGGAGGGGGCGCTCTCAAGCTCTGTGGCCCCAGACAGGGGGAGGCCACCAGGAAAAACAGTTGAGGCAAACAGTTTATATTAATTAATTAACCATTCATTGAGACAATTTATATTATGCAATCAGTGGTACTGTTGTGGATTACCATTGTGGTGGGAGAGGGGCATCATGCTTGGCAGCCTGATAACCACATAATGCACAGGCAATGTAAAACTGACAAATATACATTAAAAAATGCATGGTGGCCATTCTGACCCCAGTTTTCTCCTTATACATTGCAGTTCTTCTCACTGCTTACACACAAATCACCTCAACTGGAAACCACAGAGTTAATACCGGCACCCTCAGACTAAACACCAGTGTCTGCACTCCCCAATAGCAGTATTTTGTGTTTGCTGTATACAAAGGTTTGAATTGCAAGGCATGCAGGGGACAATTCCCAAAGCAAACTTTGGGAACAAAACTATCCCTGCTTTTTGTTCTGTTGCTTGGGCATCTCAACCAGGCCCAGCAATGGCAGTCTTGGAAGCTAAAAACACGTTGAAACAAACCGTGCACATTAACCATGCTTGCTAAAGAATCCGCTTGGACCTGCTAAAGAATCAGCTTGCTGGTTATATTCTTTAAGGGCTCCTTATAAAAAATAAAATAAAAAAAATAACATATCCTGGCTTTATGCCTATATTTTTTGTCAAATTGTGTTTTCGGTTTGTTTGAATAGTGGTTTTCTTACGTTACATTTTATCATTCATTTCTAGTACTTTGGTTTTGTGCTGTACAGAACTAAATTGCCAGAGACTTACAGTGATCCAGCACTACTGACTACATTCATTAATGGAATCCGTGATCGTGCCTATGTGGCTGTTAATGGGGTAAGAATATATTTTTGGTAATTGTACATATTGTATATTGAGAAATGTATCACTCCCATTAGGTTTAAAGAGGTACTCAGGTAATGAATTTACTTGCTAAACATTTTGCATGCTAAATGTAGTCAGCCTTACAATAAGTACCCATGACTACTAATATGATAGTAAATGTACCAAAAATCAGTGAATAAAGCTCTGTTTTTTTTCCAATTTTTACTATACTTTTTTCCCTCAGAGTGCTCATCAGGTACTGTAGAGGGCTGTTCATTCTCTACAGAGCATGACTTGTGTTTATTATTCAGAAATAAATGTGATCCTCTCGCACAGTACAGCACAGTAAACAGTGAACCTCATTCACACTACAGCAAAGAATTGATGTCAACTAGAAACTAAGTAGAAGGATGATGAGGGTAACTTAAATGAGACTTAGAGATGAGCGAGATAAAGCTGGAACAGGATTGTAAAGAGGAACCTGAACACAGACAAAACAACGCGGTTCACCAGGTGTACTTTGTTACACTGGGCCCCATATGGTCTTGTTAGAGTACAACTTCCATAAACCTTAAAGGAGTTATTAAATTTCTAATGATAGAAATTAAAGTGCATTACAGATTAGTATACATCCGTGTAAGAAAGCTGTTGGCTTGTTGCACAGGTTATTAGACCCAATTAAATGAATACCTGAATTGCCCTAACAACATGGTTCTTGCTTAAGTTCTTCTGCAATGATCTTCCAAGGCCCTGTCCATTTTCATCCTTCTTCACCCCATTGCAGTTCCAAGCTCCACTCCGTGATCCTGCCTCCCTTTTCCTAGTCACTTATAGCTGATGTGATTTGCAAAAATCTCTGCAGCTATAAGCCTACCCCTCATTCATATACTTCAGAGGAGGAATATATCAGTCTCATTGTTTGCCCTGTGTGCAAGTACAGTTTGTGTGTGTGTGAGTGTGTTTGTCTGTGCATGCTTTTAGATGCATTCTGTCGATGTATTCTCTTTTTGCAGGTCCCTTCACAATGTTCCGTGAAAGAGTTGTCAGCACAAACTTATATAGAATCATGTATTAAACTAGGGATTAACGGTATCATTATGCTAATGGTGTGCTGTTCTCTGCTTGACCAGCACCTCCATTCATGTTTCTTATGATAGTGCTGCTGAGTGATGAACTACAAGTCCCAAAATATCTGCTGACCACGCCTAGTAAACATAATGGGGTTTCTAATATTGACTGATAGCCATCAGCTGCTTCCAAGTCTCGGCAGAACTCACTGCAAGTAGCCTGTTGCATATATTTAATGCATATAGAAAACAAGAGAACATAGTCTGTCCTGGTTAGAAAAGATCCTTAATAAACTTTACACATTAAATATAACATTTAATAGATATTCTTAAAAAGGTAAAAAACCTTAGAACATGGGAATACAGGGGGTAGGAGAAATATATATACAGGACATAGAAATATATTCAGAAAAAAATGTACCTTAACTAAGGAGGCAGGGAGGAGAATAATCAATTGTAAATTCTCCAAATGTAACCAGGAGTTGTTAAATACAGATCAAAAGAATAGTTCTTTTTTAATAAAGTCAACTGGAGAAAAGTAACTACCTAAAAGTATGTATATATCTGTAGCAATTATAGAGAAGGTAAATGTCTCTTATATGAGCAAAAATAGAGTAGAGGGAGAAGGGAGATATCACCTAAATGTCTAGTTTGGATAAGATCAAACAACTTGTGAATTCCTATCTCAAACCTCTATAAGAGATCAAAAGCAACAAAGTAATAGTGTATACAATTAATTGAATATAATATTGTAACGGACCGTTTCGCTCACAAGGGGATAAAAAACATTTAGGCGATAATCCCCTTTTCACAGACAGGCACAGCTACTGTAAAATCACCAAAACTCACGAATTGCAAACTGTACAAATTCACCAACTCCCGAACTGCAAACACACGAACCCTGGAATCAGCCGAACAGGAAAAGCATACAATCCGCTTACACTCCTGGCAGTCAGCATACAATCCAATTCCCCCAAAAACGAGACGACACATTGGTTTGAGGGTCAAGCAGAATCTGTTTTACTGAGGGCTACCTGCCCAGTATTTATGCAGGTCTCCCACTTGGTGGACACTCCCCTAAGGGACCAAATGGGAGACTGAAACCACAGACAGACATGTATCACTTTAGTACACACAGCCACAATGCTTTCCCACAATGCATCCTGGCTTCCTCCTCTCTGTCCTGGAGATAATTGGAGAAGTAATTCAATTATCTCCCAGGACAAAGGAAAAACTCCATTACACACGTGGGGACACAAAGACAGACTATCACTTTAAAATACATAAAGACACATTTTATACATAAAACACAGACATGTAACATATCCCCAGATAGCCCAGGTCTGAGTGCACATTATTAGGTGAATGGCACTCAGACCACACAAATACAGTTTAATTGCCATGGAGCCAAAGTCTTTAATTACACTAATATGCTCCATGGCATGGCTATCTGGGTTAAAACATTCACATAAAACAAACTACCGAATTTACATGCATTCGTTTAATCCATACGAATTAGAACCAGGGGCTGGAGGTTCAGCGGTGCCTGCCCGTAAAAGTGTCTGGGTTTGGTGCATGAAAGCCAGGCAGAAAAGCGCTGGCTGCCCGTGGAGCTCGGGGAACACCGCCACCTAGCGGCCGCTAAGTGTAACAGCGGCCACCCAGTAACAATCAATTAAGCTGCGGTTAACCGCAGCTTCAGGGAGGTAAATTGGCAGCACACTCCAGCTTCTGGGTGGCCAATTAACAGCGCCGGCCGGCTTCCCACGGCTCTGGGGAGGTTGTTAAACGGCTGTTTGTTCGGTAGATGGAATCTACCGAACTGCTGTGCAGAAAGGGAGAAATAAATCCTTCTGCACAGCAAAATTAACCCTTTAGCTGTCGGTCCATAATCTAAAGGCAGCAGGCGAGCAACCAGGCTTCTCCAGTTCACAGTGGCGAAGTTGGTTTCGCCACAAATATAAACTATGAACTTGGGTATCTGATCTTAGAAGTGCGTGGGTTAACTAAACTGAAATGTAGCCTGTGCTGATCAGTAGGTATAACACATAGAAGCCCCAATCAATATCACGGTTATTTAAGATGTCCATTTAGTAAAGTCTTGCGGTGGATAAATACAGATTTCTATCAGTTATGTATAACCCAAAGTCTTAGCCTTCGAGGGCACCTTATCTAATACTCAGCTATCGATTTCCTAAGTATAATGGTTTCTATTGGTGCACTAACTGAACTCTTGCCCTGGCAGCCCCTAAAATCTTGCCTACCTTTAACAAGGGTACACACAAAATCAGATATAAGAAAATTTTAAATAAGTTTGCTAAAAAGGTCAGAGTAGGTAAGGGGTTGATTTAGCTAAGGGTAAGGAGTGCAGCTGAGCCCTGACGCACGTTTCGCCGGTAAGTCGGCTCTTCAAGGGGGTTGATGTGCGTTTTGCCGGTATAGTGGCTCTTCAAGGAGGCCCTTGAAGAGCCGCCTTACCAGCAAAAGGCGCGTCGGGGCTCAGCTACACTCCTTACCCTTAGCTATATCCAATTTCCTTCAAGGGTTACCCCCTCTAATCTGTCCTAAAGATAGTTTCTATATATACTAGCAGCTTCCTATAGCTTTCTCTCTTTTTTGCTATTTAATGCATATATTTATGTTTACAATAAATTAAAGAGACACTATAGTCAACAGAACAATTATGCATATTGTATTTGTTCTGGTGAGTATAGTCAGTCCCGGCAAGCATTTGCAGCAAACACAATTTTTTCTGAGAAAAGACAGTGTTTACATTACAAGGATACCTCCACTGACAGCTTCTCAGATGGCTACTTTAATAAATACCACGGTCAGTGTGCCCTTTAATAAATACCACAATAATTTTTCTCTTTAATAATAACATTTAGTGTGCCCATTAATAAATACCACAATGTGGCCACTAATAAATAGCAAAGTCAACATGCCCATTAATAAATACCACAGTCAGTGTGCCCATTAATATATATCACAGTGATGCACAGACACACACGGACAAATACAGACATGCAGTCACAATGTGTATTGGGCTGTCTGTATTTCTGAGTATGTCTGGCATTGTCTACCTGAGTAGGTATCTGAGAGTGTGTGTCTGACAGTGCGTATTCTTGTGCTTGAATGTATGTCTCTGTGACCGTGCATGTTTGTGTCTGGGGCCGTATGTGTGTGGGGTAACTGCTTGCAGTGTGTTGTGTGTATGAGGGGCTGTTTGTGGCCTTTGCGCATTGTGTTTATGAGGAAACTATGTTTCATGACTGTGTGTGTATGATTACTGTCTTCAGAGGATGACTGTGACAGGGTGGGTACAAGGGTAACTGTTGAAGGTGAGTGTGACAGGGCCAGAGGGGTGAATGAGACATGGTTGGGCGGCGAGTGTGACATGGTTGTAGGAGGGAGTGTGACAGAGCAAGAGGAGGTAGGTGTGACAGGATTAGGGTGGTGTGGCATGGTTGGGGGGTGAGTGTTACCGGATTGTGGTGAATGTTGCATGGTTGGAGGAGGGAATGTGACAGGGAGAGGGGAGCTGAGAGTGACACAATTAGGAAAGGTTTAGGTGACAGGGTGAATGTGTTTGAGGGGTGAGTGTGACATAATTGGAGTGGTTAATGTGATAGGGTGAGTGTGGCATGGTGATGGAGGAGGTGTGTGACAGGGTTGGGGGTGAGTGTGACAGTGTGAGAGAAGATGAGTGACAGGATCAGGAGGGGTTAATGTGATGGGGTGAGTGTGGCAGAGCTATGGGAGGTGAGTGTGGCAGGACTGGGGAAGTTAATGTGAGTGTTGATTTGAGTGTGGCAGGGAGAAGGAGGGGTGAGAGTGTGTTGGAGGTGACCGTATGCGTGAGGGAGGGTGACAGAATGTGAGCGGGTGACATTGTATGTGAGGGAGGTGACAGTGGTGTACTTATGTGTAGTGTTAGTGTTGGAATGCAGGGGTGTATTTGTGTGCAGAGTTGGTGTTGTAATGTAGGGGTGCATGTGCCAGTCGTGGGTCGTGGTAGGGTGGTTGTGGGGGTGGGGATGGCAAAATACAAAGGGGCCCGGCCGTGGGAACAAAATAAAAAGGGTCCGGGCTGCTGCAATATTAAAGGGCCCCTTATTAAAGTGTTGCGGAATAACTGGGCCCAGGGCAGCTGCCCCTTTTGCCCCACCTTAACCCTTTAAGTCCAGAGGGCGTACATTTACGTCCTTTTTAACCCCTTAAGGACCAAACTTCTGGAATAAAAGGGAATCATGACGTGTCACACATGTCATGTGTCCTTAAGGGGTTAAAGCGGCTCTAAACGTAAATGTACGCCCTCCGTTTTTTTTTCACTTACCCGGTCGCTGGCGATCCCACGCCGGCGATCGCGGTTGGGGGGAGTCCCAGGGAGCCCCCCGCGGCACCTCCGTCCTCTTCAGCCCCCCCGGGCCATGTGAGAGTGAGGTCTTTGGGGGACCTCACAATCAGATGGCCGGGATAGCTGGCTGCAGCAATGCCAGCAGGAGGACTAACTGTAATGACAGTTAGTCCCCCTGCTGGCTGAAATCAAATAAAAAGAAATTAAAATAAGTGTAAAAATAAATAAATATATACTTAGATCATATATATATATATATTATATATATATGATCTAAGTATTTATATACACATATACATACACACACATACACTGTCTAGGTGTATTTTAATATTAATATATATATATAATTATATATATATATATATTAATATCAAATTACACGTGGACTGATACTGATTAAATATATATATATAATTATTGTTATATATATATATTTATATATAATATAAAAAAATAAATCTGTAAATACGTAAAAAAAAAATAAAAAAAAAATAATTAAAAATAAAATATTAAAAAATATATAGATGTGTTTTATTTCGTTCTAACTGTATTGTGATATTAATATATATATATTTATATCAAAATACACGTAGAACGAAATAATATATATATCTATATACATAAATATATACGTATATATCACTATATATATAAAAATATTAAAAAAAAAAATATATATATATATATATATACGTATATATACACATGTATATATATACATATATTAATTCTACACATATATTTATGTAATCATTTTACATAATTAGGTATCCTAATTAATTAAAATTAGCGGGACCTGCCTGACAACCCATGCCGAAAGTATAGGGAATTTAATTTGCTAGCACTATATTTAACCCTATAACTTTCCAAGACACCATAAAACCTGTACATGGGGGGTACTGTTTTACTCGGGAGACTTCGCTGAACACAAATATTAGTGTTTCAAAACAGTAAAATGTATTGCAACGATGATATCGCCAGTAAAAGTGAAGTTTTTTGCATTTTTCACGCACAAACAGCACTTACATGGACGATATTATTGCTGCAATACTTTTCACTGTTTTGAAACACAAATATTTGTGTTCAGCGAAGTCTCCCGAGTACAACAGTACCCCTCATGTACAGGTTTTATGGTGTTTTCAAAAATTACAGCGTCAAATATAAGGCTTGTGTTTCATTTTTTTCACATTAAAATTCGCCAGATTGCTTACGTTGCCTTTATGACCCCATGGTAGCCCAAGAATGAAAATTACCCCTATGATGGCATACTATTTGCAATAGTAGACAACCCAAGGTATTGCAAATGGGGTATGTCAAGTCTTTTTTAGTAGCCACTTAGTCACAAACACTGGCCAAAATTAGCGTTTTTTGCATTTTTCACACACAAACATATACTAACGCTAACTTTGGCCAGTGTTTGTGACCAAATGGCTACTAAAAAAGACTGGACATACCTCATTTGCAATACCTTGGGTCGTCTACTATTGCAAATGGTATGCCATTATGGGTGTAAATTTATTTCCTGGGCTACTATACAGTCTCAAAGGCATCGTAACCAATCTGGCGAATTTTAATTTCAAATGTAACACGCTATATTTGACCCTGTAACTTCCCAAAACACCATAAACCCTGTACATAGGGGGTACTGTTTTACACGTGAGACTTTGCTGAATACAAATATGTGTATTTTATTGCAGTAAAAGCAAACAGTATTATGACATTGACAGTTAAAATGTCATGTAGAACTAAAAAAATCAAAAAAATCTTATTTTCTCCCATTTTTTTCATATTAAATTATGTTTCATAGCTAAATATTTGATATTAAATGAAAGCAATGAAAGCCCTGTTTCCCCTGAATAAAATGATATATAATAAGGGGGGGTGCATTTAATATGAAAGAGGTGAATTACGGTTGGACAGACATATAGCACAAATGCCAGGTTTTGTATACATTTTGTTTCGTTCACAACTTGTACATTTGGCTGCAGTCTTAAGGGGTTAAAGACGGCCCTGTATACAATTATTTCTTTGTTCCAAGAATTGCCTTCATTTAATATAACCAAAAAAAACTGTCCTGCACTATTTTTTGATGTCACAGTCCTCATTAAAAATATCATAGCTTTTTGAGTTGTATATGTATGTAAACGTATGTTCGCGGTTTCAGCTATTTTATGACTTCAAATTTTAGGTTACTCAAGGCATACTGGAAAGAGACAAAGTGATGTCCATCAATATTACTGGAATCAAAGGCTCCCAGCTGGATTTGCTTGTGGAAAGTATGGGCAGAGTTAACTTTGGGAGATTCAATAATGACTTCAAAGTGAGTATGAAAAGTACAATAAATGGTGTTTTGAACATTCTTGACTTGATGAGAGAGCAATATAAAAGTCTGAACATTTGACAGCACTGCTGTAACATTTAGCACACCCCTTTAAGCTACATAACTCACAGGGTAATTAACTAAACCTTGAAATTTTAGCAAATTCAAATTGTGTAGCTGAAGATAAAATAGCTGATTTTAAAAAAGCACTTCATACCAGCTACAGTTACAACAATTTTTGCTTCAGTTTAGCAGTTATGATTTAATGTATTACAATACATAGTTTAGGAAACAACGTGCCTGTCAGCTGTCTGCCATGTGCTCACACTTGAAATAGTTACTGGGGTTTGGCAATCCCCAGGGTGGTGTGCAAAATCACTGATTGTATGCTTTAGATTTGACTTTTCTGAGACTGTACAACAACTTTTACATAATGAGGCAAACATAATTGTTACAAACCCTTAAAGGAATGCTACACATTTTTTTTTTATATATATAATTTAGTAGATATACCCCCAATTAAAACCTGCAAACATTTATTAATGAAAGTCTCTGCTGGGGAATACTACAAAATTAGGTTTTCAGTAATCATGTGTATGTACTCGCAGCTTTCCACTGCATCTCAGCTGTATTATATCTCATTGAAAAGGGGGGATGGCAGGTGCATGCTAGCCTAGAGCACCTGCCACTCCTGTTAGCACCGTTAGCTTTAGACCCAACATAAGAGGTTGAAACCCTTTCTGGCTGTCTTATATACAAATCTAAAAATATAATTTCTATTATAGGCACTTTTATAAACTCAAATAGTAACAATAACAAGTGCGTAGTAAAAGGGCGCTATAATTTCCACAAAGATACATAAAAACCAAACAAAAAAGGTGGAAAGCGCACGTATATGTGTCGGTATAAAACCATAAACAGTGAGCACACTTTAATAAAGTGTAAAAAAGGATAAAAATACCCTGTAATAGTTCTCCCATATGTCTGGAAAAGAGAATGCTCAACATAGGGCAATATAGGCATATACAGGAATGACAGAGAATATTGTATATACAGAAATTGTTTTCACATCTCACTCACATTTTTCTGAGCCTATGCATTACTGGCTCAAGTAATACAGCGTAGTAGGAGTGTGGTTATTCCAATAGTCAGGATCACAGTCTGATATCCTCTCAGGGAGAGATGAATATAGACAAATACCAAGTGAAAAATGAAACCTGTTTATTTAAATAACAAAGACATAAAAGTCCTTACATGTAGGAACACTTTGTGTAGCAGTAGATCCTAAAAGTACAACGCGTTTCAGCTAGTTTAGCCTTCCTCAGGTAAAAAATTACAGTCTCTGTAATTCCTGTTCAAATATCATGTAGTTGGTGCCAAAATCCACTACTGGTCCGCCTCGTGTTTCGTCTTTTCTGGTATTCAGAATTACCGCTTCCGTTTTCCGGCGGATGTTCATGACGCCATCTTACATTTCCCAAATGTGTCAGTCTTATTGTCCAGTACTCCAGTTCCACCGGAAATAGTTATCAGACATTTTATATTTTGTCAACTTGATTAACTTAAACATGTGTAGAGCAAATATATGTTACTGGCGGCCATTTTAGAAATGGGATACATACATATAAACAATGGGAAAATGAATAAGGGAAAAAGAGAGAGAAAAAAGGAATTAAATATATGATCTTATATACATAAAATAAACATCAGGAAAAGCTTAATATAAATAGATACCGTATATACTCAAGTATAAGCCGACCCGAATATAAGCCGAGGCTCCTAATTTTACCCCAAAAAACTGGGAAAACGTATTGACTCGAGTATAAGACTAGGGTGGGAAATGCAGCAGCTACTGGTAAATTTCTAAATAAAATAAGATCCTAAAAAAATTATATTAATTGAATATTTATTTACAGTGTGTGTATATAATGAATGCAGTGTGTGTGTATGAGTAGTGTGTGTGTGAATGAAGTGTGTGTATGAGTGCAGTGTGTGTGTGTATGTTGCAGAGCCTTGGTGGGGGGTGGACATTTTTATTATTATTTTTTTTAAAATTATTTTAATAATTTTTTTTTAATTATTAATATTTTGAAAATATTTTATTTTATTATTATTTTATTTTATTATTATTTATTTTTTTCGTCCCCCCCTCCCTGCTTGATACATGGCAGGGAGGGGGGCTCTCACTCCCTGGTGGTCCAGTGGCATTGGCAGTTCAGTGGAGGGCGGCTGGCAGGAAGCACGGCGCGGAGGAGAAGGGAGCTGACAGGAGCTGCAGCAGAGGTAAGTAAACGCTCCCTGCAGCCCCCACAGCCCCCAGTCTGTATTATGGCAATGTAAATTGCCATAATACAGACATTGACTCGAGTATAAGTCGAGTTGGGGTTTTTCAGCACAAAAAATGTGCTGAAAAACTCGACTTATACTCGAGTATATACGGTATCTTAGGATGATCACAATTTAAAAACCTGTATTCGTTTTTAGTTAAAATTCCTTTTTCTCATCAAAGTTTGATACATTTCTTCATGATTATTGGAAATGGGGTATGTCCAGTCTTTTTTAGTAGCCACTTAGTCACAAACACTGGCCAAAATTTGAATTTTTGCATTTTTCACACACAAACAAATATTAACGTTAACTTTAGCCAGTGTTTGTGACCAAATGGCTACTAAAAAAGACTCGACATACCCCATTTGCAATACTTTGGGTTGTCTACTATTGCAAATGTTATGCCATTATGGGTGTAAATTTAATTCCTGGGCTTCTATACAGTCTCAAAGGCAAAGTAACCAATCTGGCGAATTTCAATTTCAAAAGGAACGTGCTATATTTGACCCTGTAACTTCCCAAAACACCATAAAACCTGTACATAGGGGGTACTGTTTTACACGTGAGACTTTGCTGAATACAAATATGTGTATTTTATTGCAGTAAAAGCAAACAGTATTATGACATTGACAGTTAAAATGTCATGTAGAGGGGGGCGTGGCCGGACGTCGAATGGAGCAGGCAGCACACTGAAAGAGCTCCGCAGCCCAGGGCTCTTAAACGCGGCTAAAACCAATTTCTTTTTGGCTACTTCCCGATCGACCAACACGAACCTACGATGTCTCAACACCGCACTAAAAAAGGCGCAGACACAAAAGACAAAGCAGCCTTCTTTGCGGCCAGACCACCGCACCCAAAGCAGGCCGATGTACAGGCCCAAGATGGCGCCGAGCCTGATCCCCATGCAGACCTTACCGGCGCACAAGAAGCTGACACTGACACCCCGCTGACCCAGAACCTGCTGCAAAAGATGTTAGACGCGGCAGTCTTGCGGATGCAAGCGTCGTTCACAATGGCTCTCGCGACCATCAGAAACGACATTACTGACCTAAACGCACGAGCCTCCCAACTAGAGGAGAAGATGGAAGAAAATCTTACGGCCCACTCAGCCCTTGAAGACCGAATGGACGAGATGGAGAAGAGGCTGTCTCTACACGATGCTAAAATCACGGACGCAGAGGATAGGTCCCGCCGCAATAATATCAGGCTCAGAGGAGTCCCAGAGGACGTGGAAGCTCAGGACTTAACGGCCTACACCATGGAGCTGTTCCGAGCGGTCTTACCGGACATACCTGCTGACATGCTGTTATTGGACCGCATTCACAGACTCCCCAGGCCGCAACACCTGCCACCATCCACGCCTCGGGACGTGCTCATGAGGCTCCATTACTACCATACCAAGGAACAAATCCTCAGAGCCCACAGAGCAAAAAAGGACCTACCTGACAAATTTAAATCCATCCTTCTATTCACAGACCTGTCGGCGGAAACACTCCGACGGCGAAGATCCTTCAAACCAGTCGCAGAAGCTCTCAGACAACATCGTATCCCCTACAGATGGGGCTACCCAGCGAAACTCCTGATCACCAAAGGAGGGAAGCTTCTCACAGCCGCCTCGCCGAGAGATGGCCTAGAGCTCCTGCACAAATGGGACATAGCTCCGAACCTACCAACAGCAGGCCCAAGCAAGACACCAGGCGCCGACAGACGCCCACAGAGACAGCGGCGTGCTACATCGAAAGAAGGCGACCACTAAACTCACCCGAAACAGCAAGTGTTTAAATATGTTTGGCAATGTTTTACTTAATGTCTGTTTACGTCTTAGCCTAACTTCATCCCCGTGGGGTTAACACGTTTAAGGCAACCTCTAAATGTATGATATAGTACTAAACAAAAACAAAAAATACAAAAAAAAAGTACGTTTCAGTTGTTAAAACAAAGAAAAAAAGAAAAAAAAATATAACAATTATAATAATTACCAATTAAAACATAGAAAGGACTAAATAATAATAAAAAAAAAAGAAAAAAAAAATATTAAAGAAAATACAGTGGCAAGATAACCGATCCTCCGGATCAGCCACGTTTAAACTCCAAGTTGCATTCGTTCCGAGGTTAGCCCCAGAGATGCCATAAGAAGTTGCGGTACTATACATGGACCGCTTAACGGCTTAATGAGGCACAGTAGCACCCCTAGGTTAAACGCTCCCATTTCAACTACACACGTGAACTCCTGCCGCACCTGTCCCCACATATAAATGTACTGAACTGCAATGTGTATATACAGGTTGTGACAACGAGCATGGACAGATATGTAATGGACTTACCCAGTCCACAATCTTCAGAACAGTACATGCAATGTCTAAACTGTAATCAGTATACAAGCTTGTTCCCCCTGTACCAGCCAGTCATGTCTGGGACACATATAGGCACACTCGGACAGGACACGAATAGTCCTACATCATGCCTAACAGAGACAACATGGGAACGCCAACCAGTGCCCTCTTGGTCACACGAGCACCAGCCGCCTCCACCACGAAGTTAATAGCGGTACCCCACCCCTCACGATACGAATGTCCAACATGGCATCTTGTCGCATGACCCGGAGAGCATGCACCAACAGTGACTCCCTAAAGTAGAAATAACTTACCATTGCCTAATGATACACCCACGATAGCTATAGACAGACTGACCCAGCACTCAGCCGCAAATTTTCCCCCACGGTGGCGCCCAAAGATAAGGCGCGAACCGAGCGCAAGCACACACTTGCTGGTACAACACACCTATAGGGATCGGCCTCAATCCAGTGGGCCCTAGATTGCTGTCAGCTGGATCCGACCCGACCGCACTACCCCCACTTACGAAGTGCCACCCCGGCACATACCCTTGAAAGTACCTAACGTACTGGGTTTTTTTTCTCTCTTCCTCAGTTCACTGTTTATCTGTTTGCCCCCTGTTTTTGTACATATACACAATACCCTCTTAGTTTCACCCTTTGGCACCGAGACACAAACTAAACTAGACGAAGTTCTTACTTAAGTGGGACTCCCTGAGACTCCACAGGTCGACTCTAGCCCATCTGACTTGCCGTGGCCACCGAGCCTTAAGATACTGAGCCCACTTACCAGACTAACCCACCAACTACTCACGTAACATCACCCCGACTTCCAAGTCATAAGTTAAAAAAAATAAAAAATAAATAAACACAAAAAAAAAAATATATAAAAAAAAAACCCGATAAAAATAACAAGGGAAAAAAAAAATAAACAAAATAATAAAAAAAAAAAAAAAGGGACAGACAATAATAATTTTTTGATAATTTTTCCCACAACAGAACCTCCACCCCCTACACCAAACCCGACGTCCCTCCCCTAGCAACGACGATGAAAATATATACACACAACGTTCGGGGCCTGAATACGCCCCATAAGGGAGACGTTCTCCTCAAGGAGGTCCACAATTCATACGCAGACATTATATGCCTGCAAAAAACCCATTTCAAACATGGCTCTACACCCATACTAGGGCTCAAACACTTCCCCCACCAATATCATGCCACATCTCCATCCAAGAGCAAAGGAGTATCGATCATGATAAGCAACACCCTGGCCTTCGACCAAATAACAACCCAGCTAGACCCGCAGGGAAGATACATTATTCTCATCTGTACATTAAACAACAACACATACACAACAGTTAACTCTTACTTCCCGAACGAGAACCAGCCAAGCTACATGGCCTCACTATTAGACAAAATCGAACAAATTCAGATGGGCACCCTGATCCTTTGTGAGGATTTTAACCATGTCCTCGACCCAGTCACAGACTCCACAGCCGTACACACTCACAAGAGGAATAAGGCCCTACACAAACAATGCTCCTCTCTGAACAAAACGCTAGCATCACATAGGCTTTACGACGCGTGGAGGACCCTTCACCCAACAGACAGGGAATACACCCATCACTCGCAGGTGCACAACACTTATTCCCGTATAGACGGCTATCTAATGCACAGCGCACATCTCCAGCAGATCATTACTTGCGAGATAGGCCAATCTGCACTCTCAGACCACAACCCAGTATCTCTCACTCTAGCCGATTCCTACCAATACAAACACCGAAGCCCCTGGAGACTAAATGAGCACCTACTCAATGATTTAGACTTCACCGACAAGATTCGTGAGGAAATAAAACAATACTTTCGAACTAATAGCAGCGAAGAGATCAACCCCGCCACACTATGGCTGGTGCTCAAACCAGTCATACGTGGGCTTCTGCTCAGTCGAGCGTCCTATATCAAGAAGTCAACACATACAGCTCTACTAAACCTTCTCAAACGTATCCAAGACCTCCACAGTGAAAACCAGACAAACCCCTCCAAAGACCTTCAACAACAATTACAAACAGCGCAAGACGAAGTTAAATCAATCCACCTAAAAAAAGCCAGCGTTGCATTGAAAAAGCTCAAAGCAACTTCTTACTCCATGGGGAACAAAGCAACAAAAGTACTGGCACAAAGGCTCCGAGCGAAACAGGCACAGGAACGCATTCCATATACAAACTCACACACCGGGTGCAAGATAATGCAACCCGCACAAATCTGCAACGAATTCGCACACTACTACTCCACCTTGTACAACCTAAAAGACCAAAGCACCCAGACTCAACCCACACCCACATCTATCCGCAACTATTTAGCAAAGATTGCCCTCCCCAAGCTCCCGCCACAACACACTACAAGCTTATCCGCACCGATTACCACAAACGAGGTGCTCGACCAAATAGACAAAATGCCGAAGAACAAGGCCCCAGGCCCGGACGGATATACCAACGCTTACTACGCCACCTTCAAGACTGAAATTGCCCTAAGCCTTACTCGTTTCTTTAACGAAGCCACCCGACTGGGTACCTTCCCCGCCGAGTTCTTATCGGCACATATCATCACTATTCCTAAACCAGGGAAACCTCCGACCACATGCCAAAACTTCAGACCAATATCCCTCCTAAACGCAGACGCAAAACTCTACGCCAAAATCTACGCAGAGCGACTCAAGAACATACTGCCAACACTGGTGCACACAGACCAGGTGGGATTTGTGGCAGGCAGACAGGGACCAGACAACACCAGGAAAGTACTGGACCTATACAAAATACTGAAGAATACCAAACAACCAAGTGTTATGCTATCCCTAGACGCCGAGAAGGCGTTCGACCGCCTGAACTGGCAATTCCTTCAAGAAACCTTGTGGGCTTACGGCTTCCCAGCCCCCTTCCTCTCTGCAGTGCGAGCCCTGTACAGTGTCCCCACAGCAACAGTACTCACCTCGGGATTTAGTTCAGAAGCCTTCCCAATCACGAACAGAACCCGTCAAGGGTGCCCACTCTCCCCCCTCCTTTATGTGTTAGCCTTGGAGCCTCTGGCAATAGCAATTCGGACCAACGATTCCATCCACGGGGTACCAGTCGGCCAAGAAGACTACAAACTAAGCTTATTTGCCGATGACATACTCCTCACACTCGCGCAACCCCTCATAACACTCCCTTCCTTACACAAAGTATTACAAGCATACAGCCAACAGTCCTACTATAAGCTTAACATCGCCAAAACACAGGCGATGTGCCTCAACACGCCAAAACACATGGAAGCAATCCTGAAGTCCAGCCATAGTTTCGATTGGAGAGAAGATTTCCTGGTGTACCTCGGTGTCAAGATAACTCACAAAGAAAATGAGCTATTCCACGTCAACTACACAAAACTGCTAAAAGACGTAGATACCCAACTGCACGCATGGAAGAACCTATACCTGTCATGGGTTGGAAGAATAGCGGCGCTGAAAATGACAATTCTCCCCCAAATCCTCTACCTCTTCCGTACACTACAAATCAAAATCCCACAAAGCTATTTCACGAAGCTACAGGCAACCCTTCTCAGATTTAGCTGGGGCGGCAAACACCCTCGAGTCCCCAAAGCGTTGCTGCTGAGAAGTGTGAAACATGGTGGAATGGGCTTCCCCAACGTCAAAGCGTATTACCAGTCTGTCATTCTTACGAATGTGATCAGTGCCCACTCGACCACATACACCCCACAATGGGTAGCAATAGAGAGTACCTGCTGTGGGAATCAGGACTTATATACACTACTCGGGATACCCCAACACCTGAGAAGGAAGCCCATGAACATGTTGGGCACCACCGAGTGCCTCCTTAAAACCTGGGACACCCACAGGGATCTACTGTGCTCAGCACACCCGTGGGCCCTAGCGGCTCCGATCCGAACCCTACACCACTGCAACGGCACATTCCCGCATCAGAAATGGGAAGAAAAAGGAATCACACATGTATACCAGCTATGCACCAAGAACGGTCTCAAAACTTTCCCAGACCTACAAAAAGAATTTGTCTTACCTCCGAATTACACGTTCGCATACTTACAACTCAAAGCGCTCATAGTACACAACAAGTTTACGGATTTGAAAAACTCACTGCAAGCATCCATTACAAAATTTGAAGCACAATGTCTTTCACTGGCCCCCCCGAAGAAGTCGGTCTCCACCTGCTATACCTGCCTTGCTAAACCGGACAACAACGCCAAATGGAAATTCATGCAGGATTGGCAGACAGACCTCCAAGTCACAATATCCCCAAAGGACTGGGAAAAAATCTTTGCCTCTCACGAAGGGCTGACAACGAGTACAGCACACCTCGAAGCATCTAGGAAAATTCTATACAGGTGGTACATGGTACCGATCCGACTACACACCATATTCCCCACCTCGTCGGACTTATGCTGGCGCTGCCACACCACCAAAGGGACTATGCTACACATGTGGTGGACATGCAACAGAATACAAGGCCTATGGAAACGTACAGTCCTACTTATCAGAAAAGTCACAAATTTCCGTCTAGCACTTGACCCTAAAACTATACTATTCCGACTGTTACCAGACGAAGCACCGAAACTGATCAAGAAAATGATGTACCTCATTCTCGGCACAGTATCCATATTAATAGCTAGGAAATGGAAGACAACAGACTTGCCCTCCGACCGAGACATTGAAATAGAAGTGACATCTGTGCTGGAGTACGAACTTACCATGTGGAACCAAGCGAAAATAGGGAAACTAAGCCCCCACACCGCCATGATGTGGCGAACCTATACCCAACAACTCACACGAACCAACACAGGCAATCCTAGGCCCACAAGCGAGCTCACCGGAGCCGCAAAAGGGAAAACACCCCACAAACCAGCACCGACCTCCCAACACACCTTACCAGATTAACCCAAACCATAGAAGTCAGGACCTTAGGACCCACCTACAGCCGCAACCCGGTACCAAAGCCAAATCTCCCCCCACCTCCCTCCCACCCTCCACACCAGTTCACTAAAGCCCCCCCACCCCTCATGTTCCCCCCCTTCCTTGAAGTCACAACATATGATAGCGTTATCACCCTGACCAACGATGGCACCCCCCCCCCCCCCGGTAATAGGGGACCTTGAACCATATCGACCCCACAGGGTTAGTGATGCTACCTTTACACGTAGAAACGAGCGGACGCCCCGATCACGGGGAGCTCCCCCCCATGCACGCCATCCACAGCAACATCGCAATGACAACATAGAACAATAAGTGTAAAGGCAGTAGATGTGTACAAGATGTGTTAACCCCCCCCTTTTTTTCTTCTGTACCCCCTCTGCTTAATTCATTTGCCATGCAATGTATATCGACGATTGTATGACCACATTATGTTCAAATGAAACTCCCCTTTCTCTTCTGTACCCCATTGTTCTTGTCTTTATGAAAATAAAAAATTTCAAATTGAAAAAAAAAAAAATGTCATGTAGAACTAAAAAAATTACAACATTTCTTATTTTCCCCCATTTTTTTCATATTAAATTCTGTTTCATAGCTAAATATTAAATGAAAGCCCTGTTTGCCCTGAATATAATAAGGATGGGTGCATTTAATATGAAAAAGGTGAATTACGATTGGACAGACATATAGCGCAAATGCCAGGATTTGATTACGTTTTGTTTTGTTCACAACGTGTACATTTGGCTCAGTCCTTAAGGGGTTAATTCCTTTTTTCTCTCTCTTTCACCCTTATTCATTTTCCCATCGTTTATATGTATGTATCCCATTTCTAAAATGGCCGCCGGAAACATATATTTGCTCTACACATGTTTAAGTTAATCAAGTTGCCCAAATGTAAAATGTCTGATAGACTATTTCCGGCGGAACCGGAGTACTGGAAAATAAGACTGACACAAATTGGAAATGTAAGATGGCGCTGGTGAACATCCGACGAAAACGGAAGTTGCCATTGCGAATACCAGAAATGACGAAACGCAAGGCACTCCAGAAGCGGATTTTGGTGCCAACTACACGATATTTAAACAGGAATCACAGAGACTGTAATTTTTCACCTGAGGAAGGCTGAAATAGCTGAAATGCGTTGTGTTTTTAGGATCTACTGCAACCCATGCTTTGTCGCCCCTTTCCATGTATTCCTCCCACGACTGCCACACCTTGGTTATTCCGCACCTGTGCTGTCCAAGTTCTTTTTTATTTTAGGGAGTACTTGTCTGCTGTTTTATCTCACATATCTTAACAGTTTACTATTGCTGGGCAGGCTGTTCAGATGGGAGGCCTGTCCTGTTTTGGAACCCATATCCAGTACTGTGGGAGATACAATCCCATTATTAGGGATTGCAGGTTCACCCACCTACGTGTGTCTGGTGGCAAGTGCCATTCAATGATTTGTGCTAATTGTGCGAAGAGATAGTATAGGTGGAGGTTGGGTAGTCCCAGGCCTCCCAGCTCCTTTGGACGGTATAATGCAGGCATAGGCAACCTTCGGCACTCATGATGTTTTGGGCTATACCTCCCATGATGCTTTGCAAGCATTATGGGTGTAAGAGCATTATGGGGGATGTAGTCCACAACACCTGGGGTGCCGAAGGTTGCCTACCCCTTGTATAGTGTGTGTCGGGATACCCTGTATCTTTTATGGGCCCAAATGAAATTGTCAATTGTGGTTTGTAGGTGTCACCTTTCGTCACCTTTATCGGCAACGCCTGTAATAGAAATAAATGTCTCACTAGTAAGTCAATTTTTATTGCATTGAGTCGACCCTTCCAGGAGTTAGGTTTTTTTTTTGTTTTTTTTATTCTTTATTTTTGGTGCATGTTGTATAATACAGATCATTTGTGGTTGCCACTTCCATGTGGTCAAACTGTCAAAGTTATACAATGAACATGGCATTCAATACGTTGCACATTTTGTTTTGGTTGGGCTGTGTGGTTATAACGGGGTGACCTATGTGTTTGTAGTGTATCCCCATAGTGAGTGTGTCTCCGTTGGGAGTTCCGAGTGAAGCTTGTCTGTGGGTATGCCCGCTACATTTGTTTGTGGTGTGTCATGGAGATGTTGCTCCTTCCTGACGCTCTACGTGTCTACTGCGGTGGTCTCCTTTGTGGGGAGCAAGTAATGAGTCGAACGACTTAGGCTATGGTTGTGTGGGGTTATTGGTCTCCATTGGAGGTGTGACCCTTGCCTCTAAGGTCGGCGTGTAAGTGGTGACCCGTGTGTGCCCCGGTGATTTCTATCCCTGTAACCTAGGGAACGGGGGGAGGGGAGGGTGCATTAAAGTGCATCCCGCCAGGTTTACCACACCCATGTGTCTGGGTTCTGGGTCAGTGGAGGTTCTGACGCCCTACTGCGGTTGTATAAGTGGAGCGTGTCAGCAGGCGTAAACATAAAAGAACTGAGGAAAATTAAACGGTCAAATGAACATTGGTATAAGAAAATGAGTTAAACGTATAAGTCCCAGCAGCCTTGGCTTGCAACAATAAACAGTGCGTGATGATCTTGGGGCTCTGCGATTGTCAGCGCCTCTTCAGGTAGTGGGTCCCTGCGTCCTCCTCGGCGCTGGCTTAGATGACTTGGCATCCGGTCCGGGGTGAGGGTGAGATATTCCCGGTGCTGGAGTTCCAGTGGCGGGTAAGCCCAGCGCTGTCAGCAGTGCTGGTGCGTCTGTCGGGGCCGTAGCTTTGAAGGATTGTCCGTCCTTAGTGACCCATAGGGTGTTTGGGGTTGCCCACCTGTATGTCAGGTTTTCCCCTTGTAATGCCCTTGTGAGGGGTTGCATGCTCTTGCGCCATATTAAGGTAGCCCTGCTCAAGTCCTGAAAGAAGGAGATATGGCTGTTTTCAAAGTCATATGGGGATTTCCCCTTAAGCGCTGCAGTTAGGCCTAGTTTCAGGAGTTAGGTTTTGTGTGCAAGGTGTCTAAGTCTTTGGTTAGTGTTTTCAGCAGTGGAGTATAGTTCTCTGTGTAGAGTCTATTGGTGTCTGCCATTAGTCTAACTCCCAGGTATTTAATATGTTGGTGGGTCATTTCTATGTTTACTTTCTCCTCCAGCAGCGCCGCGTCTCCACCCCCAGCAGCATGGCTACTGACTTTTCCAAATTAATTTTATAATTTGCAGGGTTAAGGGTAGTGGGAGTTGGCACCCAGACCACTCCAATGGGCAGAAGTGGTCTGGGTGCCTGGAGTGTCCCTTTAAGCATTGCTGTGGCCATGTCTACTTCCTCCACCGATATAGGCGATATAGGGAGATGAACCTTGTCGAGGAACTTTGCAACTATCTCCATATATTCCGGATAGGGTAGCAGAATGGTTATAGACTTGGCTCAGGAATTCCGTGAATTCATTGTTAATTTCCTGGAGAGTGGTTAATGTTGTGCCCTATGCGTTTTTGACGGCTGTGATGAGTTTATGTCCAATTCTGGGTTTTAGTGATCTGGCTAGTAATGTGTCCATTTTATTCGGCTTCTCATTAAAGAGTCGCTTGGAACGGACAATATCTCTGCTGACGTCTTCTAAAAGAAGATTCCGTAACTCATGTCTTATATCTTGTAGCTCTCTTAGTTTGCTCCGTGTGGGAGATTGTTTGTGATGCATTTCTTTTTTGCATAGGGCCCTTTGGAGTTCAGTGAGCTGTTCTGATTTGCATTTTGATATGTAGCTATTTTAAACAGTACTACTTTGTGTGCTGCCCAAATCATGGTGGGGGATGTCGGGGTTGGAATTTGTCTGGAAGTAGGATGTCCGTTCTCATTTGGGCTGTTCCAGGACTACCTGGTCACATAGCAGCGAGTTATTTAGTCTCCATCTCCAGGGAGCCTCAGCCTTAGTGCTATATCTGCGTGGTCTGACCACGAAATGAGGTTGATTGCAGCGGACTGTTCCTAGTGAGTTTGTGAGGAAGAGGTCTCTTTGGAAGTATGAGGAGTGTACCGCTGAATAGTGTTTGAAATCAATTGTACCAGGATGTTGGATTCTCCAGGGGTCCAGAAGACCTGTGTTTTGAATGAATGTATTAAGGAGCCGTTCCTGTCCCCCCCTACCCTGACACCTGGGTAGTCCCACCCAGCCTCTACGGTCGACCGCCGGACACGACGCTGCATTCACATCCCCTCCCAACACTGATTCCCGCCGTCAGGGAGAATATCAGGGTTTCCAGGTCATCCCAAAATTGGGCATCTGGAACATTGGTGGCATATACGTTGATGAGGTGATATGTAGTGGTGTTGATTGTGCCAGTCCGTGCTATGTACCTGCCGTCCGCGTCTCTTCTTATGGACTGCACGTTAAGGGGACATCTTTTGTGTATGGTTATTTCTACTCCATGTGTTTTGCGGAGTGTGCGGGAGGCGTGTACGCTCTTCTGTATATATGGTCTGTAAGTTGTATCTTTGAAGTTATTGGGATATGGGTCTCTTGTATGAAGGCTATATCGGCATTTTGTCTTTTCAGTACTCTTGAGTAACAGTCTGTGCGTATTTGGTACGTTTAGGCCATTGACGCTAAGGGAAGTTAATTTGAGCTCTATTTGTTGGTATGCATATTGTGCTTGTGTACCTCTGGTGTGTACTGGCTACTGTTGCGTTGCTCCAGGTTTACTTGAAGCCTTGGGAGGCGCCCCCGTGCCCCCCCTTTAAGTGGCAGTGAGGTGGGTGATAAGTGGAGGGGGGATGAGGAAGGGTATAGGGGAAAGCAGGTTGGTGTAAGAAAAAAAAACAATGCATGCAAGCATGTATGACACATTGAATTGTGAACACATTTTAAACTTTTCTGTTGAACCTTGATCATAAACATATTGAGCTTGTATATCCCGGTCTTATCTAGCACCAGGTCGATCGGGGTGGCCATGGTATACTCTTGCAGGGAGGATGTACAGCCATTAACCGCCCTAGCGATGCTCATACAGTATTATAAACAATTCCTACCAAAGAGAAACAAATGAGGATAGGTAAGTAAGTGGGGATGGAATGCATCAGTGCTTGTAATATGGCTGCTAGAACTTCCCTGGAACCAGAGTCTCTTCTTTTCTGGCAGAACGATAGGTATATAAGGTAATGTCAGGAAGCAGCACCTGTAGTAGTCTTCTCAAGCTCAGTGAAATATAGGGGAGAAAGGAGAAGACACGGATATAGTGTAGTATGTTAAATTGCTTGATATGATAAATGAAGAAATAATTGCACTTACAATTTTCTGGAGCTTATATTCAGCTCCAGATATATGCGCCTGGACGGTATAAATACATAGTTACATAGCTGAAAAGAGACTTGCGTCCATCTAGTTCAGCCTTCCTCACATAAGTTTTTGCTGTTGATCCAAAAGAAGGCAAAAAACCTAGTCTGGAGCGCTTCCAATTTTGCAACAAACTAGGACAAAATTCCTTCTTGACCCCAAAATAGCAGTCAGAGGTCTCCCTGGATCAAGCAGCCACTAATTAGAAATTGTATCCCTGTATGTTATGTTTTTGCAAGTATTTATCCAATTGCAATTTAAACATCTGTATAGACTCTGACAAAACCACCTCTTCCGGCAATGAATTCCATATCCTCATTGCTCTTACTGTAAAAAAACCTTTTCTTTGCCTTAGATGAAATCTCCTTTCTTCAAGCCTAAATGTGTGACCTCGTGTCCTATGTATAGCCCTTTTTATGAATAGATTTCCAGATAATGGTTTGTACTGGCCCCGAATATATTTGTATAATGTTATCATATCCCCTCTAAGGCGCCGTTTTTCCAAACTGAAGAGATTTACATTTTTTAACCTTTCTTCATAACTAAAATGCTCCATTCCTTTTATCAATTTTGTAGCTCGTCTCTGCACTTTTTCTAGTGCCATGATATCCTTCTTTAGAACAGGTGCCCAAAATTGCACAGCATATTCAAGGTGTGGTCTTACCAGCGATTTATAAAGAGGCAAAATTATATTTTCATCTCGAGAATGTATGCCCCTATTTATACATGACAAAACCTTACTGGCCTTAGCAATGGCCGATTGACATTGCATATTGCTACCTAATTTGTTGTCTATAACAATTCCCAAATCCTTCTCGTGTGTGGTTATCCCTAGTTCACTACCATTTAGGGTGTAAATTGCTTGTGCATTCTTAACCCCGAAGTGCATAACTTTTTTCTACGTTAAATTTCATCTGCCATTTTAGTGCCCAGTCCCCCAATCTATCCAAATCCCTCTGCAGCAAGGCAATATCCTGCTCACACTTTATTACTTTATAAAGTTTTGTGTCATCTGCAAACACTGATACATGGCTTTCAATGCCCATTTCAAGATCATTTATAAATATGTTAAATAGAAGCGGTCCCAAAACAGAACCCTGAGGGACACCACTTACCACTTTTGTCCAGCTTGAAAATGTACCATTTATGACAACTCGCTGTACTCTATCCTTAAGTAGTCATGTCTACATATTGTAGATTGCCCTTGCAATACTCTTAAATTTCTTTTTTAACTTGGTATTTGTCTATATTCATCTCTGCCTTGGAGGATATCAGACTGGGATCCTGACGATTGGAATTACCACACTGCCGTATTGCATAGGCTCAGGAAAATGTGAGTGGGATGTGAAAACTATTTCTGTATATACAATATTCTTTGTCATATGACTATATCGCCCTATGTTGAGCATTCTCTTTTCCAGACAACTGGAAGAACTATTACAGGGTAATAATGTGTGCTCACTGTTTATGGTTTTATACTGACACATATAAGTGTGCTTTCCACCTTTTTTGTTTGACTTTTATAAACTGTCAGATATGTGACATGTGCACATAAACACATAAAGCACTTCAGAAGTGTTTGTTTAACGGAGGCTGGAAAACTGTCCAGAATGAAATAAAATTATTCAGTTTCTTGTAAGTGATCATCTTTTGGGAAATAATGGGGATTGATGAGCAGAAGTTATGCAGATGGGGAATAAACAGTGTTTCACATTTCATAATGGAAACCACTTTGTACTAAAAAGATTTTTAAATATTGATGCTAAAATTCTATATGTATATATGTAACTTTATTTTCTATTATTTTAGGGACTCCTTACCAATGTTACAATCAAAGGACGTACCCTTGCTAACTGGACAATGTATCCTTTAGACATTGACACTGCAGTCATAAATGGACTTCTGTCCAAAACATCAGGTCTGAGAACTTGTAACTTTACAGCACCTACTTTTTACAAAGGTCAACTTATCATTCCCAGTGGCATTCCTGACTTTCCACAGGACACCTTTATCAAGTTCACTGGGTGGGCAAAGGTATGTTATTTATTTATTTTTTAAACTTAAAGCAAGCTGTCCATTCTACAACACATGCATTTTAATCAAAATAATCAATACACAGGAGGAAGGCTTGTAAGTTAAGATCCTGAACTATTAGAACATCATATATATGAGGTAATTCAACAGAGGATGTGAAATTTACACATAAGACAACACATTGTTATGGCCAATAACAATGTAAATCTCCTCTTCATATTTCATATAATGTTCATATACCTACATTTTTCATTACACATAGCAATTATTACTTTCACTGGATACATGGCACACATTTATCTGTCATACCTCATTTCCTTCACATTGTAAGAGTAAGTATCAGTTGTGAGGATATTTATGAGGTGATAAATATTAAAAATATTTTACAAATTAATAAAAATGTATTATATAAAAATTTTATATAACGGCACTGTTCCCCTTGATTGATTTAAAGCGAAGAGTTACCCACTATTTAAGCGTAGTGGGTGTATTCCTTAAAGTATATGGTAACTCTGGAACTTTGGTATGTAACCTGTTAAGCTCTGTATGGTCGTCTGGGTTCTATTGACTTTAGTGGAAATTATCTTGTTCCCTTCACCTTTGCCTGATGTGTTAGAAGTTACAGCTAGTGGCGGTTCGGGAGTGTGTCGGGCTAGGTGGTGGGGGGTTCAGTTACCGTTCCTATTTTGTAGCCTTTGAACCATTGATCTATCGCTATTGTGTTGTGAGTGTATGTTGTCATTGTGTTTGTCCCCTTGTGTTGGGGGGGTACCTTTGTAGAAAAGGGAGGAGTTTAGTCATTGAATCATCTGTTTTAGTTTTTCAGATTGTTAACCTTGCTTAAGTCGGAACCTGTTTAGTTAACTGTTGAGCGGCGTTTCGTCCCGCTCTTGCGTCCACTCGCAGATCAGCGGCTTTTGGGCTGTTTGTGTCCCCTGCGAGGGCTTGGTAGGGTATTCGTTATGTCTACTAGGGGATTCCTTTGGGGGGGATAGGGGGGTTTAACCCTTTGGAGGTATTGTTTGATGCTTTACCAAGGTTTTTGTTTCTCGCTGAGGATACCTCCTATTTGTTCGTAGGAGAGGTGTTATTGTTGGAGGCTGTCTGCTTGGGCCTGTGAGAGGGGTTATTCTAAGTGTGCTGTTGTGGTATGGCGTATGCCTCTATGGGTTTGATTCGGTGTTGGTCCCTTGTGAGGTCTTGTCAGTTTTTCTTCCTTCCCACGTTAACTGTGGGGTGGGGTATTGTGTTTTGTAGTTTGGGTTCACCTCTCTCCCTAGTTGGTAACGTTATGTAGTGATAGGCTACTGAGTTAGTCAATTGGGATCATTCTGGCCCGTGCTCTTGGCTGCCACCTGTCCGCCTCCATTTGGTCAAAGCAGGTGGCGATCTATTTGTCTGTTATTCTAGGGGTCTGTTCCTATATGGTCGTGGGGTGTTAGGTTATGTGTTTTTTTTTGGGGGGGGGTGGAGCACAGCCTATGTCCCTGCAGTCTGTATGTGTTAGACGTGGGTTGAAGATTCCGCAAGCCACGGGTCCCATATTTTATCGCAGTGAGCCGTTGTGTCATGGATGAGGGCCGACATGTTATCCATCGTCCTAGCCTCGTTCATTTTGTGTTTGATGTCCGTTAGTGTTGGTGTCGTGGGTGGCTATGGATCTTCTGGTGGCTAGAGCTAGTTTGGCCAGAAGTTTGTTGTGGGCTCGGGTCATGTCTGGTAATGGCTTGGATAGCAGCCACAGCCAGGGGTCTGTGGGAATGGAGTCGTGTAGCACTTTAGATGCTAGTGTCGCTATGTCTGTCCAGATCTGTGTTATGAGTGGGCATTTCCACTAGAGGTGGTAGTATGTACCTTTTTGGCCACAGCCCTTCCAGCACCTGTCTGAGGTTGAGAGTCCCATCTGTTTGAGTTTCAGTGGTGTAATATACCATCGCATGAGGGTCTTATATGCCATTTCTTTGTGTGTAACACATATTGTTATTGTCACCGTGGCCTCCCATATGGCCACCCAGTCTGAGGCATCTGTGGGGGGCCCATGTCCCTTTCCCACGCCGTGATGTAACTTAGTGGTTGATTTTGTGTCGCTGTGAGTAGCCATGAATATGTTGTGGAAATTTGGCTTTTCTGTATGGGGGTGTGGATGCATGATTTTTCAAAGGGGGTGAGGGGGGGTTCGTCCCGCTTGTTTGTATGCGGTTGTTTCTAGGAAGTTTCTTATCTGGATGTATCTGAAATAGTCAGGGGTGGTAAGCGGCTCGGTTTGAGGCAGATCTGCAAAGGGTGTTAATTGTCGGTTCTGGAAGAACCGATAGACTCTGTGTAGGTTGTTGTCCTCATAGTGAGCGAAATCTCGTGGTATCATGCCCGGTGCAAATTGTTCATTCCTCAGTATTGGTTCCAGGGGTGACGGGTCCGATGTGAGTGCGTGTTTTAGGGAGAGTTTATTCCATATTGCTATGGAAGTGGTCAGTGCTGGGGTGGTCTGCGGGACCTGTGGACGTGCTTGTCGTGGCAGCCATATGTATAGTGAGGGGATGTCCCTACCGAATAGATCATGTTCTAGGTCAACCCACCGCTTCAGCCCTATGGGAGCGTGCAGTGCCTGGACCTGGGCTAGTTGGGCCGCGTGGAAGTAGTGTAAGAGATGAGGCAGTTCTAATCCTCCTGCCCTGGTTGGGAGGTAGAGGATGTCCCATCTGACTCTGGCGTGTTTGTTTGCCCTTATAAGGCGGTCAGTCTGTGTTTGTAGGCCCTTGAAGTCTTTGGCCGATACCTGGACAGGTAGTGTCTGGTACAAGTACAAGAATCTCGGTAGGAGATTCATTTTTATACACGCCACCCTTCCCAGCCAGGAGATAGAGTAGGTATCCCATTTTTTAAGGTCTACAGTCACTTTTTGTAATAGGAGGGCATAATTTAGTTGGTAGGTTTGAGTGACATCTGCTGGAGGTTAACGCCTAAGTAGTGTATATGTGATGTGTTGAAACAAAATGGGTATGTAGCTTGTAGGTGGGACAACTCGTCGGCTGGGATTTGGACCGGTAGAGCCTCCGTCTAGATTGAGGTGGTAACCTGAGACTTTGGAGTATTCGTCTAAGGCGTGAAGTAGCGGTGGGAGTGTTCGTGTTGGGTCTGTGAGGGTTAGGAGAAGGTCGTCGGCGTACACTGCTACTTTGTATTCCTCCTCTCTTACATAAATGCCGATGATGCTGGCGTTGAGTCTTAAAGCTTGGAGGAAGGGTTCCAGTGAGAGGGCGAACAGCACTGGGGAGAGTGGGCATCCCTGCCTTGTGCCGTTGAAGATGCGAAGGGAGGGGGGCTGTGCATTGGGGATCAGGAAGTTTGCCTCCAGGGTAGAATATAAAGTCTGGAGTGCATTAAGAATTGGTTGGGGTAATCGAAATTTGCGGAGGGTGGCAAACCGAAAAGGCCACAGAAGGCGGTCAAAGGCCGTCTCGGCGTCCAGGGAGAGAAAGAGTGTGGGGATTTGTCGGTGTGTCGCAGTCCAGAGGAGGTCAAAAGTCCGTCTCGTGTTGTTGTATGCTTGTCTGTAGGGTATAAAGCCGACCTGGTCTGGATGAATGAGTTTGTGTATGTATGGGTTTATCCTGTCTGCCAGCAGTTTCGTAAGTAGTTTGATATCTACATTCAGTAGGGAGATCGGTCTATAACGGCTTGGGTCTAAGTGGGTTTTGTCTGGTTTAGGGAGTAGGCACACATTCGCTTGAAGCATATCCAGGGGCAGTGGATTCCCCTGCAATATGGAATTAAAAAGAGAGCATAGGTGCAGGAGAAGTGTGTCGGGGAAAGTCTTGTAATATAGTCCCGTGAAGCCATCCGGTCCAAAGCTTTTATTAGGTTTTGTGTTTTTGATGGCTTTGGCTACTTCCTCAATGGTAATGGGTTCATTTAGTTTGGCTTTTGCCTCTGGTTTCAGGGCCTGGCAGAGGTATGTTTTGCAAGTATGTGTTTATGGACCGCAGTGTTATGTCCGGATGTTGTCTTGTGCTGGGGCTGTGGTCGTATAGTGTGGCAAAGTATTTTTGGAAAACCTCGCCTATTTTTGATGGGAGAGAGTGTGTGTTTCCGTCCGGTGCACTATATTAACTCTTATAGACCCTGGAGTACGTTTTATTAGAGAATTTGTATTTCACACATTAATCACAAACTGATTATAAAAATATAATTTATTGTGACAAATATTTTATTTTTTAAATTTGTCAATTTTAATTTTGCGCTTACAAAGCAAACTTGGGATACAGAAGGAAGAAGGGGGGGGGGGGAAACATCACAGATCTCGGTGTACATGTCTCCCAGCTTTACATAATACATTACATCGTATACAGTGTCATAATTTCACATTTCCCAGGGGCCTAGCTTTTCACGTTGTTTGTATTTGCCTCGCTCCTTTGCTCCCTTATCGAGACCTGCTTATACGCCTCTTTGTTAATCAACTCTGTCTTGGACTCCCTCTAGCATCCTCTTTGTACTAGCTGAAATTTCACCCTTGTTCTAGATTGACGTTTCCAGGGGAGGGGGGGGGGGGGGTAGGAGGGGGATACAAGCTGGAGGGGAGGGAGAGATTGTGATATGCCCACTCTCCCTACCGGTTGTATGCTATGTCTTCCATATTTGTGTTACTCCTCTACGCTACTTTAACTTGTCTAGTCTGACACCTGCCTGTTCTCATTCTTCCCCAAGGGTTCCAGTTCCCTGGATTCCCCATAGTCTTGTGGGGTTCTCCCACGCTTGGTCTGATAAAGTCTTCGAGTCAGGCTGGGTCTGTATATTGTTTAGTCTCTGTCCCTGATCTCCCAAGACGCGTTTATGCCTTCCCACCTAGTGCTCGCGTCCTCAAACTTTCGTGCATTACCCTGATTTTTCCTTGCTGTGAGTTCATAGTGTAAGTTGGTGGAAATCTGTCTTGTTAGGGCCTGTTTTGTCGGAGCCGTGTCTGTCTTCCATTCTCTGGCTATGAGCGTCAGTGTCGCTTTTAGGGTGTGGAAGACCAGAATTGCTTTGCTTCCCTGTCCATGAACAGTAGGCTCATTTCTGGGGTGAGCATAAAGTGACCCTCTATTATTACGTTAAGTATACTTTCTACCATCTCCCAATAAGGTCGGAGTACCCCACAAGACCACCATATGTGGTACATTGTACCTTCTGACTCCCCGCACCTCCAGCACTTGGTTGATGTTCCCGGATATATTTTTGCCAGTCTCACTGGCACCATGTACCACCTGTAATATATCTTGCGCATTAACTCTAGGTGTGACGTGCATGTAGTCCTTCCCTTGTGAGCCATGGACGCGTGCCTCCACTGGGTCGCATCAAAATGCTTCCCAATGTCTGCGTGCCAGGCTTCACTGAATCTGTCTAGGTGTACCGGGTCTCCTATATTAAGGAGTGTATAGCACAGGGAAATCAAGCCCTTTTTCTGCTTTGGGTTCAAACAAGTCCTCTCAAACTCCGTGAGCGTGGTCTAACCCTCCCTTGTGGTCGTTTGGGCCCATAGCATGGATTTTATCTGAAGGTATGGGAATATCAATTTAGGGGCCAGATTGAATTTTTCCTGGATGGTAGGGAATGGTAGTACCTTTTGTGCTTTCCAGAATGTCTCTCACATGCGTGCAGCCTCTCTTTGTCCATTCTCTATGGTCAAGTGTGTTATTTGCTACCTGTAGGCATGATAAAGGCGTTGCCGGTGACCACGGTGACATAGAGAACAGTGATTTATGTGTTCTGTCCCAGGTCGTCAACAGTGTTTTCGTGGTGGGTAAGATATTAGGTTGGTTGGGTCGCATTGGTTTAGGTACCCACAACAGTCTGCGAAGGTCTGTTCCCTGAAGCCAGTGATCCTCTATTTCTAGCCATTGTGGGGTGTGTGATGGGGATTGTATCCCTAACACTGGGGCCAGTAACGACGCCTGGTAGTAGAGTTTGATGTTTGGTAGGGCTAGACCCCCTTGGTGAATGGGTCTGTACAGGTGTTTGGCAGCTATTCTCACTTGTTTGTGTGCCCACACGAATTTAGTGAGCATAGACTGTGTTTTGTTTAAGTATGAGGTTGGTAGGTCTATTTGCAGTGTTCTAAATAAGTATTGTAGTTTGGGGAGGATAGACATTTTAAATGCTGCCATCCGACCCAGCCAGGAGAGGTATTTATCTCCCCACAAGGACAGACTGGCCTCCACCTCTTTTTGCAGGGCTTAGTAATTGGCCTTGAATAGTCCTCCTATTGTCTTTGTTAACTTAATTCCCAGGAAGGAGATGCTGTCTACCCTCCAGTCCATTACAAACTTCTCCCGCAACACCTGTAGTACGTCGTGAGGGATCCCAATCCCCATGGCCTGGGTTTTAGTCACGTTCAATTTGTAATATGAGCTGTCCCCATATTCCTTTATTACCGTCAGTAGGTGCGGCATTGAGATCAGTGGTTGCGTTAGGGTCAGGAGCACATCGTCCACAAAGAGATTGGCTTTGTATTCCTTTTCCCCAATGCGTACTCCGTGTGTGGAGCCATGTTGCCTAATCTTTGACGCCAGTGGCTCTAAAGCCAGAATGAACAGCAAGGGGGATAGGGGACATCCCTGTCTTGTGCCATTGGAGATACTAAATGGGTTTGATAGAAACCCTGCTGTCGGGCCACTGTACAGCGTTTTGACCGCTGCTCTAAATTCTCTTGGTATTCCAAATTTTGTCATGACCGCCTCTAGGAAATCCCAGTGTAGGCGGTCGAACGCCTTTTTGGCGTCTAGGGAGATGACAACACCTCCTTCTTTGTGTATTTTGGGTAAACTGTGCAATATATTCAGTACTTTGCGCGTGTTGTCCGCACCCTGTCTCCCTAACACAAACCCCACTTGGTCTGAGTGGATTAACTGTGGGAAAAGAGTGCCCAGTCTCATCGCGAAAATCTTTGCATCTGTGTTGAGCAGGGATATAGGTCTAAAATTTTGTGGGATGGTGGGGGGCTTGCCTGGTTTCTGTAACGTTATGATGTGGGCCAGTAGCGTGTCTTGCGGTAGTTTCTGCTCGGCTGTCGCTTCCGTGAATGTGTGCACCAGGTGTGGTGTCAGTATATGGTGGAATTGTTTGTAGTAGGTGTTTTCTAGCCCATCCGGGCCTGGGGCTTTGCCTTTCGGTAGTTTTTTTTTATTATGGTATGGATTTCTTCCTCTGTGATAGGTCTAACGAGATCAGTCGTGTGGCGAAACCGACCTCGCCACGTGTCCTTGGAGGGGGCTGATTGCCCGCCTCTTGCTTTTGGACTATGGACCCGACTTTATGGGAATGCGATACCCCAGATAGCCATACCATGGAGCCTATTCATATAATGAAAGACTATGGGAAAGACTTTAGCTCCATGGCAATTGTACTGTGTGAGTAGGATCTGCGCGCTATTCGGTAGTTTTGTGCGCGCAGATCCCAGCTATCTGGGGATGGGTGAAATGTCTGTGTGTTATGTGTAAATGTGACTTTATGTATCTTAAAGTGTTTTATGTCGTTTTGCAACCATGTGGTTAATGGAGTCTGCCTCTAGTCCTGGATAATTGGATTACTTCTCCAATTAACTCCAGGGCAGAAGGGAGGAAACCAGGGTGCATTGTGGGGATGTTTTTCTGCCAGCCAGGAGGGACAAAAGATACTTTTAGTAACTTTTGAACCCCTGGTCGGATTCATGCCATTTTTTAATATGTTGTTCCCCTGAATGGATTGATTGTGGATATGTATTTGTATGTGAATGTGATGTATGGTTTTAAAGTTATGAAAGTTGTGTAAAAGTATATTTTACACTGTATGCATAATGGGATTATGTGTCACACTAAGGGGAGGGGATGTGTGGGAGGTAACATCTAGGTCATTGGTTATTTTATGCCTCCCCCTGGGTGTGGCCTGTATGTGTGAGTTGGAAATAAAAGCCAGGCTGGATGAGCCAGTCCTCAGTTCCTGTTTAACCCTCAAAATGAAGTGTCGTCTCGTTCTTGGGGGGAATTGGATTGTAAGCTGACTGCCAGGAGTGTAAGCGGATTGTATGCTTTTCTTGTTCAGCTGTTCCAGTTCAGAGTGCTATTTCGTATCCAGATCGGGAGTTTGGTGTTCTGCAGTAGCTGTGCCTGTCTCTCAGAAAGGGGATTATCGCCTAAACTGGGTTTTATCCCCTTTTGAGCAAAACGGTCCGTTACAAGTCGCCTGTTGGGTCGTGAGTTTCGGGAGGTCTATTGTGTCTAGATACTCATTTATGTGTTCCGTCGTGGGCTGAAATGTGGTATCATGTTAATGTATGTTGTACAAGTCGGCGTAGTAGTTGGCAAATTCATTACATATGTCTGTAGGTATAATTTTCTTCTCTCCCGTACAGGACACAAGAAAAGCGATTTTTTTTTTTTTTTTTTGGTTCGCCCTACGTTCCTGCAGTCTCCTAGCTAGTAGTCTGCTAGCTTTGTTCCCCTGCGTGTATTGATTCATTTTTAACCTCTGGAGCATGTAACCTGTCTGTTCTATTGCCTTTTGGCGTAGCTGGTCTGTAATGTTGGCGATTTGCAATTTGAGCTCAGTAGAAGGGGAGATTTGATTCCGTGTGTTTAATTGGTACAATTCTCTCTTCCATTGTGTGAGCTGGGCCGAGGATTTCCTGTGTAAATATGACGCCCTCCTAATAAAGATTCCCCTGACTAGGGATTTGTGTGCTGCCCATAATGTGCCCTGGGATATGTCCGGGGTAGCGTTCTCTGTGAAGTAATTAGTCAACGCTGTCTCTACCTCTTTCTTAAATGTCGGGTCATTCAGCAAGGAAGCATTCAGCCTCCACAGGCTGCGGTGCTTGTAATCCTATTGATCCTTTACCGACAGCGTAATTGGTGCGTGGTCTGACCAGGTAATCTGTCCGATGTAACAGTCCGCGATTTGATTAAGTCCCTGTCCATGAATGAGAAATCCGTCTATCCTCGAGTACGTGTTATGTACTTGGGAGAAGTGTGTATACGCTCGTTCCGAGGTGTGGGATAGTCGCTAGGTATCATAGTAGTGGTGTAGTGAGAGGAGCTTCTGTAGCTTTTTACACTGTCTTTGGAGTATTTTATACCTTGGACTGTGTTGGGAAATGTTAGTGTCTAGCTTCGGGTCCCAGACATGATTAAAGTCTCCACAGATAATTGACACACCTTCTTGTATCGAGTCTAGTTTCTGTAGCATGTGTCGTAGGAATGTGCCTTGTAATGTATTGGGTGAGTATAAATTGGTTATTGTATAAGTCGTATTGTTAAATGGTGCATTTCAGTATTATATACCTCCCATTGGTGTCCACCTCTGCGGAGATCATGGTAAATGCTACCTGCTTAGAGATCAGTATAGATGTCCCTTTGGATTTTGTGGGGGACGTCGCGTGGTATTGGTGCGGGAAGTCAGAAACTGTCGGTGGAATATAATTGTCTGTCCTGTAATGAGTCTCCTGGAGACAGATAACGTCCGCATCTGTGCTCCTGAGTTCCCTATACAGCTGGTGTCTCTTAACCGGTAGGTTTAACCCTCTTACATTTAGAGAGAAGATTTCATGGGGGTTTATACCCAATGGATTTGGTAAGGGTCGCAGTAGGTATTGAGAACCAATATGGGGGGTTCACTCGTCCCAGCAGCATCAAGTCGAGCGACTGACCCCTAGTTGAGGGCGGGATTTGGGCATATCTCACTCGCTGGGTTAAGGGTGATTGGGTGGACAAGGGTACCTGTACAGAGTTCGTGACTCCGTGAATTCGGCCAGCTATGTGGACTCTCTGTAGATACCGGGGAGGTGGTGTGGGTTGTATCTTTTTTTTTTTTTTACTTTTCCTCAGAGGCCTGCCTTGTAAATCTGTGGCATAACCTTTAACATTGCTACCTAACAATTAACAATTTTACGATTATACAATACCCCCGGTTGACACCATGGTCTAATTGTCAGGACCGGTCGCTCAACATACTCTCGTGATCACTCGCAGATCTGTTGTAGTCGTGTTTATGCCTTTTATGTCAGTCTCTTGGACTTTCTCCAGTCCTTGGGTGCATTGTGTGGTCTCTGTGGGCTTCGTTGCTGGTTTGTTTCGGATAGCCCCCATCTTTGTGGTGATAGCTGACACTTTTCCTCCTCTGGACACCAATATTTTCACCGGGTATCCCCAGCGGTATGGCAGCTTGTGGAGCCGGAGCTGTTCTGTGACTTCTCTAAATTCTCTCCTTCTTCTCAACGTGAATGTTATGTCATGTCCGCAAACACTAACAGCCCACCATACGGGTCTGGAAGCGGCTTGCCTGAAGCACTATTTCTTTCATGTGGTAGTAGTGCATTCTGATGAGAATGTCTCTAGGGGTGTCTTGGGGCAGAAAGCTGGGCTTGGCAGTGCGATGGTACCTGTCCATGAGCAGCAGGTCTAGCGGCACGTCTGGCGCCAGCGTTTTCAGCAGGTTTGTCAAGTAGGCCGCTAGTTCTGTGGGTCCCACTTCCTCACTCACCCCACGAATCCGCAGGTTGTTGCGGCGTGCTCTGTCCTCAATGTCTGCTAGCTTTGTCTCATACTGCTGCATTCGATTGTGCAGCCCTGCCATCTCCTCTTCCATTCCCCTGCGTGCCTCATTTAGCTCTGCCACTTTAATTTCAGTCCCAGCAGTTCTCACCTCCAAGAGCCTTATCTCTGGCCAATGTTTACGTTAGCCGCATTCCTTTGGTCAGGGTTTGAATTAATAGAGTTATGGAGAAATAAAAATGTGTCTGTCTTTGCATTTTGTTACAAAATGGCGTCGCATCTGCAAGTGGTGACTTAGAGTATACATTTTTAATTTCTTATCTTAACACAAAATGTCTGCCAGTGAAAATATACTGACACAGTGTAACTGGTGATCCCTAACTGTAGCTTACGCAGTGAAACAAATATATTATTGTTTAAACTACTAGGAGATAGATTTTCCTCTAAGATTTATTGATCAATACAGTAAGATTTGTTCTATTGTTAAAAAGTCACTTGTAAAATTACTTGAGGAGGAAGACTTGTATAGCAAAAACTGAAATCCCTCTGTGACCGCAAAAGCAACCAATCTCTTGCAACTTCTTTTTCCTAGTGTATAAAAAGACTACATTTTAATCTCAGTCAATCTTTACTAGTAAGTGTCCTTGATATACATCCAACAAAGTAAAAAAGCTGGATCAGTGGAACACACGAGGAATGTTCGAGGCTTGAATCAAAGGATTTTAAACCTAAGAATACAAATGCACCATCCCTCACAAAGTGGAGTAGTGCTTACCGGAAATAAGTGTAGCCCTTTCACAGTAAATTAGACACGGTAATAAAGAATATCCATAAGTATAAGAGCACTATGCAACTCCACTCTCTACCAAAAAGCAACCCAGTGAAGTGTGAATATATAGTATGTTATCTCCCAAGGTCATATGATATCTAAAAATCTAATGATAAGGGTGTAATGGATCCCCTATACTCCAACCGAGTATATCCCTTGAAGTCTCCCAGGTCCCAAAGTAAAGCAGTGATTATAACTCTGAGCTACCCCAAACATCAGCCTAGACTTGATGAAGGCTACAATGAACTGTTTTATTATAGCCAAGTTGCCTGCTTATATACACAATCTCCACACAATATAATGCAAGCCCCTCCCAAAGATCTCTGTGCCTGGGAGATAATTGTGTTAAATACCGGTAAGCTAATTGTCTCCTAGGAACATAGAGGCAGACTTAAAAATATAAAACTAATAATACCCCAAAACATAATAAAAAATAACCTAAAATAACCTTACAAATAATACATTGTTAAATATCCCTGATCTGAGCGCCCATGTTCTCCAAATAGCGCACAGATCTATGCGGTGTAGGGGAAACGCAACCATGTTAAAGTTATGACTGGCTGCACACATGGTCCTATGCCCAAAACTGTTCCAGGGCGTTTGGTGCTTTTGCCGGTCAACTTTCGGGAGCTCCTGCGGGTCTCGGGTAGCGTTAGCTCCCCTTAGTTTCAGGCACCTTCCCTCCAAAAAGCGCTCTCATGGCAGATTTCAAAGTCGTTCAAAACCCTGGACCAAGTTGTCCGCGAGCCTCACGGTCACCTCATGCCGAAAACAGTTCCATAAAATTTGCGGCTAAGTTCCACTGAGGTGATCGGGAACCCACAAAGTTCTCATGCCGAATTTAGTGCAATAACATTCACGGCTAAGTATCGCTGAGGACAATTTGTGGGTTTGCTCTGCCTTGGTCTTGTGTAGCATTTGTTCCCCTAAGTCTCCGGCACTTTCTCTTCAAAAAGCACTCTCCTGACAGATTCCAAAGTCATTCAAAACCCCGGCCCAAGTGGTCCAGGAGCCGCACGCTTACCTCATGCTGAAAACAGTTCCATAACATTCGCGGCTAAGTCCCGCTGAAGTGACCGGGAACCCATGAAGTCCTCAAGACAAATTTATTTCCATAACAATCGCAGCTAAGTACTGCTGCGAACGGCCGCCAGAGAGCCAGCTTTCGGTTCCATTCACATGAAGGGATAGTGCCAAACCAGGGGCACCCAGGGCAAGCTACTAATGGCGGCTGGGGAGATTTAACTCCCGAACAGGGTCTTCGTATATGGCCCATAGTCCTTGGGCAGGAGGCTAGCCAGCAGGCTTCTCCAGGAGCTTGTGGCATAGGCACGTTTGCCACAAAGGGTACATACAGAAATCTAAGGTTTATTTTGCAGGGCACTGTAGCCATAATAAAATATAACTATAACTAATCTTATCCAGGGAGTAGTGGGTACAGGTAGTCTGTATAAACAGAGAAAAATATTTAGTTTTTTCCTTGTTTATTTATTGCATGTATTGGGGTTGATGTATACTATAGTCATTACTGGCCCCAGGTGTGGTGGGAGTTTGAGAACAGTTTTTAATTTTGTATATTTATATTTGCTTTTGCATTACACAGCCATGTTACAGTACTGGCACCTAATATCTTCACAACCAAATTCACAGATCTGTCTCTGACTATGCATTATCCAAAACATTTACACATCTTCCGATCAAGTAGAACACTTTTTTAATGTGTTCACACACATTATGATGTTGGTGGAAGGTCCGTTAGTGTCACTGATCTCTTGAACTCAATGTACCAAAGATCGGCAAATGTGTGACAGTCAGAACTCGTTTTTACAAACACAAAAGGTATTTTTCTATGTATTTAAAATCACGTTTGTGACAGATCCATCTGTCTAAGTATTATCAGCTGGTTCGTCTATTTTGTTGTGCATTCATGGAATTACCTGCCCGTACGTCCCTGTTCGTTTATTTCAGTTTATACTGAATAAAACTATTGAACGGATGGCCACCCAGAAGAGAAGTGTGCTGCTGGTTAACCTATTGGCCTCAATTATGGTTAACCACAGACACCTCTTCATTCGAAACGTATGCAGGGTGGTCCTCGTTCGTATGCCGACCACGAGGCGGCGGCCATTTTAAACACGCGAATGAACAACGGTGTTCAACGAGGAACTTATGGAACTCCAAACGGACACCTTTTCTACCGAACACCGCTGAAACTGCCGACCGCCCTTCTTATCATCGGGCATACGAACACCAGTCCGTTCGGGACTTTTTATTGTACAAATGGACTTAACCCAGATAGCCATCCCATGGAGTCATTTGTATACCGAAAGAACAGTGTGAAAGACTTTGACTCCATGGCGATTGAACTGTGTGCATTGGGTCTGAGCGCTATTCGGTAGTAATGTGCGCTCAGATCTAGGCTATCTGGGAATACGTTATACATTTACGGATTTTTATGTGTTTTTATTATACCATTTAAAATGGCGGTTTGCCTCTATCCATGGAGATAATTGGATTTCTTCCCAATTATCTCCAGGAGAGAGGAGGGGTTTACTTGTACAAAGGGGAGTGTTTATACCTGAGCCACTGTGATTGGCTACTGTACTTCATTTGTCCCAGTCTTCCATCTGGTCCCCTAGGAGAGTGTCCACCAGGTGGGAGACCTGCATAAATACCGGGCAGGTAGCCCTCATTAAAGCAGATTCCTGTTTTACCCTCAAGACGGAGCTTGGTCTCATGTTTGGGGGGATTGCTACTTGGGAGTATTATTTTGCCTGTTCTAGGAGAGAAGGAGTTCGGATGATTCTCTTTTCAGGAGTCTGGCGCATTCTCTTATATTCTGTTTGGGAGTTTGGTGGTCTACAGCAACAGTGCCTGTGTCTCTAAAGGGGGAAGATCTACTAAACGGCGGTTTTACTCATTTATGCTGGGAGTGTCTTAACAACATTCGTCTACTGTCTCTGCAAATCCTTTTTAGAAATGTCACAGTTGGACGTTCAGCAGTTAAAGCTTTGTTCCAATCTTGCTTAAAGTGTCATCACCCGTAAGAATGTGTGCCTTAATAAGAACACTAAGCATCTCTGAGTCAGGTTTCTTGTACACAATATCATGCAGGATTAAGTGTCTTTTCTTGCCTCTTCCATAACTTATGCAACTTTAACAATCCTTGACTTATGAACATTGCAACAAAGTAGCACAATAATAACATCTGTGTCATTTGACAGTTCAATGACTCATTTGAAACCATCTCAAACAGCCCACTCAACATGTGGCACAACACGAAGGGAAATTTCCTCCAATTTGCTGTTAAGTCCTTAAACAATATGGCTCGTACCTTTTCAATGTTTCTCCTCGGGCACCAACTCGTCACTGACAATTATTCCACTTGCAATAATTGGAAATTCAGTGTCCACTGAAGCATCAGCAATGTTTTTGCAAGTTAACATCTCCAATTACAAAGTTACATAGCTAGAAAGAGACTTGCGTCCATCAAGTTGAGCCTTCCTCGCATATGTTTTGCTGTGATCCAAAAGGAGGCAAAAAACCTAATCTGAATTGCTTCCATTTTTGCAACAAACTAGGAACAAAAATCCCTTCTTGACCCCAAAATAGCAGCCAGATGTCTCCTTGGATCAAGCAGCTATTACCCCACTAATTAGAAATTATATCCCTGTATGTTATATTTTTGCAAGTATTTATCCAATTGCAGTTTAAACATCGGTATGGACTCTGATAAAACCACCTCTTCAGGCAGAGAATTCCATACCCTTATTGCTCTTACTGTAAAAAAACCTTTTCTTTGCCTTAGATGAAATCTCCTTTCTTCCAGCCTAAATGTGTGACTTTGTGTCCTATATATTGCCCTGTTTATGAATAGATTTCCAGATAATGGTTTGTACTGGCCCCGAATATATTTGTATAATGTTATCATATTCCCTTTGAGGCTCCATTTTTCCAAACTAAAGAGATTTAAATTTTCAAGTTTATCTTGTTTGATGTTGACGACTAGAATTTATCAAGTTGCACAGGTTTAGGACTCGATTTTTTTGATGCAGGCAAGATCAACTGTTCCACTTGTAGATATTCGTCTAATTCTTTCACATTCTTTGACAGATAGTTCAAGATAACTGTTGAAGACAATGTGCAGTTCATGCAAGGTGCACACTGACTTTAATATATATGTAGAACAATCGGAATGGACTCCCTAAAAAATTTGGATGGGTGCAATATTGACTATTCACAATTGTAACATACAGTCCATAAAAACAGCAGTTTTCAATGAGGACACTTTTTCTAAATTTTTTCACGTGAAAGTTTTTTTCAAGCTCTTTTCCTAGTCTGTGCTTCCCTGGTTTGGGTGCAGCATCACCATTAAATAATGGGTTTGTTAAAAAAACATCATATGACAGAATGTCCTTGATTAATTCACACCTTTCTTTTGCTACATCCATCTCTCTATGTGTGTCATGATTACACTTACCTGGAGGTCCCTCGCCGCGTCTCTGTCAGCGGCTGCTGCCGTTCCCCCTCAGCACACTCCGAGGACTCCGGTGTGCTCAGCCACAGGGACAAACAGCCAAACGCACGTGTGAACTCCACAGAATCTAGGCCCGTAAGATTGCCTCTTAAAGGGACAGAACACCTGAAATCTTTTAAAGGTACTAATCGCTTTCAGCCAACAGTATGTGAGAGATGGATTCTTCTCCCCAATATAAACTTAGCTCAGTGCTCAGTTATACTGTGCTCTTCCCATCTTATCCTTAACCTACCTGCCTGTTATATCATTACTGAACCTGCGCTGCCTGTCTCTTCTCCCCCCCCTTCCCCCTCCCCCCTAACCTCCCTACTACGCCACTCTTTTCAGGTTTTCTGAATTTGAACAGAGTGTATTGAACATTGCATTGCTTTGCCTTGTTCACTTCTGGGATAAGATATGCAAAACCTGGGGGCGTGGCCTGACCGCGGAGCTGAATGGCTGTGCACTAATTTGGCTCCCAACAACCCGATAGACAATCCACCGCAATCAGAGGCTAAAAACGAAAATGGGAAACCCCAAAAAGCACAATAACCCCCAACGTACACCAGGGAAGACCACCATGCAAAAATCCGGAACCTTAAATGGTTATTTCAAAGACCCGATGGACCGCGAGGCGGAGGCCGCAAACTGCAACATGGCATCAGCAGACAATCAAACTTACTTGGACTCCAATTCTCAGAGCCCAGCGGCATCGGAACTCTCGATCAGATTCAACGAAGATTCCAGGGACCTGGAACTCAGAGATCTTATAAAAAACTTACCTTCCAAAACAGATCTCGCCACCATGATCAACAAACTGGAGGCTTCATTCCACACGAAAATGGAAGCCATTAACTCAGACCTGCAACAAATTAATCACACCAGAAAAGGCTTTTGATAGAGTGGATTTGTCCTTCATGTTAACAACAATCAGTGCACTTGGATTTGGGCCTAGATGGATTGACTGGCTGACAGCAATATACTCCACACCAACAGCTAGATTAAGAATAAACGGGCAATTATCTACACCACTCACAATAACAAATGGTACTCGACAAGGCTGTCCACTTTCACCCCTGCTCTTCATTTTGACATTAGAGCCCTTTCTACAAGGCATTCGAGATAACCCAGCAATCCAGGGAATAAAAATCAAAGACTCAGAATATAAAGTATCAGCCTTTGCTGATGACATCCTTTTCTCAATCACAAACTCCATCCAGTCCATCCCATATATAATCCAAGAAATGCAGGATTACGGGGAATTCTCCAATTTTAAAGCCAATCTCACAAAATGCGAACTACTCCCCATACACACTACACGAGACATAGACACACAGCTTAAAAATGAACATACTCCTACGCGTTCTTTACCTACTACAAACTCTTCCTATTCTCATCCCAAAAACTTAACTTAAAAAAAAACACATCATCATACCTCTGGAGGGACTCCCATCCCAGAATAGCCTACTCTCTTCTCACGAACCCTAGACAAGAAGGAGGAATTGGACTCCCCAACATAGAGACCTACCACAAAGCTACCAACTTAACGAGACTATACGAATGGACGAGACACATTCCGACCCAACAATGGGTCTCCATAGAAGAAGCCTCCCTGAAGGTTCCCATCTCCACAATCCCATGGCACAAAAATGGACTTGCACAACTAATACACAAGCAACATCCAACAATCACAGCCACACTCAAAACATGGTCCAAAGTAGTCAACCGCCAACACCTAGCACCCTACCCCTCACCCCTATACCCATTAACACATAATCCTCTACCTCAAATCAGCGCCCCACATTGGACAAAACAGTTATCCAAGACAACCTCCTACCTACAACTGCAAGACGTTACCCAAGGATACACAATTAGAGACATAAAAGCCTTACTTCCAGACTCCACCCTCTCAAGCACCCATCATCTGTTTCACAACCAAATTTGCCACTTTACTTGCACTCTTTCACTACTCCCGAAGGGAGCGCGACATATCACACCGTTTGAACAAATGTGCCAATCGCACCCACTAAAGAAAAAAACACGGTCAACGATGTATAAACTCCTCCAAAAAGATCAAACCCAATTTCTCCCAGCCTTCACAAACAATTGGTCGGCAGAGTTACCGATATCGCTCTCCAACTCCCAGTGGCAACACATCATCACTAGGGCACACACAACATCATCGAACCTAACAACACAAGAGAGTAATTACAAGAGAGTGACCCGCTGGCACTACACTCCGACAAAACTTAGCCAGATGCATAAGAATTTCAAACACGAATGCTGGCGATGCACGCAACAAACAGCACACTCATCACACATGTGGTGGTCCTGTCCAATTACCGTATTTTTCGCTCCATAAGACGCACCTCACCATAAGACGCACCTAGTTTTTAGAGGAAGAAACCCAGAAAAAAAATATTCTGAACAAACTGTCCCATAGTGTTTCTTACTATGGGACAGTTTGTACAGAATATTTTTTTCTCCCCTGTCCCATAGTGTCCCCCACTCCCATAGTCTTCACTCACCCCCTCCCCATAGTCTTCACCCACCCCCTCCCCCTAGTCTTCACCCACCCCCTCCCCATAGTCTTCACCCACCCCCTCCCCATAGTCTTCACCCACCCCCTCCCCATAGTCTTCATCCCCCCATCCCCATAGTCTTCATCCACCCCCTCCCTATAGACTTCATCCACCCCCTCCCCATAGACTTCATCTCCCCCCTCCCCATAGACTTCATCTCCCCCCCTCCCCATATACTTCATCTCCCCCCTCCCCATAGACTTCATCTCCCCCCTCCCCATAGACTTCATCTCCACCCTCCCCATAGACTTCATCCCCCCCTCCCCATAGACTTCATTCCCCCCCCTCCCCATAGACTTCATCCCCCCCCTCCCCATAGACTTCACCCCCCCCCTCCCCATAGACTTCATCCCCCCCTCCCCATAGACTTCATCCCCCCCTCCCCATAGACTTAATTCCCCCCCTCCCCATAGACTTAATTCCCCCCCCTCCCCATAGACTTCATTTCCCCCCCATAGACTTCATTTCCCCCCCATAGACTTCATTTCCCCTCCCCATAGACTTCATTCCCCCCCCCCCTCCCCATAGACTTCATCCCCCTCCCCATATTCTTCTCTCCCATACTGTCCCCCTCCCCTTGTCCCATAATTACTTACCTGTCTTGTAACGTTGGCCGGCAGCACAGGGCGCACCGCGGTACTGGAACTTGAATTTCATGTTCCGGTTTCCGGCGGGACTGAAAGGAAGTGCGCACTCAGCTTGTGCACACTTCCTTTCAGTCCCGCCGGAAACCGGAACATGAAATTCAAGTTCCAGTACCGCGGGGCGCCCTGTGCTGCCGGCCAACGCTGCAAGACAGGTAAGTAAAGCTTCATATTCGCTCCATAAGACGCACAGACATTTCCCCTCACTTTTGAGGGGGAAAAAAGTGCATCTTATGGAGCGAAAAATACGGTATATCCAAATATTGGAAGCGTATCCACACTCTAACACAAACTATAACAGGCATACAATACCCCTTTGCCCCAGAACACATGCTATTCCTCCTGACCCCCCCCCCCAAAAAAGTTCAAAGAATCAGAACTTTACTCTGCTCACACATTTACTAATAGCTGCCAACCTCCTAATTCAGATACATTGGAAACACACCATAGCTCCCCCTATCAGGGAATGGATCCAAAAAGTAGAAAATATCAGACAAATGGAAGAGATCACCTTCTCTAAAGCTAAAAACATGATAAAACATACGCAAACTTGGCGGCAATGGACCATGTTTATGGCGAAAGAAGACATCATCTAGAAACAGCTACACCTAAGCAGTATACACAGACGACTGACTTAACGCCAAATACACTGTCCATATTGCGAGTGTGGCTAGTCGAGCCTGATTGGCTGCTGCCGTTTTTTTGATATTTATTTGCTATTTATTATTTATTACTGATCACCTATTACTCATTTTTTACGAAGGATAAGGTTAATTACTCGACAAAATATTTGTTACCACCTAATGATCACAAAACTATCACTATCCATATTTGAAACGGTACTAAGCGGCACGATGTTAATCATAGCCACCAGACTAATGCTTCTGTAAATTTGATCTATTGTCAATCTAAGTGTAATAATTTGAATGTATTGTATATAATTTTTGAACCAAATAAAGAAAATTTTAAAACCAGAAAAAAAAAAAAGATATGCAAAACCTAATTTTTCATTCTTGATCTAGAACGCATTCCATGCAATGTTTTTATAGCTACAGATATGATGAGCATACCTTGTAATGAACGAACCTAATGAGCTCTGCTGACTGGGCAGTTTTGCTTCCAACAATTTCTTCCTCAATAAGTGCATAGTTTTGTTACATCCACTGATATAATTCATGCACACTTCAATGAAGCTTTTGTCATGTGGAAAATGCCCATTACTGGATAAAGCTCATCAAAAATGTCAGCTACAATATGGAAAACTCCTTCATCACAGTAAATTGGCAGGATAGGCAGGTCTTCAAGTTGAGCATGCACATTTTGGTAGTTTTTAGAGCTGTGCATACTGTTGCATAGTTTGTGACTGTAGATGGTATTACTGGTCAAAAACTCAACCTTTTTCAGTGGGACGGTGTTCTGGGAGATCAGAGCATGAATTCCACGGAGGAACTGGCTTTTCTTCATCCTTCAGTTCACCCTGAGTAAGCAATATGATAAATTCAGTTAAATCAGCTTTGTGGACCGCAGCATTACGTAGAAGATCCAAGTCCTCAGCCACTTTGAAACTTTCTGGTGGACTGTGGCATGTTGATAGCTTGTATTTATTTTGTATACGTTGTCACAGCATTTGGGTTATACGTTTGCATATATGTTTGTTTATGCCTACAGCTCACACTACATTGGTAGTCTTAAAAAAATTACCATGGCAGTATCATGTGTGTTTCCTGGAAAAGTGACTTGGAAGTGGTGTGCTTTTAGATGTATGAGCTGCTTACAAGTTCCTGCTCCATACTATGTCATTAGAACTTGTTGGTACAAAATCCTATTCATTGAAGTGATTATGTCTCTATTTTGTCAATGTTTGCACTTGTCATAGATTGTGTGGGCAGTGCAATGGGAACTATCTTGCTTTGCATGTAATGCTTCTATCTCATATATTGGTTTCCCCTTTTACGTTGCATTACTGAAATAAATGAACTTTTGCACAATATTCTAATTTTTCGAGTATCACCTGTATATGCCGCTTCTTGAATGTGGCACCACTGCCTTCTTGTGTAGTAGTTTGGTCAGTATGCTCCAATAATGGATAGGAAAAGGTGAAAAAGAAAGGAGAGCAACTTGTTACAGTATGTTTGAGAAAAAAAATTAACTATCAATTATCCCAATGACTGGCTTCTAGGTTTATAGATATGTTGTATAGTTTCCAAGAACAGCCCCACCCCTGACCACACTGTGTTACGGGAGTCGTACCTCAGCAGGCAGCAAAGTGGAAACCCACAAAAGGTGGATCCGAAAGACATATTACAGAGACTTAGAATGGCCAGACTTCATGTATTAATATAGCAAGAAACAAGGTAAACCAGGGTCAGGGATACAGAAATACTCAGTCAAGACAAAGCCGGGTGATACCAGAAAATCACAAACACAAATATGATACCAGAAATCAGGATACCAGAAATCACAAAGTTAATACGAAGCCGGGTCAGGATACCAGAAATCACAATTTCAATATAAAGCCGAGGTCAAACACAGAAAATCAACAGGAGATCAAAGAGAGCATCTATACTGAAACCGCGATAGGGCAAAGAACAAGGGCCAAAGCAAGCCTTAAATAGGCTTACCTGTGTTCTGATTGGTCGACGTCATCATTGCGGTCAAAATGATGACATGGTCACTAAGGGGGGCGTGATGTCACGCTTGTAATCTATATACGGACACGCCCTCCAAGCGGGCAGTGTCTGAAGGTCTGACTGTGGCTGGGTGCCGACGAATGCAGGGGAGCAATTCGCCATCGCCAAAGGGTGTTCGTTTTTTGCTGGAACCATGCCGTGCAGCCACGTGAGTACTGCGCGGGACGGTTAAGGTAAATAACGCTACACACTGCTACTCACAACATTACAATTAAAGTGTCCCTATTTGTCAATTTGCATTTTAGTGAGTTATGGGAATGCAATTGGGCCTATTGTCATAATGATAAGACAGTAGAGTGGGGAACCATCTTTATTATACGAGGTCTGTCCAGAAAAAGTCCAGCATTGTTAACCCTTTAAGTCCGGAGGACGTACTATTACGCCACGCAGAAACCGGCTCTAAATGCCGGCGGGCGTAATAGTACGTCCTCGCTTTTATTGCCGCCCACGTGGCCGGCGGTATTCTCCCGCTGCAGATCGCGGTCGGGGGGGATGCCTGGCCCCCCGGGCAACCCCCCCTGTGGCCGGTGACCGCGATCTGCAGTCTCTGATCGCAGTGACAGGCTGTCACTGCGACCAGTATTCAGCATGTGTCAGCCGATTTCAAATCGGCTGACACATGCGGCCGGCGGCTTTCCCGTTGTGCAGATCGCGGTCGGGGGAATTACCTGGCCCCCCAGGCAGTCCCCCTGGGGTCAGTGACCGCGATCTGCTAAGTCTGATCGCAGTGACAGGCAGTCACTGCGATCTCAAAGCACTCTGATCGCAGTGACAACATGTCACTGCGATCAGTGTTACATGTGTCAGCCTATTGGCTGACACATGTAACTGGCACAATGATCCCCCTGCAGATTGGAAGGGGGGAGTGCTTGTACCACCCAGGCACTCCCCCCTGTGGTCAATTACCCAATCTGCAGGAGGTGATCACAGTGACAGGCAGTCACTGTGATCACTGATCCTGTGTGTCAGCCAGTGATGTGAAATCACTGGCTGACACTGTCTCTGCCCCCTGTCCTGTAAAAAAAAAAAATATTAGTTCAAAAAATAAATTTAAAAAATTACAGTTACAAATAAAATATACTTAGATCATATATATTATATATATATATGATCTAAGTATATATATACACACACACACACACATTTACACATACACGACGTGTATTTAAATATTAATAAATATATATATATATATATATATATATATATATATATATATTAATATCAAATTACACGTAGACTGATACTGATTAAATATATATATATAATTATTGTTATATATATTTATATATAATATAAAAAAAATATATATGTAAATACGTAAAAAAATTAAATTAAAAAAATATTTAAAAATAAATAATTAAAAAATATATAGATGTGTGTTATTTCGTTCTAACTGTATTGTGATAATAATATATATATATTTATATCAAAATACACGTAGAACAAAATAATATATATCATAATATATATATCTATATACATAAATATATACGTATATATCACTATATATACCTATATATAAATACAAATATTTAAAAAAAATTATATAAATATATACGTATATATACACATATGTATATATATACATATATTAATTCTACACATATATTTATGTAATAATTTTACATAATTAGGTATCCTAATTAATTACAATTAGCGGGACCTGCCTGACAACCCATGCCGAAAGTATAGGGAATTTAATTTGCTAGCACTATATTTAACCCTATAACTTTCCAAGACACCATAAAACCTGTACATGGGGGGTACTGTTTTACTCGGGAGACTTTGCTGAACACAAATATTAGTGTTTCAAAACAGTAAAATGTATTACAACGATGATATCTACAGTAAAAGTGACGTTTTCTGCATTTTTCATGCACAAACAGCACTTACACGGACGATATTATTGCTGCAATACTTTTTACTGTTTTGAAATACAAATATTTGTGTTGAGCGAAGTCTCCCGAGTACAACAGTACCCCACATGTACAGGTTTTATGGTGTTTTCAAAAGTTACAGCGTCAAATATAAGGCTTGTGTTTCATTTTTTTCACATTAAAATTCGCCAGATTGCTTACGTTGCCTTTGTGACCCTATGGTAGCCCAAGAATGAAAATTACCCCTATGATGGCATACCATTTGCAATAGTAGACAACCCAAGGTATTGCAAATGGGGTTTGTCCAGACTTTTTTAGTAGCCACTTAGTCACAAACACTGGCCAAAATTGGCGTTTTTTGCATTTTCCACACACAAACAAATACTAACGCTAACTTTGGCCAGTGTTTGTGACCAAATGGCTACTAAAAAAGACTGGACATACCCCATTTGCAATACCTTGGGTTGTCTACTATTGCAAATGGTATGCCATTATGGGTGTAAATTTAATTCCTGGGCTACTATACAGTCTCAAAGGCAACGTAACCAATCTGGCGAATTTCAATTTCAAATGTAACACGCTATATTTGACCCTGTAACTTCCCAAAACACCATAAAACCTGTACATAGGGGGTACTGTTTTACACGTGAGACATCACTGAATACAAATATGTGTATTGTATTGCAGTAAAAGCAAACAGTATTTTGACATCCACAGTTAAAATGTCACATAGAACTAAAAAAAATTAAAAAAATATTTTTTTCTCCCATTTTTTAATATATTTTTTTATATTAAATTATGTTTAATACCTAAATATTTGATGTTAAATGAAAGCCCTGTTTCCCCTGAATAAAATGATATATAATAAGGGGGGATGCATTTCATATGAAAGAGGTGAATTACGGTTGGACAGACATATAGCGCAAATGCCAGGTTTTGTTTACGTTTTGTTCTGTTCACAACTTGTACATTTGGCTGCGGTGTTAAGGGGTTAATATAACTAGAATGGTTTGCACAACATTGATGTAACTGGAATGCACATGCATGAACAGTGATGACTTCACTCTACTAGTCAGTGGGGGCGCTAGACGCCGTTGAGTGAGCATGTGTACTGTGTAGCCGTCGCATTCAAAATGAGTGAGCAAGAAGAGCAACGAATCTGCGTCAAACTTTGCATTAACCCCTTAAGGACCAAACTTCTGGAATAAAAGGGAATCATGACATGTCACACATGTCATGTGTCCTTAAGGGGTTAAAGGAATACTATAGAGTCAGGAACACAACCATGTATTCCTGATCCTGTTGTGTTAAATAAACTATCTAGAACCCCTGCCTGCACATTTACCTCCTAAATATGGTAAAATCTTACCTTAATTCCAGTCTGCTGCTACCCCCTGATCTGTCTCCTTGGCTGACATCTTCAGAAGTGATGATCTCTGCCAATCACAATATTTTACCAAAGTAATATTTTACCAAAGGAAAGCATTCCTGTGACCAGAAAGGGGGGACACTAGATTTCCTGGTGGTCCAGTGGCACAGCAGGGTTGACCATGAATAGGGTCCTAGGAGTCTCCATGTTTCACCTTTGGCAGCAGCATGCCGTCTGTTCTTGCGATCCGCAAGACCGTTGCTGCCGTTGTTATGGCAATGCTCTGGCATGCATTGTGTTATGCGCTGAGCATTGCCATAGCAACCCACAGCAACGCTCATGCGGCAATATGCCACCTCTGTGAAAGTGCGCCCCCGGGCACCCTACTAATGAGTGGCACCCGGGGCAGACCCCGCCTTAATACTCCACAGATTTCTAGTAGCCATCAAGGGAGTGGCCACTGGAGGTCTCCCTAGGCCATAATGTTAACACTGCCTTTTCTCTGAAAAGACAGTGTTTACAGCAAAAAGCCTGCAGGGACTGACTATACTCACCAGAACAACTTCATTAAGCTGTAGTTGTTTTGTTGACTATAGTGTCCCTTTAAGCTTTTACATTCCCCTGTGGAAACTATTTGCATGATTCAGAAGGAAACTATTTGCATGATTCAGAATGCACCACAAATAAAAGTATGGCACAAACACTTCAAAGGTGGCCGAGAATATGTTAAAAGTGATCCACATTCTGGATTCAAGTTTTCCCAAAGCTTAAATCACCTTTGAAAAGAAGAGATTGCAGACAGTCGATGAGAATTTTGAACACTGGAAGAGACGATGGGATGACTTAGGCGTCATTGTCGTATGTACAGTTCTTGAGAAACTTCACTGTTTACTTTGCAATACTCTAGCCACTAGAGGCACTTTCGGGAGTTTACTGGACTGTGTCCCTTAAATGAGGACATCCAATGTCCCTGAAATTCCCATAGGGAAGTATTGCTTGCTGCGCATGTGCTTCAGATTCCCCCCCTCCACTCCCATTGGAGAAGGGGGAACTCCGACCTAGAGCCAATGGAGTTTTTAACCCTTTTATTCCGTGGAGGGGGGGGGGGGGGAGGAGCATTAGAGATTGGAAAACAGAAGGTACTATAGAGTTATGAATACAACTTTGTGTTTATAACCATATAGAATCCATTTAAATCATTAAAAAGATTAAACAGCTGTGTTGGGGGAGAGAGAGAAATCCCTCTGATATTTCTTGCGGTAGTGTGCAAAAAAACACCAAAACAAGACTGGTTGTGTGTCTGTGAATAGAGTGGTTTGCCTGTTTGTATGGGTGGAGAGGAGTTGTAGTGTCCTTGTTTTTGGTTATAGGGACTGTGATGTATGGGGGGGTGGGAGGGGAGAGAGTGTATGTGTGAATATATCGTTTAATATGAGCTGTGGTGTCTGGCAGAGATATGGGCTGTAGTATAGGGGAGATAGAGGGTGTAGTATGTGGAGGATGTCTGCTGTAGCGTATGGAGGATATACAAGCTTTAGTGTATGGAGGGATATGGCCGTTTATAGGGGGAATATGGACTGTAGTAAATGGGGGTTAGTGGCTGGATGTATGAAGGGGATAAGGGGTGTAATGTCAGGGGGAAGTGGATGCAGTGTGGAATAGGGGCTGTGACAGGGGGATAGGAGGCAGTAGTGGGGGGGAGATGTATCGCCTCCAGCCATGGAGCCCCCTTAAGGGCCAGCCCTGTATGCCCCGATCTTCCCTGTCGGCCTTGGCCTATGGCCATCGCAGCATGGCAGAGAGTAGTTGTAATGGACCATTTGTAAGTTGGACAAATTGGTAAGTGGGCAGCCTAAATAGTTTGTTCTGGGTCAAATTCTCTATAAACTGTGTATTAGGTTTATGTTTTATGTATTAGGTTTATGAAGGTTATGTTTTTGTAAATTAACCAAAACTAGGTAAGGTAATACGGTATAATCATGAACATTTCATTGCAGGACGTATTGGGGGACTGAGACTGATTGTGGCGAAACCAACTTCGCCACTGTGAACTGGAGAGGCCTGGTTGCTAGCCTCCTGCCCGCTGACTATGGCCCCTGGACATATTGCACTTTAAAAACTATATTTGGGCATGTAATAATGTATATTGCTGCTATTGGCCCTTTAGAATCAGCAATGGACATATTAGGACTTTTGGGACTAATGTCCCTTTAAGACTTTGTAACATATCACAGTAATACTGTCTTAAATATTATGTAGGTATTTATGTGTTCAGTTAAACTGGGAATATGTAGAAATGTGTGTTTTATGTGTTAAATGTATCAGTATGTAATTTTATGTCTTTTACTGTCTTTTTGCAACCATGTGGTTAATGGAGTCTGACTCTAGTCCTAGATAATTGGATTACTTCTCCAATTATCTCCAGGGCAGAAGGGAGGAAGCCGGGATGCATTGTGGGGGATGTTTTACTTCTGTTTGAGCCAGATTGTGCCATGCTGCAAGCCAGGGCCCAAAAGATACTTTTAGTAACTTTTGAACCCCTGGTCGGATTCATGCCATTTTTTAATATGTTGTTCCCCTGAATTGATTGATTGTGGATATGTATTTTTATGTGAATGTGATGTATGGTTTTAAAGTTATGAAAGTTGTGTAAAAGTATATTTTACTCTGTATGCATAATGGGATTATGTGTCACACTAAGGGGAGGGGATGTGTGGGAGGTAACATCTATGTCATTGGTTCTTTTATGCCTCCCCCTGGGTGTGGCCTGTATGTGTGAGTTGGAAATAAAAGCCAGGCTGGATGAGCCAGTCCTCAGTTCCTGTTTAACCCTCAAAATGAAGTGTCGTCTCGTTCTTGGGGGGAATTGGATTGTAAGCTGACTGCCAAGAGTGTAAGCGGATTGTATGCTTTTCTTGTTCAGCTGTTCCAGTTCGGAGTGTTATTTCGTATCCAGATCGGGAGTTTGGTGTTCTGCAGTAGCTGTGCCTGTCTCTAGCAAAGGGGATTATCGCCGAAACGGATTTTTCCCCTTTTATGTTGAAACGGTCCGTTACACTGATTTACTAGGAATTAACACGCTAGGCATTAATGTACAATTTCTAAGAGAAGTTGCTAAGGCCAGTAAGGTATTGTCATGCATAAACAGGGATATTAATTAAAGTGACAGAAATATAATATTGGAAATCATGATCTGTATGTCTTACCCTGTAGTTAGTATGTCCACAAATAAACACTGATAAAGGTGCATTGATAAACGCCTGCTGACAGGCCCGGACTGGCCATCGGGCCCACCGGGCAAATGCCCGGTGGGCCGCGATGGCCGTGGGGCTGAGGCCGTCAGGGGAAGGTCCCAGGACTTCCCCTGCCGGTTTATGCAGGGCCGGCACTATCAGAGCGCCGGCCCCGCAGTATTCCATGACGGGCCGGTGGGGAGATCAAAGATCTCCCTCACCGGCCCACTTGAATAGATATGCGGCCGCCGGCGTGGAGAGAGGGAGGGAGCCAGCCCTCCCGGAGAGAGGACCCGGCGGAGCTCTAACTTACAGCTCCGCCGGGTTCCTCTCGCGAGATCCAGAGCGTTGCCATGGCAACGACCGGATCTCGCGAGAGTTAGGCTAGAGTTCTCACCACGAAGGCCACCAGGGAACACTGCCACTCTGCCTCCCAGTCCCAGGTACCAGTCCCCCCCTCCCAGGCTAAAGGTAAGAAGGGAGGGGGGGACATAATGCCTGTTATTTTATTTGTTTACCCCCCCTACACTCAAAATCCATTCTAACATTTATACATCACTCACACCCATCACACTCAGCACTCACACACCCATCACACTCAGCACTCACACACCCATCACACTCACACACCCATCACACTCAGCACTCTCACACCCATAACACTCAGCACTCTCACACCCATCACACTCAGCACTCTCACACCCATCACTCTCACACCCACACTCAACACCCATCACTCTCACACGCACTCTCACACCCATCTCTCACACCCACACTCAACACCCAGCACTCTCACACCCATCACACTCAGCACTCTCACACCCATCACACTCAGCACTATCACACTCAGCACTCTCACACCCATCACCCCCAGCACTCTCACACCCATCACTCCTAGCACTCTCACACCCATCACCCCCAGCACTCTCACACCCATCACCCCCAGCACTCTCACACCCATCACCCCCAGCACTCTCACACCCATCACCCCCAGCACTCTCACACCCATCACCCACAGCACTCTCACACCCATCACCCACAGCACTCTCACACCCATCACCCACAGCACTCTCACACCCATCACCCACAGCACTCTCACACCCATCACCCACAGCACTCTCACACCCATCACCCACAGCACTCTCACCCACAGCATACACAGCACTCTCACACCCATCACACTCAGCACTCTCACACCCATCACCCACAGCACTCTCACACCCATCACCCACAGCACTCTCACCCACAGCATACACAGCACTCTCACACCCATCACACTCAGCACTCTCACCCACATCATACACAGCACTCTCACCCACATCATACACAGCACTCTTACACTCATCACACACAGCACTCTCACACCCATCACACACAGCACTCACACCCATCACACTCAGCACTCACACCCATCACACTCAGCACTCTCACCCACATAACACACAGCACTCTCACAACTATCACACACAGCATTCTCACACACAGCACTCTCACACACAGCACTCTCTAACCCATCACACACAGCACTCTCACACCCATCACACAAAGCATTCTCACACACATCACTCTCACACACATCATACACAGCACTCTCTAACCCATCACACACAGCACTCTCTAACCCATCACACACAGCACTCTCACACACATCGTACACAGCACTCTCACACACAACACTCTCACACACAGCACACTCTAACCCATCACACACAGCACTCTCACACCATCACACAAAGCACTCTCACACACACATCACTCTCACACACAGCGCATTCAGCACTCTCACACACAGCACTATCACACTCAGCACTCTCACACCCATCATACACAGTACTATCATACACATCATACACAGCACTATCATACACAGCACTATCATACACAGCACTCTCACACACATTACAAACAGCACTCACACACATCACACACAGCACTGTCACACACATCACACACAGCACTCTCACACACCACATTCTTGCACACATCACACACAGCATTCTCACACACACCACTTACCGCACCCTCACACACAGCACCCCTCACACACAGCACCCCTCACACACAGCACCCATCACGCACAGCATCCATCACGCACACATACTGCACCCCTCACATACACACAGAACCCCCCCAACACACTGCACCACACACATACACAATAGTTCCAAACACACACACACACACACATATATATATATATATATATATATATATATATATATATATATACACAGCACCCCTCAAACACATACTGCACCCCTAAACACATTACATTCCAGACACACACTAGATCCCTTACCCAACTCTGGATCATCTACACACATATACACACTAGATCCCTATATACACTCTGAATCTGTTATAAACACACACTCACTAGATCTCCTACACATTCTGGGTCCTTCAAACACACACTAGACTCCTATACACATACACACACACACACACACTACACTCTTAACATACACACTCTGAATCCCCTATACACACACACACACACACACACACTAGATTCATTGTAAGCAAACACATACTACACCCCTAAACACACACTTTCTACAAACACTACATCACCTATACACACACTCTATAGCCTGTTTGCACACATGCTACATCCCCTTTACATACATTCTCTACAGCCCCTAGCCACATATGCATCACATTACACCACAGACACAACATGTCTAAAACTAACCTTATTACACAATACCACACCACAATCAGCTCACTCTACACACATGCAATACCACAAGCAGACTCCAAACACATGCACAATACTCTTTCCTGGCATTTTTGTCTCCTGGTATCCAGTTATAGAGACACCAGAGACAAGTTGCAAGGAAACACAGTGCAAGCATGTTATTAAATTTGCTTGCACTGTGCAGAACAAATACCGTTTTTTTTCTCATGCTAGAGCTCTTCAGCAGAGCTCTGCGCATGGTCTGCCCTGGAAGAGCATTGAACCAACATGCTCACTTTGAGAGGGGGCGTGCTTGTCATTAGTGATGACAAAACACACCTCCTCTGACCCGCCCCCTTCTTAGTGGGCCGCTGGGATCAAAAAATGCCCGGGCCGAATTTTTCTCCCAGTCCGGCCCTGCCTGCTGATGATCCTTCTGCAAAACAAATGCTTGTCTCAAAAGGGTGCACTTATACTGGTGGCCAATGGGTACTTTTCAGAGGAAGTGCCTGTAGCACACAATATGTGTATGCATACTTAACTGGATTATTTTCTGTTCCTTCCTGTGACTTGGCTAGCTGTACTTTTAGTGGACAATGAATAGAGATTGCAAGTTTTTAGCACAACCAAAGTGCCATGTTTTCCCTTTTTGGGACTGGCATTTTTTTTCTTTCCAGAAATATAATCGTGCCCTTTTAACCCCTAAAGGAACATGACATGTGTGACATGTCATGATTCCCTTTTATTCCTGAAATTTGGTCCTTATGGGGTTAAAAATCAGTTGTAAGAACTCACCTTGAGTATGTGGTGCTATTTTGGCTACAAAATTAATTAAGGAATTGAAGATTTTAGTGTAGTTATAGACCTTACATGAATGTGTTAAACTAAACTGCCACCAGTTATCTTTTTTTTTTTTTTAATCTATTGGTCTGCAGGGACAAATCTGGATCAATGGATTCAATCTGGGACGTTACTGGCCAGCTAGAGGACCTCAAGTTACATTATATGTTCCAGTGCACATATTAACAACCGCTCAAGCTAACAATATTACTGTCTTGGAGCTAGAAGGTTCTCCGTGTGACACTGGAAAATGCGTAGTGGAGTTTGTCGACAAGCCTATACTCAATAAAAATCCTGGACGCTTTGTGGAAGAATTTAAGTTTGACAACAGAGAATGACTCTGCAACCTTCACTATATTGGATTTAATAACCGTTATGAACAGGTTTTATTACAGTAAATAAATGCATATTGAAAGAAAGACAATGTACCACTGGAAAATATTGAACTATCAAGTACATTTGACAAAATGCTTATTAATGCATTATGATCAGGGTTTGTTTTATTTAAATCACTAGTTGGTAAGATTTGATTTAAATCATAATTTTATGCTGGTTAAATATCTTAAATTTTTGCAGCCAGATGAAGATTCAATGCTTAGAATAATAATTTTTTATATTCGCTTAACCGTTATCAGAACTGATTGTTATATACCATGAGAAATACATAATAACAATGATTCAATTATTGCAAGCTGTACTATAACCAGCTTAATCACGGATATTTGGAGAAAAACTTAAATTAAAGGTGCTTATTGTGTGTAAATAGATTTGCAGAATTAAGGTATTTTCTGAACTTCACATGTTTGTATTTTTTTAAAATCATTTTTCGTGTGAAAAGGCTTATTTATGGACACAAGTAAAATTGGCTTTGATTAATGGAATTACTTTATCAAAAATATAAATATTGCATAAAGCATTTTAAGAAAATAAATCCAATTAAATTAATAAAAACATTACATGGATAATAAAACATTTTTAATAATAAAACAAAATCAGATTTTTTTATTCTCATCAATATTTATGCTGTTTTTGTAATATTGATAATGCTTCTAAACCTCACATGGTACAGAGATATTTACAGAATTTAAGCTGTATATCAAGTTTTATAAAGGTGAGGGAGACATGCTAGCTATCAGGCTGTATGGGACTTCCTCATTCCCATCTACCCTCCACTGTATTTTCTTATCACTGCTGTTCGGATTGTCCTAACACCAAGAATCAACCTCTGTGGATTTACATGATGTGGCAGTAAAACCCTTAGTTTGCATTATAGTTCTCCACCTTTACCTGAGCAGTGGCCAAACTAGGAACGAGAGAGGGCCTGGGTGCACATTCACCCGACACTGGTACAGACACACATACAAAGCTACAAATACACATAAGTACATATTGACACACATATACACTGGGTCCAGTGGGATCTGCGAGGGGTTTTAATGAGATGGCTGAGGTAAGATGGAGAGGACTCTAACTGGCGTACATGATGGGAGTGGGGTGAGGCTGCTCCAATGTTTCTCTTCTATCTCTCACCCCTCCCCTCATTCTACCTCCTCTCTCTCCTAGCAACTCTCTGTGCACCTGGAAGAAGTAAAGTTTGATCACTTCCTCCCAGTTCAGGGGAACAGCCAAACTAACAGGGGCCTAGTAGCGCTGCTAAACCTAACTGGTTCGTGATCTGAGTAGCCTATCAAGAAGCTGCAAGTTTGAGGGTCACCTGATGGGAGATGCCCAATACCAAAATTAAGATAGCAATTGTGTCCTTTGTCCTACAGTAATTAAATTCTTTATTTTTGTACAGTGGGCTCAATGCAAATTAAGATACTACCTTTTGGGGGATTTTGCTGTGCATAGCTCTTTTGTGGTCTGGGCAAATGTGAGGTTGACAGACAAGTATTTGTAACTAGAAAAGTTGGACGCACAGGTACAGGAGTGGTTAAGGGCCCTGCTCAAAATGAGCTTGCATACTATAGCAAATATATATTCAATATATTTTGAATGACAGTTGCAGGAGAGGAAGCAAGGTGTGGGGTAGGAATGCTATTAACAGTTCAATTGAAATGCATTCCTGAGGAAGTGACTTTTCAATATTTTTTTTAAGGAATGGAGACTCGGTGAGAGTTTAATGGAGGAGGTAAAGAACGATGCAGCCCTAGATTAGTCTTGAGCGTCAGCATCAGAGGTGAGAGAACAAAAAGAGGATAGGCGCATGTCTTTAGCAGAATGTAGGGGCCTAGACCAGTGGAGGCGAACCTATGGCACGTGTGTCACAGGTGGCACGCCAAGCCCTCTCTAGGTACGCTGCCATAGGTCGCCAGGGGGTGGGGCAGCTGGCGCCAGTCGGCAGCAAAGCAGAGGAGGCACCTGCCTGCCCAAAACGGCAGGCGCCTACTCTACTTTCGTATCGGGAGGACCTGGTGGGAGAGGGAGGGATCTGGAAAGCAGCTCTCCTATCCTCCCACGAGCAGGCTGTGTGGAGCATTGCCACGCGTTACCATGGCGACGCTCCACACAGCATTGCGTGGGAGGACAGGAGAGGAGAGGCTGCAGCCAGACACATATTAACCACCTGACCACCTGGGCTGGCTGTGTTCCGCCCTCCTTCACCAAAGGTAAGAAGAAGTGAGAAGGGGATAAAGATTTAATGTCATTATTAAAAAAACAAATACAAACACCTGCAGCACCCCACACACACACACGGCCTCCCCCCACACAGCACCCCTACCCCCCACACACAAGCAGCACCCATACACACAAACACATACACTGCACCCCTCAATGCAGTCTGTGTGTGTGTGTGTGTATTCAGCAGTCTGTGTGTGTGTGTTTGTGTGTATGTATTCAGCAGACTGTGTATGTATGTATGTATTCAGCAGTCTGTATGTATTCAGCAGTCTGGCTGTGTGTACTCATTATTGTGATCAACCCAAAAAATAGACAATATAGATTTTCTGGTTCTCATTCAATATATATTCATCTGAGAAACCTACTCAAAAAGGAGAAAGATTGCAGAGTAGGTTTCTCAGATGAATATATATTGAATGAGAACCAGAAAATCTATATTGTCTATTTTTTGGGTTGATCACAATAATGAATTAAGTAAATGCTATCCCTTTAAATTTAGGAGCAATTCAATTTATCTAACCCTATACGAGAATCATTTGGTATGTGAATGTATAGTCTATTTTCCCTTGTGAGGTAACCATCCCTTATGAAATGATTTCTGTATCTCTCCCTTTAAATTATACTTTGAATTATTTTGCAATTTCTCTCCTGTTCTGAAGTAGGTTTCAAAGATAGATGTGTTCTCAATAAGAACTGAAAGATCTATACCAGTTGGTTTAAATACGATTGTAATAACAAATGAAGAGGATGCTATTGTTTTTATGTTTATGTTTTATGTTTATGTATATACTTATGCTCAAGAGCAATCGATCCTGTGCAAATATCTATTTAAATCTGATTAAGCTTATAAGACACCCATTGTGTATAGGAACATACTGAGTAATAGTATTGTATTCTAATGATCAGATGTTGCTTTTTGACTGTGTGTTTAAATAGAATCAACACCTTTTTTGGTTGATAAAAGGAGTTCAGCTAGTTAGAATAATTTAAATAATTTGAATAATTTAAATAATTTAAATAATTGAAATCCGCATATGCAGAATTGATTGCCCAGTAAACATGACCAAAATTCACGCCCCCTGGCCAATGGGAGGAGAAGGGGGAGGCTCTGTGGACTTAAAAGACTGTCTGGAACTCTCTGACGTCGTCGGATGAAGCCTGTGGAGGCGGGCGAAACGCGTCACACGAACGTCACTGGAGGGGCGGACCCGGAAACGGTCACGTGATCGGACTGATCGGACTGCAATCAGGAAGCGTTTTTACAATATTTGTTCATGCTTTTATGTGGGTGACTCTGCGAGTCTATACCCACCACATCCCAAGTAAGGGTTTTAATTTTTTTATGTAATAAACTTACTTAACATATTCAATTGGAGGTCCTCCCCTTCTGTTTTCACACACAGCACAGCAGGGATCGGCAGTGAACATATCCTTTGAAGGATTCAGCGGTGTGGGGATATCCCCTCTCCTAAAGAGCCTTGCAAACCCAGAGCCAGGGGTGATAGGGCTCTGGGACATGTGAGTTTTTTTCCCTAAGATTTCTCTTAATATATAGGAGTGTATTCAGACAGTCTGCACTATTATTTGGACAGGAAGATGAGCCTTGCTGCTGCTTTCATTATGGACTGTAACGGGGCAAGTTGGGAACATGTAAGACTGCTGAGAAGCGGATTGCAGTAGTCAAGACAAGAGAGGATTGCGTCATGGACCAGCACCTTAGCTGTGTGTAGCGTTAAATAGGAGTGGGTGCGTACGTATGTTTTTGAGATGGAAGCGGCAGGATTTGGCAATCGACTGGACATGAGGGGTGAGGGAGAGATAGGAGTCGAAAAGAAGACCTAGGCAGCGAGTCTGCTAGGTTGAGTTGATAATAGTGCTGCTGACTTGGAGGAAGACAGACATGGAAGTAGCAACACTTGAGGGAGGAAAGACACTAAATTCTGTTTTGGACAGGTTAAGTTTAAGGAAGTGAGCAACCATCCACTTAGAAATAGCAGAGAGGGAGTCAGAGACAAGAGTCAAGAGGGATCGGGAGAGGACAAATAGATTTGCATGTCATCCGTATAGAAATCCGAGCCAAAGGAGCTGGAGTATACCAAGGGAGGCAGTATAGATCGAGAACAGTCGGGGACCAAGGACAGAATCTTGGGGAACAGCAACACAGGGGGGTTGCGGAGTAAGGGAAAGAAACCCTGAGAGAGCGCTGGGAGAATACGAGGAGCACAAGAAGAGAGCATGGTTATGAGGATGTTGAAGTAGTTTTCTTTTACAGAGGAAAGAGCCAAATTGTTTGAGCGTAGCATTAATTTATAGTGGAAAACGATGCAGAAAGAGACTTTCTGTGGCAGCGTTCAGCAGTTCTGGAGCATTTTTTTAGGTATTGAGTCAGCTTGCTGTGCCAAGGTTGTAATTGTGATCACTTGCTACATTTAAATGTGGGATATGCCATGATATCTAGTTGAGAGGAGAGGGTGCAGTTGTAGAGCTGCAGAGCTAGGCAGGTGAGGTTTGGGATATGTGAACTGAGAGGTTGGTGGAGAATCACTGTAGGTCAAGACGGTGGATATTTCTGCTAGACTGGTGTACCGAGGGTGATCTAACCTTGTAATGTCTCACGGGTTAATGTCAAAGCTTCTGAAAAAGTAGGGCATTTTTTTGTGGAATCCATAGGAGATGGTATAGATCGTAAGGTGCAACACAAAGTGTTTTCAAGTTATGCCCACAAAGGTTGTTCCATCGGGCTGAAGAAAGCTGCTGTTTGGGATAAAATGGAGGCATATTAATAAGATCTAATGTCTGGCATTCCAATTCCTCCTCATTTGGGAGGTGGAAGGGGCAGTTGCATGTGAGTAGATGGTGAATCTGTGGGGTTCCTTTTTGTTTTTGTTTTGTTTTTGTTTTTTTCAAATAAAGGATTTCAGTACTCTTTGAAGGCTATTCACAATCGTGTTGGATAGTGAAATCTGCAAGCTTATTTAGTTACATAGGCTGAAAAGAGACATGTGTCCATCAAGTTCAGCCTTTCTTGCGTCTGTTTTTTTGCGTTCCAAAAGAAGCCAAAAAAAAACAGTTCAAGAACTTCCAATTTTGTGGAAGATGCCACATGATTTTTAAACCACCTGGAATCCACAGTTCTAAGCCTTGTGATGTCAGCATTTGCTGTGTATGATCTAGACTAAAAGATCAAATTATCAAAGCAGCGAGAGACGCCCATTTACCTCCTGAATATGCACAAATAAAAATATTCCCAGATCTGTCTTTCCATACCAGATCCAAAAGAAGAGGCTATGCACATTTAACAAAGATATTATGAAATAAAGAGATCAAATACAGATGGGGATACCTTTTCTTATGAATACTGCACAACTGTATGCAAATCCCCTGAAAAAACTTGAAAGCTGGCTTAAAGAAAAAAATGTATAAAGAAAAAGAAGAGACCATAAAATGATTATATCCATATGAGGAAGGGAAGAGAGGAAACATATATAATTATATATGTAACAATTTCACCTATGCTATAGATACAGCTCACTTTTAAATTAAACAATTCTTAATGCACCAACACTTTAAAATGGAGAAAGTAGAGAGAGAAGAAAGGTGAAGGGAAATAAAAAAGGGAAGGTGAGATTTTTGAAAGAAGAATTACAGCATCATTCACAGTTCTAAATCACTGATCCCTATGAAGATTATATAAAGGGAGGGAGAGGGAGTGGAGAGAAGGGAAAGAAGGTGTGAAAAGGAAGTATGTAAGATGTGGGGATATTTATGGGATGATAATATTGTGAAGAAATGACTCTGGTATTCGGTATTTCTGCATATTTTCTGTCTTTTTCTTCATGTTTCCAGTTGGCAGATGAAGACCACCCCCTGGCTCATTTACTTCAAAGCCGGCATCACTTAAACCCTCAACGTGTGCGGCCAGCGTTCGTACTGCCGAACGCCACGTGGCAGAGAAAACCATGGCCATCTTTTTTCATTCAAACAAAGGCAGCGGGACTTGGTCGTCGAGTGTCTGGAACTAAAATCGGACACTCGACTTCCCGAACACCGGTCTCTACGAATGAGGGGAACCATCGCTGCTAGGAGCCAGGGGAATTCAGTTACTATTTATATTCGTTTTTCTCCTTTTTCTAAAGTGACCGGCAAAACCACACAAACTTATGGAACTATTTTGGGCAGCCCACCCACGGTGAACCGGTCACAAAGGACTTCCATAGTTTTTGAGAACCCCTGAACCGATCTGGGTGAAATTTGAGTATGTTGGTCACCCAGATCGGGGCTATAAGGGGACATAAGATGTGGGGATACTCCATGTATAAAGGGGTGTTCCAGAAATTGGGGAAACTAGTGATTTTTCTGCCTGGAGATAATTAGGTTATTACTTTATCAGACCTGATTATCTCCAGGGCTAAGGGAGGGAATTATATGTTTGTGCTGGGTGTGTTTTATATTTTTACTGTACAGGATTGGTTAAAGGTTGTCCCTTCCTATGGGATGTCCCCTTGCATGGGGACTTGCATAAAAGGCTGTGTGTGTGAATAAAGCTCAGTTCTACTTGTATCCTGATTCTTGACTTCGGCTTTTATTTGGAATTCGTATGCTTTACTAAGGGAATTATCTTGTGAAGCTATTGCTATTTCGTATGGATTTCGTTCATTGGAACTACCGAACGGAGAGCTATATATACTAGGCTCTGGCGGTTCGGGAGGAAACTACCGAAGGAGGTTTAAATATACTTGGTTTCCTTACAACTGGTGGCAAGCGGAGGGATTCGAATCCCGAATGGACATTTCAAACCAAGCAAGGGAATGAATGGCTCAGCAGTACCAGCTACTTAAAAGAACCACGCTAAAAGATTTACTGGAAGCTCGAGGCGTAGTGGCAAGTAACAGAGATGGATCAAGAGGAAGAAACTGTGATGCAGAAGGACATCAGATGGATGCTCAGTCTATTAGGACCCAACCCAGTTACAGAGGCGGTTCTGCAGGTCATGGCACAAGCCAGGCAATCGCAAAAAGAGCAAGAGGACCGAGACAGACCGTCGCAGGGAGATTTGCTACACTCCCCGGGAAGTACTAATGGCATACCAAAGAAGGTAAATTATGCAGCATTTAAATAGTTTAATGACAATGAAATGGAAATTGACAGTTACTTACAAGACTTTGAGCGTCAATGTGCACTAGAGGGATTAGACCCCACAAAATGGGCTGCAGTAATTAGCAGTAAATTGTCAGGTAGAGCAGCAGAGGCGTTGCGAGCAGTACCTGAGGGGGACATACATGATTATGAAAAGAGATCTGCGGAAGACGGGGAAAGATTCACATACTGAATGGGCTTTTCGGCTGCACAGGGACGCCCGTAATTGGATGAAGGGCTGCCAAGCAACTACCCTGGAGGATGCTTTATAACTAATGTTATTGGAGCAATTTTTTAAACACACTGCAGAAGATATAAAAGACTGGGTTAAAGATAGAAAACCTAAAACTGTGGAGGAAGCCGCCAGATTAGCGGATGAATATCAGGATAACAGGAGGAAGGAACAAGGGGTGAGCAGACCACCTTTTAAGCCTAACTACACGGCTCCAGCAACCCCTACCCCTCCTAGAACCTCCATGAGCAACCCCTCGCCAAGCCCAGCAATAACATCCAGACCCCCTGCAGTGTGCCATTATTGCAAACAACCGGGACATTACAAATACCAGTGCCCTCGCTTGAACCGGGGAAGCTGGGAAAGGCAACCACCACAACAACCAAGGGCAGCCTCTCACTGTGTGCAACAAGAAAGCACAAACTATGTCCCTAACCAGGAAGAACAGTGGAGTATATTACACAAGGTCAACCCAGTGCAAGCTGGGGGTGACAACCGGGACTAGCTCATCAAACAAAAATGATTAAAATAAATTAGATTCGTACCTTCCCGAAACCGGGCAAACCCCCAACCAGATGTCAAAACCTGAGACCGATCTCCATATTAAACACTGATCTTAAGTTGATAGCAAAAATCTTCTCCAACAGATTAAGCCCCATTATTCCAACACTGATCCATGGAGACCAGGGGGGATTTATGGGAGGCCAGCATCTGATGGCACCAGGAAGGTGTTGAACCTACTGCATGGGATGCGAGGAGGGTGCGGGGGCCCTTAGTGTACTACTGTCCCTAGATGCAGAGAAAGCCTTCGACAGGCTGCACTGGCCCTTGCTCGGTCCTCAACAAATATGGCTTCCTGTCCCAATTTACATCACTTATAGGGGCACTATACTCCAAACCAACAGCCTGAGTCGTAAATGGGGGCTTTATATCACGCCACTGACATAACCAATGGATCTAGACAGGGATACCCCTTATCCCCCCTACTGTACATACTTGCTTTAGAACCACTCGTGCAGTGAATACGGGAAGACCCCAACATACACAGCAAACACCATGGCCACGAGTAAATGACACTGTTCACAGAGAATTGGAGGAGAGACCACATAACATTCCTGGAAATACACTTCACCCCCATTGCTCACGCACTACACAATGTGTACTACTCAAAACTGCTAGGCGACATTAAAAATACAGTGCAGGAGTGGAGGGGGAAATTCATGTCCTGGTCAGGGAGAAAAGCTGCAACAAAAATGATCCTTCTCATTAAATTCCAGTACCCTTTTAGAACTCTCCCAATCCCACACAACAAAACATACTTCCTGGAACTACAGAAAATTCTAAACGCTTTTGTTTGGGGACCTCTAAAACCTAGGATAGCAAAAGAAACCCTGAATAAACTATTCCCCATGGAGGAATGGGACTCCCAGATATATCAGGATATTATAGAGCTGTACACGTGGCCACTCTACTCTTCGTGTTCCAGCACCCGACCCCCCCCCCCAGCATAGATACAAATAGGGGGGGGGAACCCCTTCTAACAGCCCTTGCATGGATCCCCACACAGAAACGTCCAAAACACCCACAAGCCCTACCCACAACGACACCTACTCTACGCATTTGGGACAACTACTGTAGCAAGCTGGGCGACGGCTACAGGGTCTCACCACCCTTACATTTAGAGGCGTTCTCACGACTCATTGACGACTTCAACCATAAAATATGGGAGAAACATGGAGTCCTTACACTCTACCAACTCCTCCAAGGGTCAAGTCTCAAGATGTTCCAGGATCTCCAAACAGCATACCACATCCCTAGCATAGCCCATTTCTCTTATCTCCAACTGAGATCCTGGGTCACACCACAACTGTCCCCACAAAATACGACCCCATCAGGGCCGGGACTGTCCAACGCTGAAAGTGTCAGCCTTAAATTAAAACCCCTAAAAAGCTTATCTTCCTAATATATGTGTCAGAACACTCCACGACAAACCTAGACTCCAAAAGGGCGTGGGATAGGGATGTCCGGACAACCCTGTCGGACCCCCAATGGAAGGAGATATTCCACACTCACAAACAAATGACAGTATGCTCGATACACATTGAACTGTCACGCAAAATTCTCTATAGGTGGTACATGGTACCCACATGCTTAAAGCACAGCTTCCCTTCCACCTCAGATCAGTGTTGGAGATGCCAGGGTGACATGGGCGACATGCTCCACATATGGTGGTCGTGTCCACGACTTTGCTTATACTAGCAAGCAGTGAAACGCCTGATCAAAAGCTGCACAGGAATTGACCTCCCCTTTCACCCCGAAATATTCCTCCTCCTACTGTTCCCAAAGCAACTCCAAAAAAGGGAACAATGTTTAATCTACCAAATCCTCATCGCAGCCCTCACGGTGATAAGCAGACAGTGAAAAGCAGCCTACCCCCCTACATTAGATCACTGCATTGCCACACTTGAACTCAACAAATCCTATGAACTTATGGCCAGACGTACCCGCCCCTACGCCAAACATTGGTACGAGGCGCACACAGTGGGAGTCCCAACAACAGAATAGTGTCCCGACCCTAGACAACAGGAAGGCTTAGGGCCATACTACCTTACCTACAAACCGGTACGACCACTGCCCCTGTTTGAATTCCAAGTTACTGCTCCCCTTTCCCCCCCCACCGACATCTCTCCAAATGGCAGCCATCTCTATCATACTGGCAGCACTGAGCCCAACAGAGAACACTCTGGGACCACAAAGGTAATAAAAAGGCAACAGCCCATCTCCTGCAATCCGACAGCCCCACAGGTCACAAGCCCCATGGGCTCCGCTGGGCCACCCTACCCCCTCTCTAAGCCACATGGTACACCTTCCAAACATACATTCCCAGGGAACCCATGGAGGTCTAAGCAATGCCTAAGGTACTATCTTTCCACTCTGTACTGGGCACTGCACTCTACACATGCCCTCACTACCCCCCCAACCTCCATTATCCGATAGTTGCTACAGTTTGACTATAGCCTATGCTGTAGCTTTTGCATTGAGGTCTGTAACGCCTACTTTGCTTAAACATAATATGACTACTATGTAATCACTGTATGGACACACTATGCTAACAACTTCAAGCTCGTATTCCCGTTCACCCTTTTTTTCTTCTGTACCCCCTATATAACGAGACTCAAATTATTATTTTTTTTTTAAATGAGATTCGCTCACAGGTACATCAAGCGAATCCCAAGACATTGGGGCCCTATTACAACACCAAACTCTGCCCAAAATGGCGGCCGCAGAAAACCAGGAGGCCCCTGCAGACCCTCAGACCCAAACACCTGACTGCCCTCAAGCTCACACCCTGCCACAGGCACTAGTGCACACAGCTGCAGGCTTACCTAATACATCAGCTCTGGCCACCAAGCAGGATATTAAAAATCTCTTAACTGAATTCCACCAGAAGCTGGCCACGGACATAGCAGTCATCCAGGCTGACTTACAGTTGGTTACAGACAGAGCCACAGAAGAGAACATCATAGATATGAGCCGGGAAGTGACAAATGTGCAGGACTCCCTGCAAAACGTCAAAAAAACACAGCAAGCATTCTCCACACACCTTGCTACACTGGAGGACCGTTCCAGACGTAATAACCTGAAGATAAGAGGGGTACCTGAGTCCGTCACCAATGAAGAAATGCCTCACTATCTGAGATGACTAATGGCCTCACTACTGCCACCTACACAAGCCAAAAAGCTCACTTTTGATGACATATTTCGCCTACCAAAATCACCAAGGGCTCCAACAAGTGCCGTGAGCAATATCATAGTTCGCTGCACCCTGGTTCAAGACAAAAAGGCACTCCTCTTAGCTCTACGAAACCAAACACCTTACACATTTGAGGGTGTCGACCTGTCCTTCTACCAAGATCTATCGAGGTCCACCTTGCAATGGTGCAAAATGCTCCTCCCAATCACGAGCCAACTGAGAAACACAGGAGTTACTTACCAATGGACTACTCCACGAGCCCTCACGGTGACCCACAATGGAGCTGGCCACAAGATTACCTCAGCCAAAGAGGCACCATTGCGGGCACTGGGACTGTCTGCCCTTGGCAAGACGTCAAGAGACCGGAGAGGAACACTCACTTGGGACCCAACCACAGTAGTTCCCTTCACCCCACGGAACTGCATGACCACGAACACCGGGACATAACTAAGCTCAGATCCCAACAAGCAGCAGACAGCAAGGGGCTGAACTCATCCCATACTGTTTCACCTTTGTTTAAACAGTTTTCTTTACTTTATGTTGTCCATCTGGCTAGACAAGGTTACCACAACCAATATAGCTGTAGCGGTACTTACTCTCTCCAGGGGCCGGACGAGGTCCTCCTTCCCTGCCGCACACGGTCCTGCAACTGGACGTCCGATGGGAAGGCGTGCACTGACCGTGAGAAGCGGTCACGTGATGCGCCTGGCACTGGGAGCGGGCCGCGTATAGCGGGCGCGCTTTTAAAGGGACAGTGGGAGCAAAAAAATAAAAAGGTCTCCCATTGGCTCATGTCATTCCTCATTCCTCATACACTCAAGTTTTGGGGGGGTGGATATGACAAGGGCCAATCAAATTCAACTAATAGGTATTTATACTCACCTTTCCCTTAACTCCCTGCCCTATCGTGGTTTCTGATTCAGTTCCCTTTAGTGCTTGTATTGTTCAGTAGTGTTTTTTCGTGCTTGAACTTGGCTTTGTACCTGACTCTGTTCTTCTCTTTATCCCTGCTTTGTCTTGTTCGCCGGTTTCCTGACTCCTGTGTACCAGTCCTTGGCTAGTTCTTGTTTACGCTGTCTCTCTGTTCCCTTGACCTCGGCTCGTTCTTGACTCTGTCTTTTCCTGTCCATGTCTAAGTCCGCCATTCTAAGGCCCGGTAAGACATATATTGTTTTCTTGTCTCTCGCTGGACTATTCTTGCGTTTTGGGGTAAATTACCGTGACATTACGATAGGGCCATGGACCCCGCAGGTTTAGGACAACAGATGGCCACTCATGAGGCTAGATTTGCAGCACAGGATCACCGTATGGATCAGATGGCTCATGCCATCCAGACACTTTTATCCAGAACGGCTCCGGTAACTGTACCAGCTCCTCCTGTAACCCCTGCTCCAGATACATCTAATATGGCTAATGCTTCAGCATATCTAACCCCTTGTGGCGAAACCAACTTCGCCACTGTGAACTGGAGAAGCCTGGTTGCCCGCCTGCTGCCTTTGGACTATGGACCAGACTTTAGGGGAATGTGATACCCCAGATAGCCATACCATGGAGCCTATTCATATAATGAAAGACTATGGGAAAGACTTTAGCTCCATGGCAATTGTACTGTGTGAGTAGGATCTGCGCGCTATTCGGTAGTTTTGTGCGCGCAGATCCCAGCTATCTGGGGATAGGTGAAATGTCTGTGTGTTATGTGTAAAATGTGACTTTATGTATTTTAAAGTGTTTTATGTCGTTTTGCAACCATGTGGTTAATGGGGTCTGCCTCTAGTCCTGGATAATTGGATTACTTCTCCAATTAACTCCAGGGCAGAAGGGAGGAAACCAGGGTGCATTGTGGGGATGTTTTTCTGCCAGCCAGGAGGGACAAAATATACTTTTAGTAACTTTTGAACCCCTGGTTGGATTCATGCCATTTTTTAATATGTTGTTCCCCTGAATGGATTGATTGTGGATATGTATTTTTATGTGAATGTGATGTATGGTTTTAGAGTTAGGAAAGTTGTGTAAAAGTATATTTTAAACTGTATGCATAATGGGATTATGTGTCACACTAAGGGGAGGGGATGTGTGGGAGGTAACATCTATGTCATTGGTTCTTTTATGCCTCCCCCTGGGTGTGGCCTGTATGTGTGAGTTGGAAATAAAAGCCAGGCTGGATGAGCCAGTCCTGAGTTCCTGTTTAACCCTCAAAATGAAGTGTCGTCTCGTTCTTGGGGGGAATTGGATTGTAAGCTGACTGCCAGGAGTGTAAGCGGATTGTATGCTTTTCTTGTTCAGCTGTTCCAGTTCGGAGTGTTATCTTGTATCCAGTTCGGGAGTTTGGTGTTCTGCAGTAGCTGTGCCTGTCTCTCAAAAAGGGGATTATCGCCTAAACTGGGTTTTATCCTCTTGTAAGTGAAACGGTCCGTTACAATTGGTGGCAGCGGTGGGATGGCTTCCCTAGTGCGAGGAGCAGCATCCTGGGAACACCAAGCAAAACTGGAATATTGGTATAGTCACGTACGTTTGACGCTATGCTGAAGCGGCGGTTGGCTGTCTTCGGGCCCCACCTAACAGAGGAACTTGTACCAAAAGTGAGGAGAGAACTGGCGGAGTATCTGCAGATGGAAGCAGAATATCGGGCAGTGATAGCGAAATATTCCGTCCCTGCGCCCCAGCAACAGCGTGAGTTACAGGGGGCCGAAGGTGCCGTCCTTCCCCCCCAGCAGCAGTGTGTCCTACAGAGAGCAGAGACAGTTGGTCCCTCTCTACAGCAACAGGGCAATGTTACGGGAGTGGAGACAGGCGGTCTCCCTCTCCAGCGGCAGTGTGTACCCCAGGGGGCCGAAGGTGTCGTCCTTCCCCCCCAGCAGCAGTGTGTCCTACAGAGAGCAGAGCCAGTTGGTCCCTCTCTACAGCAACAGGACAATGTTAAGGGAGTGGAGACAGGCGGTCTCCCTCTCCAGCGGCAGTGTGTACCCCAGGGGGCCGAAGGTGTCGTCCTTCCCCCCCAGCAGCAGTGTGCCCTACAGAGAGCAGAGACAGTTGGTCCCTCTCTACAGCAACAGGACAATGTTAAGGGAGTGGAGACAGGCGGTCTCCCTCTCCAGCGGCAGTGTGTACCCCAGGGGGCCGAAGGTGTCGTCCTTCCCCCCCCCAGCGGCAGTGTGAACCCCAGGGAGCTGAAGGTGTCGGCCTTCCTCCCCAGCGGCAGTGTGTGTTACAGGGAGCCGAAGGTGTCGTCCTTCCCCCCCAGCGGCAGTGTGTACCCCAGGGGGCCGAAGGTGTCGACCTTCCCCCCCAGCAGCAGTGTGTCCTACAGAGAGCAGAGACAGTTGGTCCCTCTCTACAGCAACAGGACAATGTTACGGGAGTGGAGACAGGCGGTCTCCCTCTCCAGCGGCAGCCTGTGTTTCCGGGAAAGGAGCACAGCACCCCCTCTCCCCAGCGGCAGTGTGTACCCCAGGGGGCCGAAGGTGTCGACCTTCCCCCCCAGCAGCAGTGTGTCCTACAGAGAGCAGAGACAGTTGGTCCCTCTCTACAGCAACAGGACAATGTTACGGGAGTGGAGACTGGCGGTCTCCCTCTCCAGCGGCAGCCTGTGTTTCCGGGAAAGGAGCACAGCACCCCCTCTCCCCAGCGGCAGCTTACCCTAACAAGGGGAGACACCAATCCCCCAGACGGCGCAGATGGGACCGTGGTCTCCGTGCCTGACCTACAGGGATGCTGGACAACCTGTCCAGATCCCCAACTGCGCTCACCGGGACAACAGGAGGAGGGGGTAAGTACAAATTCCCCTCCCCAGCTAACTCCTAGCGTGGCACCAGGGTTAACAGAGGCGATGTTAACCCCTACTGACGTCCATGTTCCCTTGGCTACTGAGCCGGACTATGGTCTCAGCACCCCAGCAGAAGAGCTGGCAGCTGGGCAGAGTGCAGTCGGCCTCTGCCCTCCCTCAAGTCCCCACAGCATGTTGCCCCATCACCACAGCAAAATACCCAGGTGCAGTAACTGTTTCTTGTGGGTGGGTCACCCTTGTACTTGTGTGTTGTGGGTGGGCAATTCTGGCATTTGTTTATTGTGGGATGGTGGATCGACTAACGGAGGCACTGACCGACAGAAGGTCAGGTGCCTGGTTAGTCTTCCCCCCAAAGGGGAGATATGTTACAAATTGCTATTTGTAACTGGCCCTTTAAATGAGAAATTGCCCTGCTTCCCTGGATTGTGGAGAAGCCTGTTTGCCAGCCTCCTTCCTCATGACTATGGCCCCTGGGAGATTGTGCCCCTGAAAACTGATGAACTTTTATTGGGTGTGTATGGCCCTTTAAGAACCGTCTGGGGACCCCTTTAAGACTATGTCCCCAGACCTGTAAAATAACTTGCCCCTGGCTCTCTCCCACTTGGTTCAGTAAATAGGGCTTACTGAACCAAGTACCACACAGGCGGACCACCCAGAAGTTAAAGTATGCAGGCAATTTACCTACCAGGCTGTGAGGTTACTGCAGGTTAATTGCCGAGCGCTGGGTGGCCGCCATTCGGCAGCCGAACACGTGGCGGCAGCCATTTTAGTCATTCGAATGCGGTCAGCGGTGTATGCTAAAGATTCTGTGGAACCAAAATCGGCTACACATTTTGCCGAACACCGCTGACCCTTACCTTCTCCCATACTGAACTTGCAGCTCCAGAGACTAAGTCCCGTTCGAAATGGGACTTAGTCGTTTTTCGGCATGAAATTGACCGGCCGCACAGCCCAAATCTATGGAACTGTTTTGGGCAGGAAATTGTGCTTGCGGTCGGTCATAAAGGACTTCCAGCTAACTTTTGATCCACTGGAGGGATTTGGCTGATTTTTGGAAGTGTTTATGTTTGATGTATGCTGAGTCTGAATATGTATGGTTTTAAAGTTACAGTGTGTGTGTGTGTAAACTGTATTTTTATTGTATGTAATCATTGGTTTAACTGTTTATCTGAGGGGAGGGAATGTGTGGGTTGTACTATGTATGTGATTGGTTAATTTCAACCTCCCCCTGGGAGTGTCCTGTGTGTACCTTTTTGTAATAAAAAGCAGGCTGGGTGTTCCAGTCCTCAGTTCTTCTTGACCCTTCAAAACGTAGCCTCGTCTCGTTATTGGAGGGAATTGCTGTATCACACTGGGGATTGCTATGCTCTGCATATTCCCCTGAGCTTAATCACTTAGCTCTTTTAAGAGCTTGTTCCTGCTTCGTTCTGAAGGGAGATAGCTGCAGCCTGCAGTGCTTATGGTGTCTGGTGGAGTGCTTGGAGTCCTCTGGAAGCGCTAGGAGCATCCATCAACGGAGGGTACTCGGTCGGAGTACACGGAGCTCCGTTACACCCCTCCACCTAGGTATGGTGGGGAGGTCAAGACATGCAGGGGATTCTTTAATCAAGTGGAATTCCACTTTGAAATGTATCCACGTTTATTTCCCACTGATAGATCTAAGGTTGGTTTTCTTATGCACCGACTTACTGTAAAAAGCACTTGAGTGGGCAAATCCTATTTGAGAGGCTAATGGACCTATGGTACATGATTTCAATAGCTTCCTTACGGCTTTTCGTAGAACCTTTGACACAAATAAAAGGTCAAAGAATGCCGCCAGGGCGTTAATGAGAATTAAGCAAGGATCTAAGTCTGTCGCTGAGTATGCTATTCAGTTCCGTACCCTTGCTTCACAGGTAGATTGGACCAACAATGGGCTTACTACTGCGTTCATGGAAGGTCTGTCTGAAAGTATATTGGATGAGGTAGCGGCTAGGGATCTTATTGACTATCTCATCGATATAGATAATAGGATTCGTGACAGGCTTTATACCAAGACTAGGAATAGATGTTTTGTTTCATTTAATACACCTAGAGCTGAAACTCCTGTGAGTTCCAAAGGATCAGAGGAAGAGCCCATGCAGTTAGGGGTTGCTAAACTTAATGATCCTGAAAAGCTATATAGGAGAAAAGAGGGACTTTGCCTTTATTGTGGTAGGAAGGGCCATATGAGACAAGAATGTCCTGTGCGTCCGGAAAACTATCGCACCTAAGACCGTATAGGGGACAGGCCATTTGCCTCTTAAAAATTGCTTCTCCCTGTTTCCCTGCATCTTGAAAAAAACAGCATAGCAGGCAATATACTAGCCCCGGTTGATTACGGTGCGGCCGAGAAATTTATAGATTTCGGCTTTGTTAGGGATAACAACATACCCACTAGAGAGAAGAAGACACCCTTGGCCGTTGAGGCCATAGATGGTAGACCATTATGCTCCCCAGTTATCACGCATGAAACTGAACAGTTGCATATGTCTACAAGGTTATTACACTCAGAAACCATTCGGTTTCAGATTATTACTTTCTCTTCCTCTCACCTCATGTTAGGGTATCCGTGGTTGCGTTCTCATAATCCCACTATTGACTGGGAGTCAGGACAAATAGTATCTTGGAGTAATGATTGCCAAGAGTCTTGTATTGTTATAATCACCCCTTTGAATTCTATTAATGTTCCTCCTGTGTCTACTGTTATACCTCCTCAGTACATGTCTCTTAAGTCTGTTTTCGATAAAAGGGAGGCTGAAAAGTTGCCACCTCACAGACCCTATGACTGTGCTATTAATCTGCAACCTGGTGCTATACCTCCCAAAGGGAGAGTGTATCCTTTGTCTCCTCAAGAATATCTTGTTATGGAGGAATATATTAAAGAATCTCTACAAACGGGATTTATAAGGAGATCCTCTTCTCCGGCAGGGGCTGGTTTCTTCTTTGTATCAAAGAAGGAAGGCGATTTAAGACCTTGTATCGATTATAGGGGCCTTAATAAAATCACCATCAAAAATGCATACCCTATACCCTTAATCATGGAATTATTTGACAGGCTTAAACAAGCTACTGTGTTTACTAAACTGGACCTTAGGGGTGCATACAATCTCAAATGTATCAAAAATGATCATGAATGGAAGACCGCATGCAATACTAGGAGTGGTCATTCCGAATATACAGTGATGCCCATTTGGTCTTTGTAACGCCCCAGCAGTATTTCAAGAGTTTATTAATGATGTCCTACGAGAGTACATACACACATTCGTAATCGTGTACTTGGACGAATATATTAATATATTCACCTGATTTGCATACTCATCACATGCATGTTAAATTAGTTTTGAAAACTCTTCTTGTTAATGGTTTATATTGTAAACTCGAAAAATTTTCATTTGATCAATCCGAAGTCCAATTCTTGGGTTATATAATCTCTGCTAAGGGTTTTCGTATGGATCCCAAGAAACTTTCTGCTATCATGGAATGGCCTCTACCTCAGGGTTTGAAAGCCATTCAGCGTTTTCTTGGTTTTTCGAATTATTATAGGCACTTTATTAAAGGGTTTTCTTCCATTGTAGCGCCTATAACCCGAATGACTAAAAAGGCTGGTAATACTCATATCTGGACACCGGAAGCGCTTGAGGCTTTTGAATTTCTTAAAACTGCATTCGCTTCTGCTCCTATTTTACAGCATCCTGTCCCTTCTTTGCCTTTTATTCTTGAAGTTGATGCTTCAGATATTGGGGTGGGTGCTATATTGTCTCAAAGAGAATCTCCAGAGAGGCCTTTACATCCGTGTGGTTTCTTTTCCAAGCAGATGTCCAAAGCCGAAAAGAATCATGACATAGGCAATCGGGAACTCCTTGCCATCATTTTAGCACTTAAGGAATGGAGTTATCTTTTGGAAGGCACTAAGGATCCTATCCTCATACTTACAGATCATAAAAACCTTTCCTACCTTAGTGAAGCCAAAAGATTGTCTTCTAGACAGGCCAGGTGGTCTCTGTTTTTATCTTGTTTCAATTACATCATCACCTACAGACCGGGTGATCGTAACACTAAAGCTGATGCTCTGTCCAGACAGTTCGAAATAACCGACAAACAGGAGCTTAATGATACCCCTGTCATTCCCCCGGACAGGATCATCGCTACTACTGTTCTTTCTATTTCTTCGTCCATCCTGCAAGTCTGTTCTGGGACCCCTTCTATTTAACATGTTTATAAATGATCTTGAAGACCGCATTGAAAGTCATGTTTCAGTGTTTGCAGATGACACAAAACTTTGTAAAATAATACAATGTGAGCAAGATATTACTTTGCTGCAGAGGGATTTAGATAGAATGGGGGACTGGGCACTCAAATGGCAGATGAAATGTAATGTTGAAAAATGCAAAGTTATGCACTTCGGCGTAAAGAATACACAAGCAACGTATACCCTTAATGGAAGGGAATTAGGGATAACAACACATGAGAAGGACTTGGGAATTGTTATAGACAACAAACTATGCAACAATGTGCAATGTCAATCAGCAGTGGCCAAGGCCAGGATGGTATTGTCATGCATGAAAAAGGGCATTCATTCTCGGGACGAGAATATCATTTTGACTTTTTATAAATCACTGGTAAGACCACATATTAAATATGCTGTGCAATTTTGGGCACCTGTTCTAAAGAAGGATATTATGGCACTAGAAAAAGTGCAGAGGCGGGCTACAAAATTAATAACAGGAATGGAACATATCAGCTATGAAGAAAGGTTAACAAATTTAAACCTATTTAGTTTAGAAAAAGGGGTTTCCCTACTGACATTTCAGGGGTTGTACAGTAGGGGACTACATGGGGAACTGAATAACCTGAACATTTCTCCCATCATGCACTGCTGCACGAGAAGGATACTCCCACTAGAATATACAGTTTTGTGGATTATCCCTCCGTGCAGCTGAACTGACAATTTACATTAAAATCCATAACTTTTACATTATTCGTTATATTTAAACGAATGGATGTTCGGTAGATAGCTGGGGTCTGAGCGCACATTTCATCAAAGTACCGCTCAGATCCCAGCTTAAATAACCGAACGCCACATGAAATAGACATTACATTTAAGTTCACTTCAAACTACCTATTTAACATATGGAAACAAAATACTGAAGGACCGGGACTCCCGAACGGCTTGGAAGTCCAGCGGTATTCGTGCCGTTGAGTAGCCGATTTTAGTTCCAGGCGCTCGACGACCAAATACTGCTGGGCTAACAAAGGATCCAAGATGGCCAACCGCCGCGTGGTCGGTAGCCGAACGGCGGCCACCCTGAATCCTCTTAATTACCGATTGCAACAATGTTGCAATCCTTAATGGGAGTCACACGACCTCCTGTGTGTGGTCTCCCTTCAGTAGTTTGATTGTTTCACGAACAGTGTTGAAATTCACTGTTCATGAAACGATTTGCAGGAAGGCTGGCGGCTTTCATGCCGCCAGCATATGAACGCCATTCACTTGGTTCTTAAAGGCATACATACAAATTTGTAACACAATACAGTAAATACAGTTTAAAGTGGCTGGATTTGCCACACAGCGTATTCCTGGCGTATTTCACACCACCTTGTTGAAGCCGCTCCTGAGTAATCGTTATACTCGATATGTTCCTCCTCCGACTCCTGTTTCTGTGGAGGGTCATGAGGAATTTGAGGTGGCTGCCATGCTTGACTCTCGTTTTCTCCGGAGTCGCCTCCAGTACCTGGTGCATTGGAAGGGATATGGGCCAGAGGAACGCAGTTGGATCTCCGCTGATGCTGTTCACGCTCCTCGCCTTCTGCGCTCCTTCCATTCTCATTTTCCTGCCAGGCTGGGCCCTCCCGGTCTGGTGGTCGTGTCTTTGGGGTGGGTACTGTAGCGGTACTTACCCTCTCCAGGAGCCGGACGAGGTCCTCCTTCCCCGCCGCACATGGTCTTGCGACGGTAAGGCGTGCACTGACTGCGAGAAGCGGTCACGTGACGTGCCTGGCTATATGCGGCGCGCTTTTAAAGGGACAGTGGGAGCAAAAAAATAAAAAGGTCTCCCATTGGCCCATGTCATTCCACATTCCCCATACACTCACGTTTTGGGAGTGTGGATATGACAAGGGCCAATCAAATTAAACTAATACTCACCTTTCCCTTAACTCCCTGCCCTTTCGTGGTTTCTGATTCAGTTCCCTTTAGTGCTTGTATTGTTCAGTAGTGTTTTTTCGTGCTTGACCTTGGCTTTGTACCTGACTCAATTTTTCTCTTTATCCCTGCTTTGTCTTGTTCGCCGGTTTCCTGACTCCTTTATAACAGTCCTTGGCTAGTTCTTGTTTACGTCTCTCTGTTCCCTTGACCTCGGCTCGTTCTTGACTCTGTCTTTTCCTGTCCACGTCTAAGTCTGGCCATTCTAAGGCCCGGTAAGTCGTATATTGTTTTCTTGTCTCTCGTTGGACTATTCTTGCGTGTTGGGGTATATTACCGTGACAATAGCCTCCTTGTGTAGGAGTTGGAAAATACTGGTCCTTCATATGAGGCCTTGAATGGAGGGACAATGCTCCATTGGAAAGGGACAACTACCACAACTTTCCCCCTTCCACCCCCACCCCCCCCCCCCCCCCCCCACAGCCCCTTTGGTTAGGGGCACTAAAAGCTAGAATCTGACCTAGCTTTGATGAAACACTACTATTATACAAAACCCAGGCCCGAAAAGCGAGGCTGATCAAAAGGCTAAGGTACTCACGAACACCCTCACCCATATACTTAAGCCCACATCAAGCTACACAATCACCCTTAACAGCTGCCAAACTGCTTACTCTCAATTATTAATAGCTATTTATGTATGTTCTGGTTCAGTTAGGATAACCTCAGCTCCCGCTCACTCCATCCCAGTTAAATAGCAGGCATCACATAAAGAGAAGCACAGGCCGTAGGACATAGGTACCCAAATAGCACTACCTAGATTGACATATAACTCCCTAGCAATAGCCTCAGCTCAAGCAGCACTTATGCCAGGTTACGCATATCATATGATAGCATACTATACCATCACAATAAGTAACCTGCCTGACATGCAAATCACATGTTTGATATTGTTGTTTTTGTGCAATGTCTGGCTCAGGTCAGATTCTCTTACCTATTCTCTCAACATGCTCTGTACATGCAAACTACTTTTTGCATTACCAATTAATGTCATGTTATTTCTTGCATATGTTATTTTCCATGCACTGAAAAATTAAAGAATTATAAAAATAAAATGAGATTACATGGTCAGACCACAACGCAGATATCATAGAGATTAAGGATTCTTTTTCCATTCCTAGACCAGAATGGAGGCTAAATAACTATATATTTTTTCAAATCCAGATAATATAGAATATATTAAAAAACAGACTATTTTTTTTTTTTTAAGAAAATCAAATTGAAGAGATTTCTCCCTCAATCACATGGTGCGCATACAAAGCAGTAACCAGAGGATTATTAATTAAATTAGGATACAAAGACAAAGAATTTAGGGAAAAATATCAAACTGACTTACACATACAATTGTATAATATCTCAAGAGACAATAAGGCATCCCCTTCTGAGTCGTTGTTAAATAGAATTATTGCCTTACAAAGTAAGATAAATGAACTTTTAATAATTAAAACTGGTAAAACACTAGAAAGATTAGAAGCCAAATTGTATTACTAAGGTAACAGAGCAGAAAAAAAGCAATCTAATAAACTTAAAAATACAATTTCTAAAAATTATATATAAGGACGAGACATGTTTATCCTCAGAAAAGATTGGGAAGACTTTTAATGATTATTATCATCGGCTATACAATCTAACTTGCACTCAAAGGGACCCTAGGGAATACTATGCGAATAAGACTCATTTTAAGATTACGGAGATACAACTGAGGGAGTCCCTGGTCTCTTTTGGGATCACAGGAGGGATACTAGGGGCAATTATGGCCCTAAACAATGACCCACAGGGCAGAATTGTGGGCCCCAGCATTAGTTGTAATTGGTTTAAAATTACTAATGGTACATGACAAGGCTACCTATTATCACCTTTATTATATATCCTTTCGATTGAATCCTTAGCAGCAGATATAAGATCTAACCAAGCAATAATAGGCTTAGGTAATAACTCCCAAAAATGTAAACTATATGCCGATGACGTATTCATTACCATCCAGAACCCAGGCGAATCTATTGATTATGTTATGGATACTATACAAAATTACAATCAATATTCCAATTATAAAATGAATAATGAAAAATCCATGGCATTATATTTAAATACATCTAAAACCGATATAGATAACATAGAACAGAAATACGGATTCAAACAAGTTAAAAACCATTTTACTTATTTGGGTATTAAAATTTCAAAAAAATCCAAAGAAATGGATGGAGCTAACCTTCTACCTTTAATCAAAGAATCCAATGTTAACTTAAAAAAAAAAAAATGGAAACATGTGGAAATGTCATGGTTTGGGAAGATAAATACGTTGAAAGCATATATTGTTCAGAAATATTCGTATATCATGAGAATGATACATTTAAGAATTCCAGAGAGTTGGCTTGAATTAATACAATCGTCATTCAATACATTTATATGGTCAGGTAGGAAACCTAGAATAAACCGCGAAACAATGTCAAGGAAAAAAGACGAAGGAGGCCTAAATATTCCAATTTTATGGCAGGACAGGAGGCTTCATATTTGCTTTACCTTCTTTACTAAAAACCTCCAGCAGCAAAGAAACAGTTAACATAACTTTTCAAAACAACCAATGAGAACAAAGCAACAGTACTATGAAACCCCTAAGCAGGCTCTTCCACTTCCTTTTTCTTTGCTGCTGCCTACAGGTGAGCACTCACCAACTCAGAGTTGTCTCTGCTCTGGGTTGTCTTTTATCCTACATGCTGCTTGTTTATTTACACAGTCTATTTAATCAGTCTTTACTAGGTTTGTTTAGGCAGCTTAATTGCTGGATTTATTTAGGCAGGTTTCTTGCCGAATTTATTTTAACAGTTTGTTTGCTGTGTTTATCTAGGCAGTCTATTGTTGTGTTTATCTAGGCAGTCTATTGCTGTGTTTATCTAGGCAGTCTATTGCTGGGTTTAGCTAGGCAGTTTATTCTGTGTTATTTCCTATACCACTTCATGCTATGTAGCTGCTGTATCTCTTGTTAACATCTGTTGCTGTATTTAGGCTATTTTTCTGATATATTCTGGATACTGCTCATTGATTTCTTGTTCTTCTGGGTTAACGTATATACTCGAGTATAAGCCGACCCGAATATAAGCCGAGGCCCCTAATTTTACCCCAAAAAACTGGGAAAACGTATTGACTCGAGTATAAGACTAGGGTGGGAAATGCAGCAGCTACTGGTAAATTTCTAAATAAAATTAGATCCTAAAAAAATTATACTAATTGAATATTTATTTTCACTGCGTGTATATAATGAATGCAGTGTGTGTGTGTGTATGAGTGCAGTGTGTGTGTGTATGAGTGCAGTGTGTGTGTGTATGAGTGCAGCGTGTGTATGAGTGCAGTGTGTGTGTGTGAATGCAGTGTGTGTGTGTATGAGTGCAGTGTGTGTGTGTATGAGTGCAGTGTGTGTGTGTTTGAGTGCAGCGTGTGTATGTATGAGTGCAGCGTGTGTGTATGAGTGCAGCGTGTGTGTATGAGTGCAGCGTGTGTATGAGTGCAGCGTGTGTGTATGAGTGCAGCGTGTGTGTGTATATGCGTGCAGTGTGTGTGTGTATATGAGTGCAGCGTGTGTGTATATGAGTGCAGCGTGTGTGTATATGAGTGCAGCGTGTGTGTATATGAGTGCAGTGTGTGTGTATATGAGTGCAGCGTGTGTGTATATGAGTGCATTATGTGTATGAGTGTAGTGTGTGCGTATCAGTGCAGTGTGTGTATGAGTGCAGTGTGTGCGTATCAGTGCAGTGTGTGTATGAGTGCAGTGTGTGTGTATGAGTGCAGTGTGTGTATGAGTGCAGTGTGCGTATGAGTGCAGTGTGTGCGTATATGAGTGCAGTGTGCGTATGAGTGCAGTGTGTGCGTATATGAGTGCAGTGTGTGTATGAATGCAGTGTGTGCGTATATGAGTGCAGTGTGTGTATGAATGCAGTGTGTATATAATGAATGCAGTGTGTGTGTATGAGTGCAGTGTGTGTGTATATGAGTGCAGTGTGTGTGTATATGAGTGCAGTGTGTGTATGAGTGCAGTGTGTGTATGAATGCAGTGTGTATGAGTGCAGTGTAAGTGTGTATGAATGCAGTGTAAGTGTGTATGAGTGCAGTGTAAGTGTGTATGAATGCAGTGTAAGTGTGTATGAATGCAGTGTAAGTGTGTATGAGTGTAAGTGTGTATGAGTGCAGTGTAAGTGTGTATGAGTGCAGTGTAAGTGTGTATGAGTGCAGTGTGTGTGTATGAATGCAGTGTAAGTGTGTGTGATGCAGTGTGTGTTTGTGTATGTGTTGCAGAGCCTTGGTGGGGGTTGGGCATTTTTATTATTTTTGTACAATTATTTAAAAAAAATTAATATTATTATTATTATTTTTTCAATATACTGTATATTATTTTATTATTATTATTATTTTTTTATTATTATATTATTTGTAATATTTTATTTTTGTCCCCCCTCCCTGCTTGATACATGGCAGGGAGGGGGGCTCTCACTCCCTGGTGGTCCAGTGACATTGGCAGTTCAGTGGGGGGGAGAGGGTGGCTGTCAGGAAGCACTTACCTCTCCTGCAGCTCCTGTCAGCTCCCTTCGCCTCTGCGCCGCTCCGTGCAGCTCCTCTGTCAGCTCACAGTGTAAGTCTCGCGAGAGCCGCACTATGACCCCGCGGCTCTCGCGAGACTTACACTGGGAGCTGACCGAGGTGCTGAACGGACCGGCACGCAGGAGAAGGGAGCTGACAGGAGCTGCAGGAGAGGTAAGTAACCGCTCTGCAGCCCCCACAGCCCCCAGTCTGTAACATGGCAATGCAAATTGCCATAATACAGACATTGACTCGAGTATAAAAAAAAACAAAAAATGTGCTGAAAAACTCGGCTTATACTCGAGTATATACGGTACTTTATGCAGTTTTTCTCACATTGCTGTATGTATAATGGGTGTCCCTGCTTTGATGCTTTGGCTCTGCCTGTAATCTGTTTCCCCTCCCCGGGTTCCCCTGCTGGGCTTTGTCACCCATACCCTTTCTCCCTTATTCCCCACCTGCTCCCCTCGGCCCCTGGCCGCTTGCTGAGCAGCTTTCGCAAGCGTAGCAGTGTCGCGTGATCACCACGCGGTAGGCCGCGCTCGTTTTTTGCGGCCGTGGAGGCCATTTTGTTGGAGCCGCAGCGGACATTTTTTTGGAGCCACATGGGCTCTGTGCGTTGCGAACAGCCCGGTCTCACCCCCCGAGTTGCCCTGCTGCCTACTTACTGTGCCTGTCTCACATGCTGCATATATAACAGATCCTGGATAGCAGGATCTGTCCCAGGCACTCTCACAGCTCACAACTGCAGCTTACTATGATGTCTGATGCAATGTGACTATGTTCCCTATCTTAGCAGTAGACTTGTCATGCTTTTTTACTAATTACATGTGAATATCAGATTTAAAGGGGCATGTTACTGCTCAAATAAAAATCATTGTTTAAAAAATCATTGTTTAACATGACAATGCCACATGTGATATATGCTAATCAAGTCTTTCTCTTGAGGTTCAGTCATTTCTCATAAAAATTAAATGGCCTGTTTTTCAGCACCTATCTCCCCTGCCTAGGATTTGCTGCCCTGCCTGCAAGGGACTTACTTTTTTCCACTATACATACACTTCAAAAGTATATCCTAATATAATACCTGAGTGGTCTGTAGATGTGAGTCAGCTTCTAGCTGTATGGACCCTTCTACCCCTCAGAGGGGCTAACCGGCCCCACATACAGCCCTGTTATTACTGGGGGTGACCCCCCCCCCCGTCCATATTTCTGGGGGTCTACCCGCTACTGGACCATAATAATAGACGTGTGACACCATTGTGGGCTGGGTGACCCCCTCCCTCTGTCAACATGGCTACCAATGAGTACCCTGCTGGCTCTACTGTGTCCTGTAGGGTTAATGCTGAGGGTGACCCCCTCCTGCTTCCTACACTAATGCTCCGGCAATGTCCTGTTATTATCATACCGAGGGGGAACCCCTCCTACAGTCTGCACTGCTGGACCTGCAGCGTCTGGGTATACCCGTAAAAGAGATTGAGCTACTGTTCCTCCCACTGATTGAGCTACTGTTCTTATGGTGCCCTGCTATACGCAGATACTGAGGGTGACCCCCTCCTGTGGACTATTCTGCTGGACCTACAGGGTCCCGTTATAACCATAATGAGGGTGACCCCATCTCACTGACTGCACTACTGGGTGTACAGACCTCTATGATACCACACTGAGGGTGACCCCCTCTTACCTACAGCACTGCTGGATCTGCCCTGCCCGGTTATGGTTATATGAGGGTGACCCCCTCCTGCCATCTGCACTGCTGGACCGGCAATGTCTGGTTACTTTATTGTACGGCTAACCACTACGGCACTACTGTACCTACAGTGTCCGATTATGTTCAGACTGAGGGTGACCCCCTCCCCTGCTGGCCTATACCGCATGGTATGCTTGTGCTTGTTGGGTGACCCCCAGCTAGCCGCACCAGGTATCACTCCGACAGTGTTACCTCTATGGCAGTTATGCAATCACGACTGAAGGACAAATCTCCCGTACCCAGAAGGTCACTTGGCCTGTCCTCATGCCGCCCTGCTGACCTCACTGCCAGAAACCATCGGTACCCTACAGGGGACACTCCACCGGCCATCCTAGACGCTACACCAAGCACCCCTGGTACGCGTTGGCTAACGGATGGATTCATCAAGAGGATCAGTCTTCATGACAGAGTCCGGAAAGGACCCTGCAAATACATGATACAGGGTTTGCACTCTATCTGGGACTAACCACTGGATGTCGACGACACACGGACACAGATGTTTCCTTGGGACAAAAGGCGCGTTACAGCTTGGAAAGCGAAAAATAGTAAATTCACCTTTGGGAATGGACCGATATGACTTATAGGTATCGCCTAGTTGGTTTCTACCCCTGAGAACCGCAAAACGGCCCTTGTCCGAGCTGGACATCAAACTGACTGATTTGGCATCCAAGTGCTGGGTCTGCTCTCCGCAGTTACCCTCACGTACAAATTGAGCTGACACGTCTCTATTCATAGGGTTCCCCTTAACTAGCCCCAGAGGTCTCTCGGACCGTGCAAGGACTCAGGATAAAGGTTGCAGAACCTTGGACCGTTCCATGAGCAATACGCATGACCAAAAGAGGCGTCCATTCTGACTCATTCCGAAGTTGCCATGCTGGGCGAAGGATGCAGCGGAGTGGACTCCTGCCCCATCCCCACGCTACATGCTCCCAGTGCATATGTCGCCTGTGGACACTTTGAGACGGAGGGCACTCATCCCCTCAGAGAGCTGCTCGGCGTGGATGATTGGTTCTCTCCCTCAACTGGACATGAGAGAAACCCACATGGATTTTGCCATCAACATGGACATATTAAATCTGACTCACTCCCAGTCAACCCAGTTTCTGGTCTTTCATAGAATATTCGGTCCAGGCGGTGCTCCGCCTCCCGAGGACCAAGATGTCCGTCTTCAAGGAAATTCAAGCAAATGCCAGGCATATGCTCCGCAACCCGCGGGTCACACTTAGGGGCCCAACCCGGTCGATTGACGAGTTGTTATTCGCCATCGAGGCCATACCTCCAGGATCCGGTACTATCAGCCGCTCCAACATGACGCTTTCTCGGGTCTTCGGCTGGTATGACCGAATCATGTGACCTTCGGACAAAGATCATCTAAAACTTAATTGATGACTCCGACATAGGGGGACCTGGCCTACCTAGGAGTTTCGGACCCCAACCAATTTCGGCCTGGACTCTGGAGTACGAAGGAGGAACCTCTTCACGCCAACTGCATGGAACTACCTGCAGGTTTGTTCAACATTTACAGCTTTCCCAGGGGAAGTAGTACTGCTCGCTACCTTCCGGTGTGGACTTATCACTGGTTGCCCACTTTGGACTGCAGTCGGATCTCACGTAGGATCACTATCTATAGCATCTGGACAAGTATTCGTCATTTGTGACAATGTCTGCGGGACGAGACACTCATGTGGCGGACGGCTTCACCCGACCATGGAGAGACCCCAATGATTGGTTGCCTCACCCTCCGGGGTCTCGAGTACTGGCATGATTAAATTCGGTGCGAACTGCCATACGGAGCGGTTCTCCAGCTGGCTGCCGGACCCTCAGCAAGACGAGGGATGCGTTTTCCAAGCTTGGTCTCCTTCGGGGTGTACGCATCCCGATTACCTCCAGGATACTTCGGGCTTTGCTTCAGATCGAATTCCTGGGAGTGTCGTTTCGCCTGGCCACACCACTTCGGAGGAGTCCTCCGTGCTTTCCCCTTTTGCTGGAGTTTGCCATGGGAAGGCAATCTACGACTCCCTGTCTCTTCATGTCCTGTGTGGGATCCACAGGGGTAGCCTGCCATGACTGGTGTTTGGGTCCCTATGGCTGTCCCCATTGTCTGGCTGAGTTGCCCTCTCAGGGTAGGATCGTATGGGGCCATTCACGTCCTATGTCAGCTAGAGGACGACTCATGTGCATTTTCTCAAGATTCTGGCATTAGTAAGGATCTCTTGGTCTGCAGTCTACCAAGAGGAGTATACCTTACGGGAGCCCTATCTCTCGCTATTCCTCAAGTCTAGTGGTATCGTGTGTTCTGTATTTCCTTGAGGAATGACCTGATGACAATGACTTGCCTTGCACCAGTTTTTCCGCTTCTGGTTTTCCCCAGTACATCTTGTATTTCATGGCGTTCTGACGTCATGGTATCGACGTAGTGTCTTCTTCCTTCTTGCCGTTCAGTACATCGGTTTCTGCTCCACACATATTTAATTTCTATTCGTCCTCTGTGTTGTACCCCTATTCTCCGGATAGGCCACGGCTCTGTTGACAGGTTGTACACGACCATGTAGATCCAGGATCTGGTTCTTTCATCCGTCTACTCACGAACAGCTGTTGATTTCTGCGTACGGCCATTTTGAACTGTTTCTGCATCTTCGCTCGCCCGTTGGGTTTGGTGGATCCTCTCATTGGCTGACCTTGAGAGTTCCTCTGGGACACTTTTGGTTCGGGGTGCTGTCACCTCAACAACTTTGGAAGCCGTTGGATCCCTTCTGCATTTTCTCTACACCGCTGCTTGGTTTAGGGAATGGGTTTTTCCATTCTCCTTTTATTTCAGTCCTCTATGTCATATTGCTTCTGGTTCTACTATTTGGGTGTTAAAATTGCAAACATCATGTTTGTGTTGTAATTATGTTTCGTCAATGCCTTTTAGTTTAGGTACATACTAGATACTAGGTCTTCATAAGATCTGTAGACTTTGTTTATTCATCAGGTATTATGATGTGCAAGTGATATTGTATGGATATGACATCTTGCCTTGACAGTTTACTTTCACAATGTTTTCCTTTTTCTTGCAGTGTAATCTGTTTTCTCTCTGGGCTTGATGTTTGTTTCTCTGGATGTGTCTGCTACAAGGTGGATTCGTTGGTTTCCTTGCTCTCCTGCTCGACCTCATCAAAGAAAGAGGAAGTGGAAGAGCCTGCTTAGGGGTTTTATACTACTGTTGCTTTGTTCTGATTGGTTGTTTTGAAAAGTTCTGTTAACGGTTTCTTTGCTGCTGGAGGTTTCAGTAAACAAGGTAAAGCAAACCTTTGTCTTTAATAAAATTTAGATTATTCCCTCACCAAGGCTAGAATAATCCCTAATTATCCAGGATATTGCACAAGCCAATTTATTGGCACATATTTTAGTTGTAAATAAGAAAGACTCTAAGAATGAAAACTGGTATATCAGCAAACAGAACATGACCATAGGTAACAAAGATTATAAGTCCTTTCTGGTCAATAGATAAAGGAGATGCACATTATATTAAACCTTCAAATTCACTAATAGTCCAACAAAGTTTCCCAACTTGGTTTCTTTAAAAAAAAAAAAAAAATTAAAATACATTTGGTATAAAAGAAAAAAATTATAACAGCTATACAATTAAAAATATCAAATTTAATGTTAGATATAAACCTAGAAATTTGAATATACAAAGCTATAAAAAAAGATCTCTAACCTAATAAGAGGAAATATTTTTAAATCTTTCGACCAACTCCAAGACAAATATAGTTTACTATGCACCGAATGGCTCAATTATATATGAATAATTTATTTTCTAAAAAGTTATTTAAAATTCAACTTCTTGAGCCCCCAGTTAAGATTTTGAGTGATTTAGTTGAAAAAGGAGATTATACCCACCTAGTCAATATATGTCAAAAACTAATTTATAAAATACAAGTAAAGCCAACTCGTCTTGCAATTGCAAAATGAAATCATGATATGAATATAAACATAAGTATGAAAGAATACTTATGCGCATTAGGTCTCCCCCGCCGGCAGGCACGCAAGCGCAATAGGTCTCCCAAGCCAGATGACGTCGGCGGGGGAGGAGCGTGGGCGGACCCTGAACCAGCACTGAGGGACATCGGCGCTGGATACAGGTAAGTCACTGAAGGGGTTTTAACCCCTTCAGCAACTTGGGATGGGGGTTGGGAGGGAGAGGGGACCTGCAGTGCCAGGAAAATGGTTTGTTTTCCTGGCACTGGAGAGTCCCTTTAAAGTAACTTCTAAAGGAGTTACATGCAAGATTACAAATAATTCCTCTAGAATTTAATTAACAGTTATATCCACATAGATGCAATTTTTAACAAGACTACTTTTTAGAATTCAGCTAAAAATTCCTGAACACAGAATGTAACAGCAGCGCACGGCAGTACAGCCAAACAGTGGTAAAAATCTTGGAGGCTATCAATCTGAATCACGCTGAGTTAACTCACTGCTGGCTACAATTCTTACAAGATAAACACTAAACATATACAAGATTTCTAACACAAGATTTCAATGTAACCATTCCTTCCATCCAGTAAACCAACCATAATAATTTTAACCACGTTTTTACACTGCAGATGATTAACTGTTCTGATTTAAAGAGTAAGCATACTTAAATTCAGATAATTTAGTCTCTATGGAGGCAAAACTTGGTTTTATGCACGATTTTTATTCAACTGCAAACTGAACTTGAATGGTACACAAACCCCTTAGCTAAATATGATTTCAAAGGTTTGACATCTGATCAGCATTATCCAGGTATATTTCTGTTTTTAGTAAACATTAGAGATGTCCCGAATAGTTCGCAGGCGAATAGTTCCTGGCGAACATAGCTTGTTCGTGTTCTCATGGTGGGCGAACATATGTGATGTTCGGTCCGCCCCCTATTCGTCATCATTGAGTAAACTTTGACCCTGTACCTCACAGTCAGCAGACACATTCCAGCCAATCAGCAGCAGACCCTCCCTCCCAGACCCTCCCACCTCCTGGACAGCATCCATTTTAGATTCATTCGGAAGCTACATTCTTAGTGAGAGGAGGGCAGTGTAGCTGCTGCTGATTTAATAGGGAAATCGATAGCTAGGCTAGGGTATTCAGTGTCCACTACAGTCCTGAAGGACTCATCTGATCTCTGCTGTAAGGACAGCACCCCAAAAAGCCCTTTTTAGGGCTAGAACATCAGTCTGCTTTTTTTTTTTTCCTGTGTAATCTAATTGCAGTTGCCTGCATGCCAGCGTGTGTGTCAGGCTCACAGCGTATACTGTGCCCACTTGCACAGTGCCACCACTCATATCTGGTGTCACAATAGCTTGCATTTAAAAAAAAACAACAACTTTTTTGACTGTAATATAATAGCAGTCAGTTTCCTTCACACGTGTGCGTTTCAGGGCCTGCCAGGGCACAGTGTCACACCACTGCAACTCATATCTGGTGTAACAGTAGTGTACATTAAAAAAAAACTAGAAATTTGACTGTGAAATAATAGCAGTCAGTTTCCTTCACACGTGTGCATTTCAGGGCCTGCCAGGGCACAGTGTTACACCAGTGCAACTCATATCTGGTGTAACAGTAGTGTACATTTAAAAGAAAAATACAATTTTGACTGTAATAGATTGAATAGCAGTTAGTCTGCAAGCGTGTGTGTCAGGCCCACAGCGTCTACTCTGCCAACTTTTGCCAGTGCACAGTGCCACTCATATCTGTTGTCACAGTAGCTTGCATGCATAGTACCACAAATCGAAAAAAAATGACAGGCAGAGGCAGGCCACCCTGCAGGGGTCATCGTGGTCGTGGTGCTGTGATTCCCTTTGGCCCTAGAATAATGCCCAGTGTTCAGAGGCCACGTACCCTGAACTCGAAAAGTTCTGAGGACATAGTTGACTGGCTAACACAGGACACCCAATCTTCTACAGCTTCCGCTCGGAACCTTGACGCACCATCCTCCTCCAGCTTAGCTTCGGGCACCTCTCAAGTTACCACTCGCCCGCCACCACCAACACTAGCACCACAGCCGCTTCACTTGATCTGTCAGAGGAGTTATTTACACATCAGTTGGAAGAAATGAGTGATGCGCAACCAATATTGCCAGAGGATGAAGATAACAGGGATATGTCTCATTTAGGCAGCATTACACACATGGACGTACGGTGTGATGATGATGATGTTGTACCCGCTGCTGCTTCTTCCTTTGCTGAGTTGTCAGATACAAGTAAAGCGGTTGATGATGACGATGCGTCCGCGGATGTCACGTGGGTGCCCGCTAGAAGAGAAGAAGAACAGGGGGAAAGTTCAGATGGGGAGACAGAGAGGAGGAGGAGACGAGTTGGAAGCAGGGGGAGGTCATCGCAAGGAGCTAGTGGCACAGTCAGACAGCATGCATCGGCACCCGGGGTCAGCCAGACAGCACGCCAATCAACGCATGCTGTTGCCACCACCAGAATGCTGTCATTGCAGAGCTCAGCAGTGTGGCATTTTTTTGGTGTGTCTGCCTTTGACAACAGCGATGCCATTTGCAACCTGTGCCAAAAGAAACTGAGTTGTGGGAAGTCCAACACCCACCTAGGTAAAACTGCTTTGCGAAGGCACATGATCGCACATCACAAACACCTATAGGATCAACAAATGAGTACAAGCAGCACACAAACTCAAAGCCGCCATCCTCCTCCTGGTCCAGCATCTTCAGCCACATCAACCACTGCTGTCCTCCTTGCCCCCTCTCAACCATCCGCCACTCCGTCTCTCGCCTTGAGCAGTTCCTGCTCATCTGCCCACAGTCAGGTGTCTGTCAAGGACATGTTTGAGCGTAAGAAGCCAATGTCACAAAGTCACCCTCTTGCCCGGCATCTGACAGCTGGCTTGTCTGAACTCTTAGCCCGCCAGCTTTTACCATACAAGCTGGTGGAGTCTGAGGCGTTCCAAAAATTTGTAGCTATTGGACACCGCAGTGGAAGGTACCTGGACGAAATTTCTTTGCACAAAAGGCAATCCCCAACCTGTACTCGACAAAAGGAAAGTAATGGCATGTGCAAAAGGAAGTAATGGCATGTCTGGCACACAGTGTTGGGGCAAGGGTCCATCTGACCACTGATACCTGGTCTGCAAAGCATGGTCAGGGCAGGTATATCACCTACACTGCGCATTGGGTAAATCTGCTGACAGCTGCCGAGCATGGAATGCGTGGCTCTGCAGAGGAGTTGGTGACACCGCCACGACTTGCAGGCAGGCCTGCTGCCACCTCCTCTACTCCTCCTACTCCATCCTCTTCCATAACCTCCTCGGCTGAGTCCTCTTCTGCTGCTGCGTCTTGCTCCACATCAACGGCACCCCCCAGCTCCCCAGGTACTGTTCCACATCCCGGATACGGCAGAATCACGCCGTCTTGGGGTTGACTTGCCTGAAAGCAGAGAGTCACACTGGACCAGCACTCCTGTCTTCCCTGAATGCACAGGTGGATCAGTGGCTGACTCCACACCAACTGGAGATCGGCAAAGTGGTTTGTGACAACGGAAAAAATTTGTTGGCGGCATTGAATTTGGGCAAGTTGACACATGTGCCGTGCATGGCACATGTGTGTAATCTGATCGTACAACGCTTTGTGCATAAGTACCCAGGCTTACAGGACGTCCTGAAGCAGGCCAGGAAAGTGTGTGGCGCACTTTTCAGATATCCAGCGGCGAAACAACATGCCAGTGAGGCGCTTGATTTGCGACAGCCCGACACGTTGGAATTCAACACTCCTAATGTTGACCGCCTGCTCCAACAAGAAAAAGCCGTTAACGACTATTTGTATGAACGGGGTGCTAGGACAGCCTCTGCGGAGCTGGGAATTTTTTTGCCACGTTACTGGACGCACATGCGCAATGCCTGTAGGCTCATGCGTCCTTTTGAGGAGGTGACAAACCTAGTCAGCCGCACCGAAGGCACCATCAGCGACATCATACCATTTGTTTTCTTCCTGGAGCGTGCCCTGCGAAGAGTGCTGGATCAGGCCGTAGATGAGCGTGAAGAGGAAGAGTTGTGGTCACCATCACCACCAGAAACAGCCTTATCAGCATCGCTTGCTGGACCTGCGGCAACGCTGGAAAAGGATTGTGAGGAAGAGGAGTCAGAGGAGGAATGTGGCTTTGAGGAGGAGGAGGAAGACCAATCACAACAGGCATCTCGGGGTGCTTGTTGTCACCTATGTGGTACCCGTGGTGTTGTACATGGCTGGGGGGGAAGAACATACCTTCAGTGAGATCACTGAGGATGAGGAACGGGACATGAGTAGCTCGGCATCCAACCTTGTGCAAATGGGGTCTTTCATGCTGTCATGCCTGTTGAGGGACCCTCGTATAAAAAGGCTGAAGGAGAACGACCTGTACTGGGTGTCCACACTACTAGCAGTTCCAAAATAAATTAAAAAGTATGCTTTACACAGCGTATAAGGGTGATGTCACAGCACAACGGGAATCTTACAGGGGAAGAGGTGAAAGTAATCCTCCTCCTCCCACGACCACACCGGCAAGGACAGGACGCTTTACAGACGTGTTGTTGATGGAGGACATGCGGAGCTTTTTAAGTCCTATGCATCCTCACAGGCCTTCGGGGCCCACCCTCAGAAAACGACTCGACCGACAGGTAGCAGACTACCTCGCCTTAACTGCAGATATCGACACTCTGAGGAGCGATGAACCCCTTGACTACTGTGTGTGCAGGCTTGACCTGTGGCCTGAGCTATCCCAATTTGCGATAGAACTTCTGGCCTGCCCCGCTTCCTGTCAGAAAGGACCTTCAGTGCAGCAGGAGGTATTGTCACGGAGAAGAGAAGTCGCCTAGGTCAAAAAAGTCTAGATTACCTCACCTTTATTAAGATGAATGAGGGATGGATCCCGAAGGGACTGACAGTGGGCGATACATTTGACTAAAAAAGGCCTGATGAGGAGGACGTAACAGGGATTAAACTGATAAGAATAGTACTACTTAACACACCACTCCTATCTGGTGGCACATTAGATTGCACGCGCAGTGCCCCAAATTTGAAGTAGGACGACCGACCAAGCATCTTTTTCCATCTCCTGGTTCCTAAAATCAATGCCATATACACGTCCCCTGATAGGGGACGTAACAGGGATTAAACTGATAGGAATAGTACTACTTAACACACCTTATAATAACGCAGAGAGAGGCAATGCAGAGAGAGGAGAGAGGAGTCTGAAGAAGAGGAGTCAGAGGAGGAAGGTGGCTTTGAGGAGGTGGATGACCAAACACAGCAGGCGTCCCGGGGGCTTGTTGTCACCTTTCGGGGACCCTTGGTGTTGGACGTGGCTGGGTGGAGGAAGAGACCTTCAATGACATCAGTGAGGACAAGGAAAGGGACATGGCTAGCTTGGTATCCAACCTTGTGCAAATGGGGAGTTTGCGGTTGTGCAAATGGACTGTTTGCGGTGCGTTAAACGGGGAGTTTGGTCCGATACAACATCATACCTGATGTTTGAAAGCATGTTATTCCAAACAATTTAGGAATATTATGGATTAAAACCAGACTCTGCATCAACTATGTAATTTTCCATGGGAGTTTTGCCATGGATCCCCCTCCGGTATGCCACAGTCCAGGTGTTAGTCCCCTTGAAACAACTTTTCCATCACTATTGTGGCCAAAAAGAGTCCCTGTGGGTTTTAAAATTGAAGTCTATGGCGGTTCGCCCGTTCGCGAACATTTGAGGAAATTGGCGTTTGCCGTTCGCGAACGGAAAATTTTATGTTCGCGACATCTCTAGTAAACATTAATTAATTTACATTAAATAAAATTAAGCCAGCAGTCTCCTTCCTTTTGCTTATTTGCTCCTCCTGTCTCTTGGCTTTCCGACTATCCTCAAATTTAAAAGAAAACCTTATCTTAAGTTACCTTACGTCACTAGTTTAAAGTAACCAATGGGATTGGTTGGGTGTACCTTCTTCTACTGATAGCCTTATAGACTTTGATCAATAGATAGCGTTGTAACACCACAAAGTATGTATTCCAACTACTACTTTGTATAAGGGGATTAATTGAATTTTGTGATGCATTTGATGTCACAAATCTTATCTTTATGAGTATGTTTCATCAAAGTAACTGTCAGACTTCAAAGAATTTTGGTCCTTTTTCGTAGACTGGCAGTCTCCTTTTTGGGCCATAAAGTTCAATTTTGATGTGTCTGTACTCTGGTGCAACTTTCTCTTACAATGCTTTCTTGTAAGGATCCATTAAATTTAAAAAGTAAAATTAATCACTTCGTAATATCTCTTTCTGGTAATTGTGTGTCTAGTTTTCTTAGTTACACTGTCTCTCTGTGAAACTATGTGCCTATTAGTAATGTGACAGCATGTGATATATACATGTCTTTTACACACATTCAGCTAATGATAGTTTAATAACCTGGGGAGGAGCGAGATGATGTAGGACGCTGGGCTGCTTCCTCGTGGTGAGCGGTTGAAGGAGCGACTGGGCGTGTAAGGAAAAGTCGGGTCCAACGTTCATCGAGATGCCGATCGGGATCCCCCTGTGAGAGGCGGTAGGGGAACTCCAGCGACGGACGGATTGAATACACCAGCAGTGTTGTTCCCCAGACAGGGGAGTGTGGCTGGAGGAGATTGAACTGCAGGCAGACAGGGAAGTGTGGCTGGGGGTGACGGAGCTGCAGGCAGCAGAAGGTTATTCTGACAAAGATAAGTCTTACAAATAAGTAGCAGCTTGTCACTGTGCGGTTTGCTTGCTCTGAAAACTTGCCTTAACCCCATGTGTGACATGTCATGATTCCCTTTTATTCCAGAAGTTTGGTCCTTAAGGGGTTAAAAAGAAAGCCTTTTTTGTATATATGACACTTAAGGAGGAAGGAAGCATAACAATTATCATAATTATTACAATAGTATAACTATCTCTGGCACATTTGGGTTCCGTAAGGAGATCCCCGCTAACTAAGGAGTTGTAGGGTAAAGAAAAGAAATATATAAAATAAAAAATAAAGAAAAAAATATATATATAAAGAAAAAAACGGCAGCTCTCAAATAGACAAATTAAATACTAATAATTAGTTTGTAATAAGAATAAGGGGGAGCAGAAAAACCTACTAATACTCCAATCCAACAAAATGAAAGAAAAGGTCTACTAAAATATAAAATCAAGTGATCAAAAGGTAACCTAAAACAAGAAGAAAAGGGAGGGGTAAAAAAAAGAAAAGAAGAAAAAAGAAGAAGAAGAAGAAGGGGGGGGCACTCAGTTGTTATATTTAAATACCAAAAAAGGAGATGAAAAAATACATGGCTACAAAAAAAAAAAAAACACAAAATGGAAAATATGTAAAAAAGGGAAAAAAAAGTGGTGGAAAATAAAACAGAAAAACTTAATTCTTTTTTTTTCTATCAAATTCGACACAAAATAAAACAAATATTGAGATGCAGATTAATTTAAATACCCTAGAAGCATCCACAAAAAAGACACCACAGAAGAAAGCCAGGAGGATAGTCAAGAAAAAGAACAAAGTGAAGAAAAAAGTGAATATGACAATCTGCTTAAACATCTAGACAGCCAACTCCAGACCATAAGAGAAGAAATACAAAATCAAACTAAAGACATTAAGATAGACCTCGCCACGCTTAATCGAAGGCTGTTGGGTATGGAAAGAAAAATAAAAGAATTGGAACAGATGGGAATCACCTATAAACAAGTACAGAAGGTGATAGAGAAATAAATAGAGGAAATGGAGGGCAAACTGATAGAAATGGAGGACCGTGCAAGATGGAACAACTTGAGAATTAGAGGTATTCCTGAACAACTTAAGCAAATAAATCTGGAATCATATATAGAAGAATTCTTTAAAGATCTGAAGATAGAATGGGACCAGAAAATCCCTATGATTGAGAGATGTCATAGGGTATACAAACCTGAAGGAGTCCCAGAACACCTTCCAAGGAATGTGATATTGTGCTGTACCACCTTCAAATTAAAAATGCAAATCTTAAGTGCTATAAAAAATAATGGATGTTGAGAAAAATATGACATGCTTAAAGTATTTCAAGATCTGTCATGGGCAACGAGACAAAAAAGGAGATCGTTCTCTGCAGCCACACTCACCTTAAGACAAAATAATATTAACTATCGCTGGGGTTTCCCTACAAGGATTATCATAATGTTTGAGGGGAAACTTATACATTGCAAGAATGTAGATGAACTTAAAAAGTGGATAGAGGAAAATAGAATTGGTAACTGCTCCGGCCAATAAGAGAAAAGCACTGTGGCGAACCAGCCGCGCCACTGGGCATTGGAGAAGACTAATTGCCAGCCTCCTGCCCTGTGACTATGTTGAAATGCTTGATTTTCCCCTCCAAATACCAAAAAGCCGGGTCATTCGGTACATTCCCTATGTGAGCAGTGTTACCCCAGATAGCTATGCCATGGAGCCCATTCGTGTAACGAAAGACTATGTGAAAGACTTTGGCTCCATGGCAATTGAACTGTACGTATGTGACCTGAGCACCATTCAGTAATAATGTGCGCTCAGATCTAAGCTATCTGGGGATATGTTGAATGTACCTGTTTTATGCAATAGCTGCACAGTTATATATTTTCCAAATTTATACTTTATTGTTTTTATGATCAAAATGGTTCAGGGTACAGAATAGAAAATAGGAGGGTTAGGTAGCCATACAACATATCCATCCAGACATTAATATACGTATCGCGCCATAATATGGTTACTTGCGGAATGGTCGGTTCATCACATCATCCATGGTTACGACAATGTATAATACAATTTCTCCTGAACCTGGGGCTCATCATTACTGTAACAGTGAATTACCAGTAGCGAGGCAGTCGTTAGATGTCTCAATGTACCTCCTATTGCCATATGTGTGCGGATGGTATGAACCATGTTCAGGTGTCAGGAATCAGGGGTGGGAGGGGGTGTGCTCGAACAGGAGAAAACCATGGGTGGGGTGGGAAGGACGGGGAGAGGGGGAGGAGTGCGAGTAATATCTATGGTCTTTTAGTAGTACCTTAGCTCAGGGCTAGCTTATGGTGTGGGGGGCAGAGTAATTTCAAAGTGTTGTCCTAGTCATTGCCCTTGGATTGGTTGTCAGTGGATGTCTCCTTTCTGTCTTCCCTTTATTCATTTTCTCCCATATCTCCCAAGTGGTGTCAAATTGTTGTATATGTTTCGAGGATGTAATCGCCATTCTTTCGTATATGCGGAAATGCTCTACCTTGTCCTTCAACTGGGCCAGGGAGGGACAGACTCGGGATTTCCAGTTAAGTGCTAGGAGGTTTCTCGATGCTAGTAAAACCAGCGCCAAGATTTGTTTTTGACCTGGGTTTAGCCCTGCCGGGAATAACAACAGTAGGCAGATAGATGCCGTCAGTTTGAATTGTGGGATGTCTAGAGTGTCTAAGATCGACCTCGTTGTAGTCCAGAGAGGTTGAATACCTCTACAAGACCACCACAGGTGGAGTAGTGTGCCCGGGGCTGTGTTGCATCTCCAGCACATCGGGTCTGTCTTGGGAAACAGATGGTGTAGTCTTTGTGGAGTCATGTACCACCTGTACAGGAATTTCCTGTGGGCTTCCACATGTGAGAAGCACCGTGTCCATTTGGACAACCTGTTCAGTGCTCTGAGCCAGTCCGCGTCTTATAGGGTTATTCCACAGTCCTTTTCCCATTGGGCTTTATGTAGGAGTGGTTTGATTGGTGTGAGTTCTTGCCATGTTTTATAACATAGGGAAAGGGTTTTAGGTTTATTAGGAGCGGACCAGCATCTGTCTATGAGTAGACGTGGGGCAAGCAGAGGTGGGTCTCGGGAGTTGTGTGAGGGTATCGCATGGGCTTGTAGTACGCTTTTTACTTGTAGGTAGGAGAAGGTGGCTCGACTTGGCCAGTCTGTGGTGAGCTGCGACACTATGGATGGATTGGCGAGAAGGGTCTCGTTTAGTCTCCATGTGCCAGTCCCTTTATTGAGAAATTCTTCTTTAATACTGAGGGTGATAGGGGCATGGTCGGACCACGATATCGTTCCGATTGTGGCGTCTGCTATGTTAGGCATTGAAGTAGCTGGAATTAGAAAGCGGTCTATGCGGGAGTAGCTATTGTGTGCAGTTGTGTGGCATGTGTAGTCCACCTCTGTGGGGTGGACTATATGGGTCTACCATATTGTGTGAAGCTAGCGTAGTGCAGATTTTGGCTGCAAGAGCTGTTCTCTGCTGCATGGTATGTCGCGAAAGCCCAATAGCAGTGGACGAGTCAGACTTGCTATCTAATAAGAAATTCGTGTCGCCTCCAATAATTACCTCCCCATATTTATACATGTCGAGTATTGCCAGGGTTGAGGTAAGGAATTTGTGTTGGTTCTCATTTGGGCCGTAGACATTGACCAGTATATATGGGGCATTATTAAGTAGACACTGTAGTATTAGATATCGACCCTTCCTATCGGTTATCTTACGGACCAAAGAGAACACTACATTTTTGCTGATTAGAATAGAAACTCCTCGCTGTTTGGCCGTATAGCAGGCGTGAAAGTCGTGGGGGAACCACTTGGAGGTAAACTTAGGTTTATCCCTCCATCTAAAGTGCGTCTCCTGAAAGAACGCTACTAGGGCGCCACATTTCTTAGCCTCCTGTATGGCCAGCCTGCGTTTGTTTGGAGAATTTAGCCCTTTCGCGTTTAGGGACATGATCTTAATCACCATAGTGTAGTTTTAAGATTTGCTGCATTTTTAACTCCTAAAGGCCTAGAGTTGTGATGTAAATTGGGCATGGTACAACTAGTAAATATACTCACACGGGAGGGGGTTGGGGTAACTTAGTAAGAACTATATACAGAATTCCGTGTGTCACCTTGAGGTGACATTAGGGTACTTAAAGTAACGGATAGTTATGGCTACTAGATAGCCTTGGGGGTGGCCCACTCGGGGCAGAACGTCGAGATCTACAGCACGTAAGATCCACAACAATACAATTGTACAACATAATGAGTCCGAGTGTCGTTCCACCTGGTCGCGGCCTAGGCTATGGATTGTATAACCAACATTTCTAGGATAAAGTGTGGGGGGTCAGGTAAGTTATATGAAATCATAGAACCTGTGTTTCCAGTCCATTCGGTTGTCACCGATCTTGATACGAACCAACCGTTCTTTCAGGTCGGAGAGGTTCTTCGGTCAGAGGGTGTGCGTGGAGCCTTCGTTGATTGTTCCCAGCCTTTAGTAAGAGACTTTGGTGCAGTTGTGGTCCGCAGAGGTCCTTTAGGGCCGCCGGTTTGTAGTGGGATGTCCCATTCCTGAAGGATCCTCTTCCCCTCTTCTGGGTTGAATATTGGTTTGTCCACCCCATTCCGCTTGACCAATAATTTTGTGGGAAAACCCCATTTGTAGGGGACATTTGCTGCACGCAGCGCTGCAGTGATGGGCGCGAATGTGCGGCGTGCGAACATGGTTGTCGATGAGAGGTCTAAATAGGTCCTGTACGTATTTGGTTAAACCTGTCTGTGTCACTGATTCTGGGATACCTCTAATGCGCACATTATTTCTCCGACTTCTGTCTTCCTGATCAGCAACTTTCTCTTCCAATGTTTTGATCTTTTGTGTCAGCGATGTGTAGGCTTCTGCCATGGAGTTATGCGCGTCTATTAATTCCTCTGTGCGCTCTTCCAGGCATGCAGTCCGTTCCCCTATGCTGTTGATATCAGATCTGATGTCTGCTGCTATTTGCTGTAAGTCTGCCTTAAAGGAGGCTTTCAATTCCAGCATGATCGACCTTTTTGAGGAGTTTGTCGCTAGGCTGTCTGGACCGTGTCTGCTGTCCCCTGCTTCAGAGTGACATGCTGGGGATTTGGGCCTGTCGGCGCCATCTTGCTCACCCTGTTCCAGCGTTAGAGTTTTCTCCAGGTGGGCATGCATAGTCTTCTGTTTCATTTTTTTTGCGGTTTTGCCGCCATCTGTTAGGAGATGAATTCCTCTGGTGATTTGTGTGATTTGCCGGTATTTCGTCGGTTATTTCACGCTGTGATAGCCGCGGTATCGGAGGAGCTCCGGTCTCACACGTCCGCTCACATGTGCGGTCAGGCCACAGTTATATATTTTTTATGTATTTTATTGTATTTTGCTACTAAGTGGCTAATGGAGTTTTGCCTCTGTCCTTGGAGATAAGTGGATTACTTCCCAATTTTCTCCAGGATAGAAGAACTGGTTTGGGGCAGAAAAGCCATGCTTCATTTGGTCAAATAGGACTTTCCCTTAACTTTTTAACCCATGAACCAATTGCCCTGATTTTGAGTATGTGCATATTTCAAGCATGCTGATTCTAAACATGTATGTTTCATGTGAATGGCATGTATATTTTGGAAGTTATTAATATTTTGTAAAAACTGTATTTCTCTGCCTGTGGTAATTATATTACCCATTGTGTTCAGTAATCATATCACAGGCAGAGGGGAGGATTTTGTGTGGGAGTGTCTGTGTGTATTGTACAGATTGATTGGTTGTATTTGAAAACCCTGTGGGCAGTGCTATGTTTGTGGATTGTGAATAAAAGAGGCTGTATGTGCCAGTACAGTCAGTTCTGCTTGACCTCAAAACGAAGTGTCGTCTCGTTATTGGGGGAATTGGATTGTATGCTGATTGCCAGGAGTGTAAGCTGATTGTATGCTTTTCCTGTTCAGCTGTTTACAGCATTCATATGATTGAGAGCATTCGTGTGCTTCTCCGGTTCGGTGGTTGTGGTGTCTGCTGCAGTGCTTGGAGTCCTCAGGAAGCGCTAGGAGCATCCTTCAACGGAGGTACCCAGTCGGGGTGCCCGTCGATCCGTTACAAGCACATAAGGAGGAAGTGGGTGGGCAAAGGAGAATAGGGGCTTCTGTATGCAGGTAGGGTTGGATAGGAAGGGGAGAAGTTAATATAGAGTTTAGAGATACAATAAGAAAGTGTGTGGATTGTCTAAGGCTAACCAAAACGTTTTTTTGTTTTTTTTTCTCTTTTGCACCAAACACAGATAAAAAGGGAATGAAGAGAATGATATAAACACACTGGCAATTTTAAGATAAAGGAAAAAATAGGTACTTAAGATATATACATTTTGGCACTTATTAATATTCTGAACGAAAAGAAGCAAAACACAAGGGGAAAGTAAAAGAAAAAGATACGTTTACACAAGTAATTTAAAATAAAATAAAACACAGATACGCACATATTTTATAAAATAGGAGCGGTGTAAAGAGGATGGTAAGAGAGGAGACAAAAAGAAGGGAAAATCAACACATGTAGCTAGTAAATAAGTAAAAAGTAACAAACCTATAAGGAATAAGGGGATAAATGTTTAAGAAGTAAGCACATATGGGAGGCACAAATAGGATGCAAGTAAATATAAAAGCATTAGCATATAAGCAGATTAGGTAGATAAGGGAGGGCGGGGGGGGGGAGGAGGAGAGGAGTAAGTTAAAGAGAGGAGAAATGGGTGATAAGATTTCTCCCCCCTCCATTCCACACTCCCGGTTATGTATCGTTCCCCAGCTATACTGCATGCAGTTGCCCCGCTCCCCTTGCCCCAGAGCAGTTGTTCCAATTATACAAGCGCTATGGGTCGCTCTTTTTCAGCCTGCATTTCCCACAGGAAGTGGGATTTATATCTGTGTGATGGCTATCATCACCCAAGATACGGTATGGTGGGTACGTCCCACCACACTTCTTATTAGTTTTAGGTTGATGCCTATACAATGGATCTATTTGTTCGTTAACCACAAAAGTATAAAATTCCTTGGTCTAAATATCAGTCAACCAAATCTAATAGAGAGAGAGCCTAAAAAAATAAAAGATCACTATAAATTAAGCTGATTTTTATAAATGCCCGGGGGATAAATACACCAAACAAAAGGTTAATAATGCTAGCTTATTTGACCAAAAAACGGATACATATCTGCGCTATCCAACAAACCCACTGGATAAAGTCTATAGAAAAGACAATAAATTCTTCTAGAATCCCTAGAACAAAGGGAAAACAAAGAGGAGTGGCATTTTTGTTTGCAAGTAATATTTCTTTAACTATTAAATTCCAAGATTTAGACCCAGAAGGGCGCTTTATTATCTTGATATGTGAAATTAACAATAAGTTATTTACACTTGTTAATATATATGCCCCTAACAAGGCTCCAATCAAATTTATCTCCAAAATTAATAAGAAGGTAGACCAGATTCGACAAGGTTTGGTACTAATAATGGGAGACTTCAACTGTGTGGCCGATCCATTGAAAGACAGGAAAAGTCAGAAAGCCAATAAAACCAAAAATGAGAATAAACTCCAAAATCTATTCAATAAATATAATCTAAGAGACATGTAGAGAACATGCCATCCCACAGAACTGGATTACATGTGTTATTCAAAAACATATAATTCATATTCAAGAATAGACTACATGGTGGGAGATGTAGCTATGCTCTATAGTGTCAAAAAAAAAATTGAAATACAGGACATAACGTGGTTGGACCATAGCCACATCATATTAGAATATAAAGATAGCTTTGACAAATTCTGTAAGGAATGGCGGATGAAATATGTCCTATTATACAAGAATAGCAACTTGGAAGAACTAGAAAAGATAAAAAAAATGTTTCTTTGAGGAAAACAAAGATAAAGACACCCCAGAGATTACAGTCTGGTGCGCATATAAATGTGTAATAAGAGGTCACTGAATCAAGCTGGCATCAATTGTAAATAAAAAAGGATTACAACCCTTATCAAAGTTATACATTATATTAAATGAACACAAATATCTAAACAAAATAACTGTCTGTATAACTCTGTAAGATTAATGAAATAGAAACTCAGATTAATGAGCAATTAGTAGATTAGTAGATAAAGCATCAAAACAACTATAAGCGCTCCAAGTTAAGTTGTACCTAAAAGGCAACAAACCAGAATCCATGATGACCAACAGGCCGAAGAAGGAAAGAAGTAAGCGTGTAATTTATAAAATAAAAGAGAAGGACACTTATGTAATGGCTCTGGAGAAAATTGGTGCAGCATTCGAAAGATTCTACCAAGACCTGTACAGTCTACCAACAAAAAAAATGTGGGGACCCAAACGAGATTGAGAGATTCCTTATGGATCTGCCCATTCCAAAAATCCAACTGGACCAACTAGAGCAACTAAACCAGCCTATCACAGAGGCGGAGGTAGAAAAAGCAATTGATAAACTTAAAATAAAGACAGCTCCAGGCCCAGATGGCTTTACAAACAGATTTTACAAATCTATGAAGAATTTTTTAAAAGGAGAACTAACCATCGTTTTCAATCAAATAATGGAAACAGGAGAGTGCCCAGAGGAGCTGCTAATCACAAATATTGTGCCTATTCCAAAAGCTGATAAAAACCTGGAGCTGGTAAGCAACTACAGACCTATATCATTGATAAATACTGATATTAAACTACTATCTTCCATTATAGCCGAAAGACTGAAGCCCGTAATACCACATCTTATCAATGATGATCAAGTTGTTTTTTTCTCGGGAAGATCCCCGGTGAATAGTCTCAGAAGAATAATCAACATAGTGGAGGAAGCGGAGAGCAGTGGAGCCCCTCTAATCCTGTTGTCATTAGATGCAGAGAAAGTGTTCGACAGGGTTGGATGGGGCTTCATGTTCTCCACTTTAAATCATTTTGGAATAACTGGACCAATTTTTTAAGTACATAGTTACATAGTTACATAGTTAGATAGCTGAAAAGAGACTTGCGTCCATCAAGTTCAGCCTTCCTCACATTTGTTTTTTGCTGTTGATCCAAAAGAAGGCAAAAAAAAAAAAAAAAAAACAGTTTGAAGCACAATTTTACAACAAGCTAGGAAAAAAAATCCTTATTGACCCCAGAATGGCAGTCAGATTTATCCTTGGATCAAGCAGTTATTACCCTACATTGAAAGATTATATCCTTGAATATTATGTCTTTGCAAGTATGCATCTAGTAGCTGTTTGAACATCTGTATGGACTCTGATAAAACCACTTCTTCAGGCAGAGAATTCCACATCATTATTGTTCTTACAGTAAAAAAACCTTTCCTTTGCCTTAGACGAAATCTTCTTTCTTCTAGTCTAAACGCATGGCCTCGTGTCCTATGTAAAGTCCGGTTTGTGAATAGATTTCCACACAATGGTTTGTATTGGCCCCGAATATATTTTTTTATAATGTTAACATATCCCCTCTCAGGCGACGTTTTTCTAAACTAAATAGGTTTAAATTTGTTAACCTTTCTTCATAGCTGATATGTTCCATTCCTTTTATTAATTTTGTAGCCCGCCTCTGCACTTTTTCTAGTGCCATGATATCCTTCTTTAGAACAGGTGCCCAAAATTGCACAGCATATTCAATATGTGGTCTTACCAGTGATTTATAGAGAGGCAAAATGATATTCTCGTCCCGAGAATGAATGCCCTTTTTCATGCATGACAATACCCTACTGGCCTTGGCCACTGCTGATTGACATTGCACATTGTTGCATAGTTTGTTGTCTATAACAATTTCCAAGTCCTTTTCGTGTGTTGTTATCCCTAATTCACTTCCATTAATGGTATACGTTGCTTGTGTATTCTTTACGCCGAAGTGCATAACTTTGCATTTTTCAACATTAAATTTCATCTGCCATTTGAGTGCCCAGTCCTCCAGTCTATCTAAATCCTTCTGCAGCAAAGTAATATCTTGCTCACATTGTATTATTTTACAAAGTTTTGTGTCATCTGCAAACACTGAAACATGACTTTCAATGCTGTCTTCAAGATCATTTATAAAAATGTTAAATAGAAGGGGTCCCAGAACAGACCCCTGAGGGACACCACTTGCCACCTCTGTCCAGCTTGAAAATTTACCATTAACGACAACTCTTTGTATTCGGTTTTTAAGCCAATGTTCTACCCAAGAACAAGCATTTTCATCGAGACCGATTTCCTTGAGTTTGAACACTAATCTTTTGTGTGGAACTGTATCAAATGCCTTGGCAAAATCCAAATAGATCACATCCACTGCAACACCCTGATCTATACTTCTACTTACTTCTTCGTAGAACGCAATCAAGTTAGTTTGACATGACCTGTGCTTCATAAAACCGTGCTGATTTTTGCTGATAACCATATTCTTCTCAAGGAATTCTTGAATATTATCCCTTAATAACCTTTCAAATATTTTACCAGCCACAGAAGTTAAGCTCACAGGTCTATAATTTCCAGGCAAGGATTTTGAACCCTTTTTGAATATAGGAACCACATCTGCCTTCCTCCAATCCTCCGGAACACTTCCTGAAAGAAAGTAATATCGGCTTTATATAGCGCCCCTTCGGCCAAGGTCACAGGGTCAGGTTTTACATCGCATTCCTTTAGTATAAAAAATGGAACCAGACAGGGATGTCCTCTCTCGCCTTCACAATACATAATGGTACTAGAGCCCCTTTACCATCCTAATCAGACAAAATAATAAAATTAAAGGGACACTATAGTCACCTGAACAACTTCAGCTTAATGAGGTTGTTTAGGTGAGTGCTACAGCTACCCGGAGCCTTTTTCTTGTAAGCACTGTATTTTCTGAGAAAATGCAGTGTTTACATTGGAAGCTTGGAACACCTCTTGTTGCAGTCAATCAGACGGCCACCAGAGGGACTTCCGAGTTCAGAGGCCCTAAAAAGGCCTCTCGTCCGATGCATTCTGGGTGAATGCATCAGACGGGCTATCAGCACACAAAGCACTGTGAACGCGCTTTGTGTGCTGATAGCCTGTCAGCACTGCTGTGGGCGTGGCTTCAGCTGAAAGCTGAAGCCCGAACCCACAGGGATGCTGTCTGGCCACAATAGTGTTTAAAGGGGGGGGGGACCTACTCTCCTCCCCCCCCCCCGGCCCCCACCCCTGTGCGGCGGGTGGGGGCCCTAAAATAAAAAATAAGGGGGGGACATACTGCCCCCCCCGGCCCCCACCCCTGTGCGGCGGGTGGGGGCCCTAAAATTATAAATAAGGGGGGACCTATTGTCCCCCCCGGCCCCCACCCCTGAGCGGCGGGTGGGGGCCCTAAAATTATCAATAAGGGGGGGACCTATTGTCCCCCCCGGCCCCCACCCCTGAGCGGTGGGTGGGGGCCCTAAATACAAAGGGGGGGGGAGGCCCTAGTTAACCCTCCCCCCCAAAAAATAAATTATCTCCCTACCTACCCCCCTCACCCTAAAAATAATGAGGGGGGACCCTTTAACTAAAAACCTGTAAAGAAAAAAAATAAGATAAAAACAACTTACCATCCGATGTTTTCTTTCTTCTAAAATCTTCTTTCTTCAGCCCCAAAAAAGGCCAAATAAAAAGCCATAACAACCGATGAAATAAATAATAAAAAAAAAAACCCGAGCGCAAAAAAAAAAAATCCATCTTCACCCATGGAGGGCTCCGCGCAGACTGAGCTCCGCAGGGCGGGGGAAGGCTTATAAAGCCTTGCCCCGCCCTGCAATTAGGCTAAGAACACTCTGATTGGTGGGTTTAAGCCAATCAGAGTGCTCTTTGTCATTTTACAAGCGTGGGAAAGTTCTTTGGAATTTTCCCACGCTTGTAAAATGACACAGAGCACTGTGATTGGATGGATTTCAAGCCATCCAATCACAGTGCTCTTTGTCATTTTACAAGCGTGGGAAAGTTCTTTGGAATTTTCCCACACTTGTAAAATGACACAGAGCACTGTGATTGGAGGGATTTCAAGCCATCCAATCACAGTGCTCTTTGTCATTTTACAAGCGTGGGAAAATTCCAAAGAACTTTCCCACTTGTAAAATGACACAGAGCACTGTGATTGGATGGCTTGAAATCCCTCCAATCACAGTGCTCTGTGTCATTTTACAAGTGTGGGAAAATTCCAAAGAACTTTCCCACGCTTGTAAAATGACAAAGAGCACTGTGATTGGATGGCTTGAAATCCATCCAATCACAGTGCTCTGTGTCATTTTACAAGCGTGGGAAAATTCCAAAGAACTTTCCCACGCTTGTAAAATGACACAGAGCACTGTGATTGGATGGCTTGAAATCCATCCAATCACAGTGCTCTGTGTCATTTTACAAGCGTGGGAAAATTCCAAAGAACTTTCCCACGCTTGTAAAATGACAAAGAGCACTCTGATTGGCTTAAACCCACCAATCAGAGTGTTCTTAGCCTAATTGCAGGGCGGGGCAAGGCTTTATAAGCCTTCTCCCGCCCTGCGGAGCTCAGTCTGCGCGGAGCCCTCCATGGGTGAAGATGGATTATTTTTTTTGCGCTCGGGTTTTTTTTTTTTTTTATTGCATCGGTTATTATGGCTTTTTATTTGGCCTTTTTTGGGGCTGAAGAAAGAAGATTTTAGAAGAAAGAAAACATCGAATGGTAAGTTGTTTTTATCTTATTTTTTTTCTTTACAGGTTTTTAGTTAAAGGGTCCCCCCTCATTATTTTTAGGGTGAGGGGGGTAGATCATTTTTTTTTGGGGGGGGAGGGTTAACTAGGGTCCCCCCCTTTGTATTTAGGGCCCCCACCCACCGCTCAGGGGTGGGGGCCGGGGGGGACAATAGGTCCCCCCCTATTGTGAATTTTAGGGCCCCCACCCACCGCTCAGGGGTGGGGGCCGGGGGGACAGTAGGTCCCCCCCATATTTTTTATTTTAGGGCCCCCACCCGCCGCACAGGGGTGGGGGCCGGGGGGGACAATAGGTCCCCCTTATTGATAATTTTAGGGCCCCCACCCGCCGCTCAGGGGTGGGGGCCGGGGGGGGACAGTAGGTCCCCCCCCTTATTGATAATTTTAGGGCCCCCACCCGCCGCTCAGGGGTGGGGGCCGGGGGGGACAGTAGGCCCCCCCCCTTATTGATAGTTTTAGAAAGCGAGCTGAGCTGTCAGTCAGACAGCTCAGCTCGCGAACGCGCATTCCGCGCACATGCGCGGTAAAGCGCTCCGGTTCTTCATAGGGCGGCTGTCAATGCCGCTCTATGAAGAACGCGATTGGTGCAGCGCGAAGCCGCGCATGCGCACCACATCGCCATGACGCTTCTCTCAGAGAAGCGTCCTATTGGGCCCCGCGATTTCGTTATTTTGACGAAAAAGGGGGCGCGGCATGGCTGGGAGCTCGGCGCTGGAACGGAGGTAAGTTTTTAATATAAAAACACCTCAAATTTTTTTTTAATTAAATGTAAGTTCATATAAAAGCAAGAAGGAAGGCTGGGGGACCTGTCTTTCTTGCTTTTATATGTTGACTATAGAGTCCCTTTAAGGATTTACAAATACTACAGGACAGACCAAACTTAACATCTACGCAGATGACATCCTGCTAAAACATGAAGATCCAATTAGGTTGGTACCAGAACTACTTAAAGATATTAACAGCTATTCTAAAATCTCTGGCTATAAGATAAATCTGGAAAAATCAACATTCATAGTGAAAAATATGAATAAAAGACTGACCAATGATCTCGAACAAAAAAATGGTCTAGCTGGAAATATGGACAAGTATGGAAATACGGACAAGTGGGGTTATGATACTCCCTTGGTAGTATCATAACCCCACTATTAAAAGACATGGTAGAAGCCAATGTCCTTCCATTGCTGAAAGATACAAATAGAAAATTGAAAGACTGGAAACATTTGGGATTCTCATGGTCAGGAAGGATTAATATATTAAAATCATATGTTCTACCAAAGTGGCTATATATTTGGAGAATGATTCCAATCAACTGCCCAGAAAACTGGTTGTCGTTACTGCATAGATCCTTTGTTAAATTTACCTGGAGTGATAAGAAACCAAGAGTAAAGATTAAATTACTAGCTAGAGCAAAGCAGGACAGAGGGCTGGGATGCCCAGAAGTCTTCCAGTGTTATCAAGCCAGCAGATTGTTCCACATAATGCTTACACAGAACAGTGCGGCTATTAAAGAAAATTGGTATAAGATGGAACTAGCAAAGACCGGTGTAAGGAACTTAGCCTCACTATTTTGGACAGTTGATACAAACAGAAATATCATGAGAGAGGCATCCAGTAAATCCCGGATACTCGAAGAACTGACGAGATGGTGGAGCAAATTTACAAGCAAGAAAGGCCTTAGAAATAAAATAACTGCCCTCCCTTTCACAACTATTGAAGATATGTTGGAAAATCTAAGAATGGATTCATGGTTTGAGAAAGGGGTGGGGGATTATGGAGATATCATGGCAGAAGGTAAATTTAAATATTTTTCCCAAATCATGACTAGATTTAACATCTCCTCTAACCAAAGGTTTAATTATTTACGAATCAAAAACTTTGTAATAAACCATATATATATATATATACAAGCAATGAAGAGGACACTAGCAACCTTATACATCTATTTGAACTAAAGAATCATAAAAACCTAATGACTAAATGTGTAAAAATTATATATGGCTGGAGACACGATAAAACGATAGAAGTGATCAAGAAATGGTAAAAAGAATTGCAAACGAATATAGAAGTATACCAATGGAAAAATTCCTTAAATAAATTGAATAAGAATATCCATTGTTTAAACATAATAGAGACCCAGTTTAAGTTGTCAAATAGATGGTTTTTAACACCCCAACGTCTGAAGAAGATCTTCCCCACAACATCGGGTGAATGCTGGAAATGTAAAACCACTGAAGGGAATTTGATACACGTCTGGTGGCATTGCTCACCTGTCAAACTATTTTGGAAAGAAATAATCAAGTTAATTTAGCAACTAACTGCAATTAAAATGCCTTGTAAGCCAGAGGTGATTTTGCTAAACCTACATTGGCCCACAATGACCCATAAAATATTAATGATAATACTACACATAGTTACGGGGGCTAAGTTACTTCTTGCAAGAGAGTGGAAAACAGAGAGAATTCCAAACATAGATGAAGTGACAAAGCAAGTGGTCTGGCAAGCAAGTATGAAAAGAGGAATATTAGCAAACTCAGGCAGTAGATATATCCAAATAGAGGCATGGGATACTTGGATAAGTTTGCTGAAGGACCCTACAAGATCCGGGAATACCCAATAAAGTAACATATAAGACAGCGATTCCCTGACCCGGGCTTATAATAAAATTAAAAAAAGGATACGTAGATTAAATATACGGATAGGCTCTCACTACATTAGAGAATTGGGGAAAAAAAAGAAAAAAATAATGGATAAATAAAAGAAAATGAAGAGAAACAATAAATAAATAAAAATAAAAACAAAAAAACAAAAACCAAGGACGAGAAATTTGACAAGGAAGGATTTGTTTGGGAGGGGATGGATAATAGCATAAGACATAAAAGAAAAAAAAATGAGAAAAAAAAGTTTAATAACAATGAAAATTATTCATTGGAATTCTGACCGTGAATATTCAATATTATTAACATGTACTATTTGTATATGATTAAACATAATTATAGTTAGTCTATATATATATATATATATATATATATATATATATATATATACATATATATGTGTGTGTGTGTGTGTGTGTGTGTGTGTGTGTGTGAAAACCCGCTAAAAGTTTGAATGATACGCTTTCCTGAAGAAGTGTGTTTTCAAAGATTTTTTGAAGGAGTGGAAACTGGGTGAAAGTCTAACAAAGAAAATACAGGCTGCTCTGAAAAAAGACGGTGTGGTTGTTTCAAGGAGCACAATACGACGATACTTGAATAAAAATTAGCTGCATGGTGAGTTTCCAGAAATAAGCCTTTACTGCGCCAATGCCACAAAAAAGCCAGATTACAATATGCCACACAACACCTTGACATGCCTCACAGCTTCTGGCACTAATTTGAAGTTACAAGACCAATACAGAGCTTTATGGTCCCAACCATATGCACTATGTTGTGAGAGAGGTCAACAAGGCCCTCTGTGAAGCATGGTGGTGGCTCACTGATGTTTTGGGTAGGTGTGAGCTCTGAAAGCAAATCTTGTGAAAATCTATGTTATCAGAAAATATTGGCAGACAATTTGCATTGTGCATGAAGGCTTCACATGGTACTCTCTTGAAATTTCCAGCATGACAATGACCCTAAGCACAAGGCCAAGTTGACCCTTCAGTGGTTACAGCAGAAAAAGGTGAAGGTTCTGGAGTGTCCATCACAGTCTCCTGACCTTATATCATCAAGCTACTTTGGGGAGATCTCAAAGTGCAGTTCATGCAAGACGACCAAAGAATTTGCATGACCTGGAGGCATTTTGCCAACACGAATGGGCAGCTATACCACCTGCAAGAATTGTAGATTATGCTAACGTAGTGTACCTATAAGCTTTATTTTAATAATTACAGGAGGTGAGTATTTTGCATAACTGTCTTTACTTATGCCTCCAGCAGCACAAGTCAATCAATAAAATTTAAACCAATCAGTAACAGGTATCACATCTATATTTAAAGCCCTGACAGACACATGACTTTCTCTTTCTTTGAAGCGAAAAAAACAGTCTATAACAACATCAGGGAACATAACCAAAGTCCTGAATAACATGGCAAATGCAAACTTCGTAAAAAAAATCTGTAACAAGAGAAATTCCAGCTTGTCCGACATAGAATCCACCAGTGAAGATCACACTGAAAAGAACAGAAACAAGTGAAAGGTGATGGAAATAGACTGATGTCCACATAAATTCCAGTGTCACTATATATCAATATAAATTATAAACGCATCTTCTAACGTTCTAATGTCATGAAATATACACACCAATGATAGACGTATATTACCACATAAAACATCATATGAACACACAAGATTAAATGAACTAAACAAATACATTACTGAGTAATTGAAAAATCAGTGAAACAAAACTTCCCATAGAAAAGGGAGGGAAAGAACAGGGAGGGAAAATACTCGCCTCCTGTCATTTTTAAAATGAAGTTAAGAAGCACCTCAAAATAGAGTTTAGAGTGTTTCCATTTGTACCCATGGAGGTGATCCTAGGGAATATTGAGGATATTAATATTAGTGGATGGTTACAGAAGGGTATTCAGATCATCCAAGAGTGCATAGACAGAAAGGAAATCAAGCCTTTTCACCTGCTACAAACAGAGTTCGGAATTGATAACAAGGAGATATTCACATATTTAAGAATTAAGTTCTATTTAGGGAAATTCTTGGAATTCCAGGTTGATAAATACATGAATAATCTTAAAAAGCTTCTGGAAAGTTATAGAACTAAAGGCCATATTACTAGATGTTATGCATTTTTAAAGGACTCTCAGAAGCCCTACGAGTGGAAATCCAGGTTTATGCGGGAAAAAGATTTAAATAGTAAAATCACCAAGCAAGATATGATTAGTGCGATAGCCAAGGTTAATAAATCGGTACATTGCCTGAATATAGTAGATAATTTTTACAAGCTTGCAAACAGTTGGTATATGGTCCCTGAAAAACTAGCTAAAATATATAAAGATCAGAAAAATGTATGTTGGAGATGTGCAGAAGGGAAGGGAGATTATCTCCATATTTGGTGGAAATGTAAATCTCTAAGTAATTTATGGAAAAGTATCTATGAACAGATTCATATTATTTGTCAGATAAATTTATCTTTTACACCACAGAGTTTCTTGTTACACCAGGGTTGGCCCCCTTTGCCCATTGAAAAAAGTATGTTGATAATACATATTTTAATGGCAGCCAAGATAGTGTTGGCAAGACACTGGAACGTTTTAGAGTGGGCTGAAATAAAAGAAAAACAATATACCAATGCAAAATGGAAACTGGAAACTGGAATAATTCAAGTGAACTCTGTGGGTTTGATGAAAACAAGTAGATGGATAAATATAGTTTATAAGCTCCTGGTCAACAATTAATCAACAATTAACTAAATATTGAATAAAAAAAATATTTAACCCCTTAAGACCGGAGGACGTACAATTACGTCCTTTTTTAAGCGGCTCTAAACGCCGCTGTGTGTAATTGTACGCCCTCCGTTTTTTTTTTTACTTACCTGGTCGCCGGCGATCGCGGTTGGGGGGACTCCCAGGGAGCCCCCCGCGGCACGTCCGCCCTCTTCAGCCCCCCCCCCCCGGGCCATGTGAGAGTGAGGTCCTTGCGAGATATAGTATGAGGTTGGATTGATATCTTGATAGGATATGCTTCTGTTCATATGAATACATATAACTATTGGCATAGTTCGGGGCTATGGCCGATCCCATCGCCGTTCCGGTTTTGTTGTTAATACATATATTAATTCTACACATATATTTATGTAATATTTTTACATAATTAGGTATCCTAATTAATTACAATTAGCGGGACCTGCCTGACAACCCATGCCGAAAGTATAGGGAATTTAATTTGCTAGCACTATATTTAACCCTATAACTTTCCAAGACACCATAAAACCTGTACATGGGGGGTACTGTTTTACTTGGGAGACTTCGCTGAACACAAATATTAGTGTTTCAAAACAGTAAAATGTATTACAACGATGATATCGCCAGTAAAAGTGAAGTTTTTTGCATTTTTCACGCACAAACAGCACTTACACGAACGATATTATTGCTGCAATACTTTTTACAGTTTTGAAACACAAATATTTGTGTTCAGCGAAGTCTCCCGAGTACAACAGTACCCCTCATGTACAGGTTTTATGGTGTTTTCAAAAGTTACAGCGTCAAATATAAGGCTTGTGTTTCATTTTTTTCACATTAAAATTCGCCAGATTGCTTACGTTGCCTTTGTGACCCTATGATAGTCCAAGAATGAAAATCACCCCTATGATGGCATACCATTTGCAATAGTAGACAACCCAAGGTATTGCAAATGGGGTATGTCCAGTCTTTTTTAGTAGCCACTTAGTCACAAACACTGGCCAAAATTGGCATTTTTTGCATTTTTCACACACAAACAAATACTAACGCTAACTTTGGCCAGTGTTTGTGACCAAATGGCTACTATAAAAGACTGGACATACCCCATTTGCAATACCTTGGGTTGTCTACTATTGCAAATGGTATGCCATTATGGGTGTAAATTTAATTCCTGGGCTACTATACAGTCTCAAAGGCAACGTAACCAATCTGGCGAATTTCAATTTCAAATGTAACATGCTATATTCATAGGCGTGTGCACGGGGTGTGCCGGGTGTGCCTGGGCACACCCTAATCCCCGCGGCACGCCTATGTATTGAGACCGGCAGGGGAGATCTCAGGATCCCCCCTGTCGGCTCATGCAGAGCCGGCGCTATCCGAGCGCCGGCTCTGCTCTCAGCCTCCCCTCACCGGCTCACAGGCAGTGAGGGAGGCAGGAGAGGACCGGCGGAGCTATTGCCAGCAGCTCCGCCGAGCTCCTCTCGCGAGATCTGAGCATTGCCGAGGCAACGCTCAGATCTCGCGTGAATGAACTCTAGCCCTGCGAGATCCCCCCTCCCTACATAAAGTAAGAAAGGAGGGGGGATATCAAGTAATGTACCCCCACCTCCACCCCCCCACAATCACCCCCACACATACACAGCACCCACAGACATACACAACACCAACACACATACAGCACCCACACACATACACAGCACCTATACACATACACATCACCAACACACATACACAGCACCTACACACATACACAGCACCCACACACATACAGCACCTACACACATACAGCACCTACACACATACAGCACCCACACACATACAGCACCCACACACATACACAGCACCAACACACATTCAGCACCCACAGACACATACAGCACCTACACACATACAGCACCCACACACATACAGCACCCACACACATACAGCACACACACACATACAGCACACACACACATACAGCACCCACAGACATACACAGCACATACACACATACAGCACCCACAGACATACAGCACATACACACATACAGCACCCACAAACATACACAGCACCCACACACATACACATCACCCACACACATACACAGCACCCACACACATACACAGCACCCACACACATACACAGCACCCACACACATACACAGCACCTACACACATACACACATACACAGCACCCACACACATACAGCACATACACACATACAGCACCCACAAACATGCACAGCACCCACACACATACACAGCACCCACACACATACACAGCACCCACACACATACACAGCACCTACACACATACAGCACCTACACACATACAGCACCCACACACATACACAGCACCAACACACATTCAGCACCCACAGACATACACAGCACCTACACACATACAGCACCCACACACATACAGCACACACACACATACAGCACCCACAGACATACACAGCACATACACACATACAGCACCCACACACATACAGCACCCACAAACATACACAGCACCCACACACATACACATCACCCACACACATACACAGCACCCACACACATACACAGCACCCACACACATACACAGCACCTACACACATACACACATACACAGCACCCACACACATACAGCACATACACACATACAGCACCCACAAACATGCACAGCACCCACACACATACACAGCACCCACACACATACACAGCACCTACACACACACATACAGCACCTACACACATACAGCACCCACACACATACAGCACCCACACACATACACAGCACCAACACACATTCAGCACCCACAGACATACACAGCACCTACACACATACAGCACCCACACACATACAGCACACACACACATACAAAAAAAATAACACCATTTCTTATTTTCTCCCATTTTTTCAAATTAAATTATGTTTCATAGTTCAATATTTGATATTAAATGAAAGCCCTGTTTCCCCTGAATAAAATAATATATAATAAGGGGGGGGTGCATTTAATATGAAAGAGGTAAATTACGGTTGGACAGACATAAAGCGCAAATGCCAGGTTTTGTTTACGTTTGGCTCAGTCCTTAAGGGGTTAATGTTCAAATAGAATATGCCCCTGGTATGTCTGATGCCCAGAGAGAATCTAGTGGCAATAATACGCCCAATTGAGAAGCAATTGTAAATATGGTTATAACAACGCTAGCCCTCTGGGACTGCATGTGAGTTACGTGTTTTCTAGTATGACTGTTTGTGGAGACACCTCAAATGTTGCAATTTATGTAATATAGATTTTGTTACAATATTGTCGTTCCATTTAGATATGAAATACAGGGATGTTAATTAAATATATCAAATGCAACTCAGGACAATGTCGGTTCAAAATACTTTATAGTCAGTTTGAATGGGAACGTATGTACTTGAAATATGTTTGCTATTTGAGGTATTGTATGTATTTTTATATTTTGTGAAATTTTGAAAAAAAAAAAAGTCAGTGAGGGAAAGAACAAGGAGGGAAAATACTTGCCTCCTGTAATTTTGTGAAATCAAGATTACAGGTACACTACGTTAGCATTATCTACAATTTTATCACATGACGGAGGCTTCATATTTAGCATTTTTAAAGCTGTGGTAATAATGAGAAAGATGCGTGTGTAGTCTGATGAAAGTAAAATATGCAGAAAGTGTCTTCCCGCGTCCAACCTGCCAAATGTAAAATATCGGATAGTGAAGCTCCCGCCGAGAACGTCTGAGAAGCCGTCGCGCCTGGAACCGTGTGTGCCCCGAAACACGTCTCCAACTCCGCCAGAGATAAAAGCCAACTAAACCATCTAGCCAGAGTGGTAGTGGTAACTGGTTTGTAAGGTCTGGTATAGGAGACCAGAAGTTGACCGCATCGCGAAAATCTAAGGGGTGTTGTGACCTCCACATATTGAGTAAGCGCGTTCACTACAACAGAGACGGGTTACCATAGGAAAAAAGTTGTAAGACTGATGTGGAATCAGTTTTAGTTCTACGAGACACCGTAAAGGTCACTCCTTACGGGTAAAATCGAGAAACCATCCACGTCGAACGTCCGAACATCCGAAAACTCATCGAAAAGATACTAGACATCAAAGTAATGTGAGTTTGGCCGACAGCGCCGAATTGTCTGGCCAATCCTGAAGGAAACGAAGATATCTATATCTACGTCCCACAAACGTTTGTACTTAGTTGCCGGCGGTCTGGATAGTTTGATACCCCGCAACAGGTGACATACCAAATGGTCTTAACCGACCAGAGTACCGTGAACCGGAACATGCGCCGCCGGAATCGCAGAATGTGTAACGTTAATGGACTAGTATGATCGTTCTTCGGTGAAAAGGTGCGATAAATAATTCAACACTGTGGTGACAGGTGCAGTAAAGGGATCGACATCCCTTCCCACACACCAGCGGTTCCAGCTATTCCATGTTGATATGTGACTCTGTCGTGTACCCAGTACCCACAAGTCCCATAATAGGTCTCTAGCTGGATTGCGATAGTCCCTCGATGGTCCAGGCTCCCCTGAAAGACTCCAGGCCATTAATTCCAGATGTGACGGTAGTCACCATCACTGGGGATGGAAGACAGACACTATGGATGGGCTCCCAAATTCCTTTTGTGTTTTGTCACATTGTGCCTATTATTTGTGCAGGGTATGTTGAATGTATTGCTGGTCTGTGCATCTCCCCCTCCCCCCCTTGTTCCTGTCCTATTGTTTCCCCAGCAGGGCGTTGTCCCAGGGACACTGCCAGACCAGTTTAATCTAGCTGCTCTGTCCCTCCTCAATCTCCCATCAACCCTTGCTATTGTCTGACCCCACCCTTCCTTGTACTATAGTAATCTATGTAACCTATTGTATGTAAATGAGGCTGTTAGGGGCTTAAACTATGTGTGCTGTATTCATTAAAGAGTTGCTGTTTAACCTTCACCATGTGTCGTCTGGTTTTTGGACCAGGGTGGAAAAGGCCCTAAGTGATCCCAGTCAAGCCTTGGCGTCTGGGTCTGAAGTGTTTCAGGGTCCCTGATAGCTACAAGGAAGCAGACTTGGCGGAGGTACTCGGTCGGAGTACTGGAGCTCCGTTACATTAGTTGGCAGCGGTGGGAAGGCTTCCTAGCAGCTGGAGAAACATCCCTGGACACTGGCACCTCTACTGCGATCCCACAGTGCTTTCTGGAATTCATGGAAATGGATAGAGCTAGCACCCGTGCAGCATCCCCGTCTGAGGAGGAGTTACAGCAGAGGCTACAAGCAGCTCTGTCCCAGTATGATGGCCCTTTATTAACAAAGGGTGAACTGGACCGGCGGGACTCGATCCGTCGGGATCTCTTGAACAATGTTCTTGAGGAGGTATGTTGTCTCTGGGAAGAATCCCTCCCAACCCTTATGCAACGATTTTGGGATCAAGTTGATTTGCGGATGCAATTCTTGGGAGAGCAGCCCCTAGCAGAATGGGTGTTTAGATTAGAGGAGCAGGTACAGAAAGAATTGTGGCTGGATGATTCTTACCGGTCCTAAAGGTGGTATGCAGTCCAGCAGTACCCATTTCTAGCAGATGATGACCCTCCAGAGGGTGAGGACTATGATGGCCCTGGCCTATTGTGGGAGGCCTTTGAGGATAAAATTGAATTGGGAAGACCTGAGAGGGCCCGGCTTTATGACATTAGGGAAAATAGGGAACACCTACTGGATCTCTCAGAAGCAACTGACCTGGAACCTGATTTGACCCACCTGGCCACCATGGAGTGGGAGCTTTAACTGGATTACAAGCAATTGTTTGACTCTGCACAGCAGCAGGTACCAGAGACTGGGGATTTAATAGACCTTACATCTGAATATGTTGGTCAGGTAGATGTATGTGGAAGGAACCATATTCTCCACACCTGAATCACATGGATACTGGGCAGCCATCCCAGATCTCCCACCTCCTGGCATGGAAACTCATGCAGCAGAGGTAGAGGTTGTCGGTTCCCCCATTCAAAGGCAGATTGAGTTACTGGGAATAGAGGTAGTCGATCTCCCTCCCCAGCTGAAGTTTGCGTTAAAGGGAGAGGAGGCAGTTGGTCTTTTTCCTCAGCGGCAAAGTGTAACCCCAGCAAAAGAGCTGGCATCAGGACAGAGGACCACTGGCCTCTGCCCCCAACTTGCAGCAACGCCGGAAGTTGAGAGCAGGGAGGACAGCCTTTCGGTGATGGTGGAACTTGAGGAGTACAACACCACCCCAGCTGAAGCACTTGCATTGAGTCAGAGTGCTGCTGTCCTCTGTGCCCAACTTGGAATGACGCTGGAGTTGAAGAGCAGGGAGATCAACCTTCTAGTGAAGGTGGAGTTCAAAGAGTGCACAGCTCCCCCAGCTGAAGTGCTGGCATCGGGGCAGAGCTCCACTTGCCTCTGCCCAAACCCACTGGTAACCCGCGAGCCTCAGGCATCAGACACTGCTGGTCCCACGGAAGAGCGGATCCCAGAGCAAAGCACGGCTAACCTCAGCCCTTTGCCACAAGCACTTGGGGATCTCTATCCAGTAAAATGGATGGGACTCTGGTCTCTACCTGTAGTCCCCAGGAAGGCTGGACAATGAGCTCCGATCCCCAACCCCATGACAGAGGGGGCCCAGCCATCCTGCCTTCCCTGCAGCGGCTGAGAGAGATCCAGGGAGAAAGGACAGTGGGCACGCATCGCCAGGTATATGCTTTAGTAGATGCAGAGGTCGGCTGGGTAAGTGCTGCTCTTACATAGGCCATTTGTTTGGGGTACCGATTCGGTGATGGCCTTGATAATCTGGATGTAGTCACTAACTTCAGAGTCAACTCGTCTGGGGTCTCCTGTATTGGTCTCCTTCTGAAGGGGGAGAAATATGCTGGAAACTATTCTGAGCTGGAGATACAGGGTTCCAGAATTACTATTGGGATCTATGGGGGTCACAGTGGGGACCATATGGGGATAGGTTTGAGTTTGGGAAGGGGGCCATGGCAGATTCACTGGGAACTCCCTTTCTCCACTTCCAAGTCCCCTCTTGTGTCTAAGTCACCCTGTGCTTATTAGAGGCACAGGGTGACCGGGAAACCCAGTCTGGCCTGCCCAAACCAGACTTCCACAGACTGATCGGCTATGAGGGTTCCATGCTCCCGACCAGGACAAACTTACAAACTATGTGGAACTTTGTCGAGAAGGCTGCCAGGATGGATGGACTTTTTGGGACTTATTACCCGACTAACTCAGGCACAGACCGATTGGAGGTCTGGTACCTGGTTAGTTTACCTTTGGGGGGGAAGATATGTGATGGTAGTCACCATCACTGGGGATGGAAGACAAATTCCTTTTGTGTTTTGTCACATTGTGCCTATTATTTGTGCAGGTTATGTTGAATGTATTGCTGGTATGTGCATCTCCCCCTCCCCCCTTGTTCCTGTCCTATTGTTTCCCCAGCAGGGCGTTGTCCCAGGGACACTGCTAGACCAGTTTAATCTAGCTGCTCTGTCCCTCCTCAATCTCCCATCAGCCCTTGCTATTGTCTGACCCCACCCTTCCTTGTACTATAGTAATCTATGTAACCTATTGTATGTAAATGAGGCTGTTGGGGGTTTAAACTATGTGTGCTGTATTCATTAAAGAGTTGCTGTTTAACCTTCACCATGTGTCGTCTGGTGTTTGGTCCAGGGTGGAAAAGGCCCTAAGTGATCCCAGTCAAGCCTTGGCGTCTGGGTCTGAAGTGTTTCAGGGTCCCTGATAGCTACAAGGAAGCAGACTTGGCGGAGGTACTCGGTCGGAGTACTGGAGCTCCGTTACACCAGACTCTCCTGTAGGATCAGTGGATGCGGTTCCCCATTCGGGAGGAGTAGAGGGTGATCTTGAGCTAGAGCCAACAAGTCTGGGAACCACACCAGACTTCTCCACAACGGTATGATGAGAATTGTCAAGGTCTTGGTTACTCTGAGATGGAGAACCCTCGCTAACATCGAGAACGGTGGTGATGCATACGCTCCTCTTGGAGACCATGGTTGCAGAAACGCATCAATCACCTTGCACTGTGGGTCCGGGAGCCAGTTGTAGTACCTCAGTAGTTGTGTGTTTGCCCGGGATGCAGAAAGGTCTATGATTAAGGGCCTCTGTGTGCTCTCACCATGGAAAATACTGAGGTGACTAGACGCCAGTTGCTGCCGTCCCGCCAGTGATGGGAGAACCAGTCTGCCGTGAGTTTGTTGATCCCTGGTAGATATTTTGTCTTGATCGTAATGTTGCGGGAAGGCAAAAACGGTAAATGTCCCTTGTTGTTTCCGTCAGTACACGTGACCGGGCTCCGCCCAAACGGCTTATATTTTGAACTGCAGGGATATTGTCCATGCGTAGGAGAATGCAGCAATTGGACATGTTCTTGGCTAGACTGTGGATCACAAAAGGATCTTGCGATCAGTTCCCGACAGTGATATGGAGACCCGATTCCTCCTCCAACCATGGGCCTCCCTTGAAGTATGAGTGCAGTGGGCTCTCCAGCCCCACAGACTCACGTCCGATTCCATGATGAAAACCGGAGTCGCAACGAATATGGCCCTGTCGTTCCAGGCTTCCATGTGAAGGAGCCACCAACGAAGTTCCATCCGTACCTCTGTGGAGACCGTTATCCAATGGTCGTATGTGTGTCCGGTTCCTAGGTAGTGGGCTTTCAGCCTTAGCATGGTAATGAAGCGGTCCCTGAAAAATCGCTTAGATGGAGGACGAGAACTGTCCGACTACCCTCGTTAGTAGGTGAAGAGGTATGGTGTCTTTCCGGACTACCCATCGGATCTCCGTCCGAATCGCAGCTGTCTTTGATGTGGGGAGTTGGAGTAGAATTCGGATCCGAGGAATTGAATCACTCGGGACAGGGACAGAGTGGACTTCTCTCTGTTCACTACGAAAAACCAACAATTCCAGAAATCTTATTATAAACCTTGTTTGCGACTGTAGTCTGGAACTGGACTTGCAAGAAGTCAACAAGTCATCCAGGTATATGAGACCGGAGATACCCCGTGCTGTCACGTGTGCCATGACCGGCATCGGAAGCTTTGTGAAGCACCATGGGGTCAAGCTGAGGTTGAACAGTAGACACGTGAATTGGCAAGGTCGATCTTTCCAGTTGAAGCAAAGGAAGGAGCAACTTACGTGCGCCATGGGAACCTTTAGGTACGCGTCTGTCAAATCCAACTGTGTGAACCAGTCGTGTTCGAGGAGTAGATCCCGCGGGAGATGGATACCTCCCATCTTGAAATGTCAGTACGCCACGAAGCCATTGAGTTGGTGTAAGTAGATGACTGGACGATGGTCTCCCGTCTTCTTCTCTGACCACTAAAATATTGCTGAAATAGCCCTGATCGTCTGGATCGAACTCTACAGCTCCTTTGGCAAACAGTGCTCGAATCTCCTTCTCTCGGAACGATATGTGGACTTTCGTTGTCCGCAGTGGGGGTGACCGTTCGACCTGCACCGAAGTACTGGTGCATTCTATTAGGTACCCTTTATCGTTTGGAGGACCTAGGTGTCCTGGAAACCATTTTTAACAGGGCCGCTTTGAGTCATTCCACGCACATGGCTGCATTTGTGTTACCCAACGTGCACACTGCTCGTTGCACCCATTCCCTCACATCATGAGCCTTTAAAACGTGTGCCTTGGGCGAGGGCTAGGTTCGTGAAATAGAGTATTTCTGCCAGGGGCCAATCATATCCAGCACTTGAACCACTTTAAGCCCGATTCCTATGTCCCCCCATGGCTCCTGGCCTGATCGGGACATAAATATCACCACTAGGGTATCGAACTCCGGGGTGAGGGAAATCTTGTCCGGTATTCGAGGTGTGGGCATTCGATCCTGAGCTTGGTCCGGACTTCCTTGTCCATTGGCTTCCTCAGCCAAAAGTGGATAACTGTGCCAGGAGATCTGGCAAACACCATTTGGATGACCTCAGGTGATGTATTGTGCATGGGTCGAACCTGGGAGTGCCCAGTGCATCAAGGAAAAATTCCGTCCTCAACATGTCGGTAGCAGCTCTGCGCTGACCTTACCTACCAGGACGACCTGCACGTTCTCTGCCTTGAGTGTAGTCCATGTCCTCTTGAGGCAAATGCTGCCATTCTTCCCCCTCTAAGGGAGGCTCCCTTGCCCTCCATTTGACCATTATCTCCAGAGAAAAGGAGAGGGATGGAGTCTCCATCCCCCAGCAATGGAGCCTGTGATGTGAATGGTCTGGGCTCTCTGACGGACAACTTCGCTTAAGAGGTGTCCTCTCTTCCCACTTCTGGGGGGGGGACCGCGGTGGTGCCCTTCCAATGTCGTTTTGACGACGAGGTGTCCGACCTAATTTTGACGGTGCCTCCACCGCCATGTCAGGTGGGTTTTGTGCCAGCATCTTGGCAAGAGCTTACTCCACTGAAGCCACGACGGCAGCATTAATCATTGACTGAAAAACAGCACAAGGTGATTGAGGGGAGTCTGACATGTAGGAGTTGAATCCCTTCGGTCTGCGGAAGACAGAATAGTAGTCAGGTACAGTAGTACACTTATTGCTACCCAACGGGCCTCTACATACACTGGGGGTCACCCAGATGTCACTTAATCAGTACCACTATTATATTCCGAGGGGTGATCTAAGGAGAAGGTCACCCTCAATACGCAGGCTGAGTGGTCAGTAAAGTTGGGACACAGCCCGTGTATGGGAGGCCTCAGTATGCAATCCAAGGGGGTCACCCTTATATGTAATAGTACTGTGGAGGTTTGGCAACCCTGTGAGCTCTCCTTCCAACATTGGTAAGGAGGTGTACGGAACACCCCAGATGTAGTATGGAGGTGCCGTAATACATAAACTTATAGCGACCTGCGGTCTGTGCGTACAGTGGTAGAGCTGACTCTGTGGGTATAAGCCCCTAGCAGGGTGCGGGGGTCACCCCGTCCATAAGGTGGGTCAACCCTGTATATGTATGCTACTAGGACTGGTGCCAGACTCGCTTGGAGGTCACCCAGCATAGGGGAGTCGCCGCTGTAATAATAAACATTAGAGATATTCACATAAGTGTAATGACCAATGCTGGCCCTTTAAGCATTATATCTTTAATCAGTGAATTCTGGGCAGAGAGGGAGTTAAACTGTACAGAGAGTGCTTAATAATACACAGTAAAACAGTCATAGAGGAATGTGGCACAGAAAAACCTGTGTCCACATGTATATCATGTAAAACCAAACAAATTTGTAAAAGGAGCAATACATTAGAGAGCCAGTTCGTGGGAATCACGAACTGGAAAAAACAAGATGCCCCGCCGAGGATCTCGCGGGACAGCGAGATCCAAGATGGCCGCCGTTTGTGTGCGAAAATACAGTAAATGTCCTAGTCCTGTGCCTTCTTCAGGCTTTGTGGAATCAACAGCCCATCCTCAATTGTCAAGAAGTTATCCAAGTAGTTGATAACAAATGGACATTTGACTATATTGAGAAGGAGCCAACTTATGGGTATCCGCAAAGACATCAAAGAGCATCAGGATTCTTTTGGCCCCAAAGGTCAACCTGGCAGCAAAGTAGTAATTTTCTCTCCATTTCACTCCATGTAGATGCCATAGTGATGGAATAATGGGAAGTAGTTTGAATGCATTTTTCATGTCCATCTTACTAAGCCATGCTGCCCTGCCCATCCGTAGTATGGCTAGAATGGCCTTATCTACTGAAGCGTAATAGAGAGAAAATTTCAGGGAAGGAATTTGATGCTGGGAATGACAGAAGAATGTAGAGGGGAGAGGTCAATGATCAATCTATTTTTTATTGGTAAATCTGGATTGGTACGCCAGTTTGCAAACGAGGGATTGGTAAATGGACCTAGCATGAAACCCTGGGTGATTTCTTGCTGTAAGAGCTGATCTACAGTGTTGGGTTCGAGAAGTGCTGATTGCAGGTTGTGACATTCCAGTGATCCGGCAGGTAGCATGATGATACCGGTGTGAAAACCCCGTGATCAGGAAATCCACCAAGTGAGGGGTGCTTTGGTAGGTGAAAAGCCAGGTTGTCAATATTAATCTCTGTGCGTCATTTTTTGGGGAACAACCTATTTGAGCATGAGCTTATAAAGCCTTGCCCCGCCCTGCAATTAGGCTTAGAACACTCTGATTGGTTGGTTTAAGCCAATCAGAGTGTTCTGTGTCATTTTACACATCGTGGGAAAATTCAAAATAACTTTCCCACGCTGTGTAAAATGACACAGAGCACTCTGATTGGGTGGCTTGAAATTCTTTTGAATTTTCCCACGCTGTGTAATTTGACTCATAACACTCTGATTGGTGGATTAAGCTTGTGCTCCCAGTTATGCCAATTTATATTTAGGATGGTGGGAAGAAACTATTCTAAAAGAGACGATAACCAACCAATACCATCGTTATATCCACAAATCGATGATATCTTAATTTTTTGGGCCAGCTCCTGTTCGACTTTCACTGACATGGTCAATGAGCTTAATCACAATCAGATCGGACTTAAACTTACGCACGTGATCCATGAAACACAACTGAAATTTCTAGACCTCAGAATCCTTTTAAACATGGATGGCACTGTGGATACAGAATTATTCAGGAAAAGCACGGCCTCAAACAGTCTCTTGCATTGGCAAAGCTTCCATCCCCATCGCCTTGAGGCAGGCATACCTTATGGCCAGTACCTTAGAGCAAGAAGGAACTGCTCCACATGTCAGAAAACTCAGAAAGAATATCGAGTAAACTATTTCATAAATTGCAGTATGACACAAATCATCTATGTTATTACTTGCCAGTGTGGTATGCAATATATTGGTAAGACCTATCAGGAATTTAGGAGACGTATCCTTCAACATATCAACTCCGTTAAAAACTTGAATCTCAGTACTCCGGTTGCTAATCATGTTCGCAAATTTCATGATGGCAACCCAAACAATCTATCTTTCCAAGATCTAGAAAGAGTCATCTTAAATTCCAGAAAAGGCAATTTCAACTTGATTTTATTACAAAAAGAGTCAAGATGGATATATGAGTTTCAAACTCTAACACCAGGGGGCCTCAATGAGGAATTTAATTTTACTCCCTTTCTCCATAACTGATTTATTTGATTCATCTTTTGAAACATCTTTATACTCTTATGTTACAGTAGAGCAGTAACTTGGATATTGATAGGAAGCCTTTCTATTAAGGCTTATAGTAGGTGCAGTTAGCTCAATAGCCACGACTTTACTTTATTAATATATCCATTCACGGCTCAACAATGTGACTGCGACCCTTTTAAAATACAAGGCTGGGGTTGATCCTGCAGATTAATGCACGGACACAATCCAACAACTTTACAGCTTGACTGTACATGTATCCTCTAACAAAAAGCCCTTTCATTTACAAGGGGCAGCCAGCACTATATTTTTCAATCGATCTAAATATGTCTCTATTTGTTCGCGGTCCCCATATGTCCGCGATCTTTTAAACTATGTGGCTGGTGTCCATTCTATGCATCCATGCATGGACACACTGCAGCATCTTCACAGCAATCTGGATCTGGACTACGTAATAACAATTTTTTGCGTTACATGCCATAACTATAATTCTATTACAGTTAATACATATATATGTGTTTTAGGTAGGTAACCATCTGGGCACAATCATTAGTGCTCACTAACAACCAGATATATGTCTATCAGATATACCTCTGTACGACCATGAAGATCTGTGCAACACATTGATGCATTCTTCGAGCAACAGACTGCAGCGAGAGTTACCCGAACTAATAGAAACATCAAAGATCAGACCATTGCACACTATGCTTTACTAATTATGTGATGGTTACAATTTAATCTGAGCAAATTGTCTTGATACAATTTTGAATATTCCTCTAGGATTACGATATATGTTATTAAGTTCTTACACCTCTTTTCAATGATCTACAGTCAGTTAACCCCAACATTAAGTTTATTAATAGGATCATTATAAACCACCGTGATGATCATCCTTCTATATTTCAACTGTATCATTTATGGCATTACACCCTGCAGGGGTTAAAATGACTCTAAGTTTAGGGCTCGGGTGCATTCACTACTCCGTGTAGCGTCATACCCCAGCCCTCTCCTTATTGGTTAGAAATCGAATCACCCTTTTTGAACCAACCAATAAGAACTTTTCACTTACCTTTATATATCAGTTTTCTTCCCGCACATCGGCTCCCCTCTGATGAGCTGCGGGCGAAACGCGTGCGTCAGGGGATAGGGGCTCATTAGAGATCCTCAGATCAGCACAACTTTGGATGGTGCTGATAGACCAATCATTCTACCCTTTTTTTTGGCACTTCCAGCGATCCTGAGCCCCACTCCGGTTACAAACAGCAGGGGTTTATTTTGGACCATCATCTTACTTTATCAGGCATTACTCACCGGCTTTGTAGCAGGAGTTTATTTGTAACGAGTGCACATATCTTTGTTTTGCACTACTGATATACACTCTAGGTTTTCTTTTTTGATCAATAAGTACTGAGAGTGGGTTTATCTCGTCATGCAAACATATTCTTGTTTGCACTTACCACATATATATTTCGTGCCTATATAGATGCACAAGGACAGTGATTACCATACACTGTCATATGTAACTCTATGTTTCTTTGTTACAATCAACTGTTACATATGAATTAGATGCAGGTATCTCTGTGCTATCTTATCATGGCTTGTTTTATCTAATCACTATTGTATGTAGCTTTATTGTTCTATTTGGATGCCACCCACTGTATAGACTTTATTATATTGCCGTACTACTCTATGGTAAAAACCTTATGGTTTTTGCATATTATTAGGAGAACAATCCAGAAAACTTTTGAACAGGACCTCCTCATTTAGACCAATTGATGGCAAATACAGTGTGTTTGCTTTTCCAATAGGACTTTCACCTTTATGGTTCATTCAGTTCATATAAGCGACACCTGAGTTTACTCTCTCCGTCCTTCTCTTATATATTTATAGCGAGTACACTATTCATTTTAAGGGTATCTGATCTGTCTCGGGTCAAAAAGAGGTTGAGCAAGCGCATCCAGAAAGGATTCAGCGTCCCCTGAAGGGTCCGAACTGGGTACCATATCTTCGGTTGTGAGGTCTCCCATAGTAGTTTGAAGGAAAGGTACTCCTTTAAAAGATGTCTCGGGCCAGTCCTTCTCATCTTCTGAGGAGTGGTCAGCTTGCCATTTATCTAGGATGGCCAAGGGGTGTAAGTCGAAAGAGTCTTCCTCCTCTTCCGACAGAGTGGGCTGGACTGAGTGTTTCTCTTTAGCGTCCGCCTGTTTGGGGCGTTTCGCCGGTTCTTTCCCATTGCGTTTGAGTGGTTCTGGCCCATTCCCTTTCCAATATCTCTTATTGGGTTTGGAAGGGTTTCTTTTTGTGGAATCGGACTCCTCCGCCTCTTCGTCAGAAAGCGGGGGATCAGATATCTTAGAATCCTTTGGCTCAATGGGCAGCACCCGAGCCAGGGCCTTTTCTAGTGAAATGGCAACAGCCACATTTATAATTGCTTGCAAGTTTTGATCTTGATTTGAAGCCTCCATAGCAATAGTGTTGGAACCTATGGGGCAAAATAGGCCAGCATTAGAATGTATCTTAAGGCCGTCTCCATATATATTGTGACCTTTATGGGCAAAGCAACACAGTCCTCTAGGGTAACAGGCATAGAACAACAGTCTCTGGTGCAAAAATGGTCTGGTTTATTTATAGCGTGCACAAAATCCATAGAGCAATCAGTTTGTTCCAAAAACTGCAGCACAACAGAAAGGAAAATCTACAAAATAAATCCTAGCTCAAATTTGAGCACTAACTAAACATAAAGAAATGTCCCTTACTCACCAGGGTAATAAACTACACAAATCAAAAATAAGCATTGGTTTCACCAACCTTTAGCACATTGTTTAGATGCTGCTCTGCACAGACCTGCTCTCTCTCTGCAGGTCAGATTGTATCTGACTCTTTCTGCTCTGAGACCTGCTAATTAAAGCCTCAGCAGTTGCTAATTGGGCAGGTGAATGAGTATAGGCTATGGAGGATTCTGGGTCCTAGATACCTTCCTTCTATTACCCTCCCATAGACTCTGCCACATATCCCCCCCGCCAGCTTAGACCCATCGGTCGTAGCGACCTTTGACAACGAACAATGGACTCTGGATAAACCATCTGCATTCCCCTGGTCTTTACCAGCTCTATGCTCCATAGAGAAGTTATATGGCTGAAGAATAAGGAACCACCTAGTTACTCTGGCATTTGTTTCCTTGTTATGTCTCATCCACGTCAATGGCGCATGATCTGTGACAAGTTTGAACCTTCTCCCCAACAGATAAAACTTAAGTGTTTCCAGTGCCCATTTTATGGCTAAGCATTCTTTCTCAACCACTGAGTATCTCTGTTCATGGGGATTCAGTTTCTTGCTCAGGTACATCTTCTCCCGTGTACCTGAGAAAGAACCGCTCCTAGGCCCACATCAGACGCATCTGTCTGTACCACAAATTATTTTGTAAAGTCAGGGGCAACCAAAATTGGGTCAGCACACAAAACCTCCTTCAGGGTACTAAATGCCTTCTCTACCTCGGGAGTCCACTTAATCATAACTGGGCCTTTTGCCTTAGTTAGTTCTGTCAACGGGTTTGCGATCGTAGCAAAGTTAGGTATGAATCTACGTTAGTAGCCCACTAAGCCCAGAAATGCCCGAACTTGTTTCTTTGTCACAGGACGTGGCCAATCCACAATAGCATCTACCTTACTTTTCTGTGGTTTCAGGAGACCCCTCCCAATAGTGTAGCCCAAATACTTAGCCTCCTCCAAACCTATCGTACATTTGGATGGATTGGCAGTTAGACCTGCATCTCGTATAGACTTTATTACTGCCTGAACTCGGGGAAGGTGTGTTTCCCAATCTGTACTGTGTATAACCACATCGTCAAGGTAGGCAGCCGCGTATTCACTATGGGGCCTAAGGATTCTATCCATCATTCTTTGGAAGGTGGCAGGTGCACCATGCAACCCAAAAGGTAATAGTGAAATATACCATCTGGTGTGGAAAAAGCTGTTTTTTCTTTGGCCCGCTCCGTTAAGGGAACTTGCCAGTAACCTTTAGTCAGATCTAATGTAGTCAGATATCTGGACCGTCCTAATCTCTCTATTAGGTCATCAACCCTAGGCATGGGATAAGCGTCAAATTTAGATATCTCATTTAATTTTCTGAAATCATTACAGAATCTGATTTCTCCATTTGGCTTGGGTACCAACACTATAGGATTACTCCATTCACTTTGTGATTCCTCGATAACCCCTAGCTCAAGCATCTTTCGGACCTCTGCTTTGATGGCTTCTTTTCTGGCCTCTGGGATTCGGTAGGGTTTTAAGTTAACCCTTTTTCCAGGTTCCGTAATTATGTCATGTTTAATAACATGAGTCTTTCCGGGTACTGGAGCAAACACATCCCGATTTCTGAGAACAAACTCTCGGACCTCATTTCTCTGATGAGGTTCTAGAGTGTCAGCAATGTTAACCTCTGGTACTTTGTCTACTTTGGTCAGAGGAACTTTATCTGTCATGGCCATCAAGGCCTCTCTGTCTGTCCAGGGTTTAAGTAAATTTATGTGGTATATTTGTTCGGGCTTTCTTCTACCAGGTTGTCTCACCTTATAATTAACCTCATTGACTCGTTCAATGATCTCGTATGGGCCATGCCAGTTTGCCAGGAATTTACTTTCTACTGTGGGGATTAGTACCATAACCCTGTCTCCAGGTTGAAAGACCCTAAGTCTAGCATTCCTGTTATAACTAGCTTTCTGGGCTTCCTGAGCTCTCTCCATATTTTCCCTGACAATTGGCATTATGGCCTCAATGCGATCCTGCATTTGTGCCACATGTTCAATAACACTCCTATGAGGTGTGTGTTCCTGTTCCCATGTTTCCTTTGCAACATCAAGGAGACCTCTAGGATGTCTGCCATATAATAATTCAAAAGGTGAGAACCCTGTGGAAGCTTGGGGGACTTCTCTGATAGCAAACATTAGATATGGGAGTAAACGATCCCAATTCTTACCATCTTTATCAATTACCTTACGGAGCATTGCTTTTAATGTCTTATTAAATCTTTCCACTAACCCATCAGTTTGTGGGTGATACACTGAAGTTTTCAATTGTCTAATCTTCAATAAGTTACATAGCTCTTTCATCACTCGTGACATGAAAGGAGTACCTTGGTCTGTAAGTACTTCTCTAGGTAGTCCAACCCGGCTGAACATAAACATTAACTCTCTGGAAATGGTTTTAGCTGAGGTATTTCTTAAAGGTATAGCTTCGGGATACCGGGTAGCATAATCTAGTACTACCAATATATATTGGTGCCCCCTAGTGGATTTAAGTAAAGGACCAACCAGGTCCATAGCAATTCTTTCAAATGGGACTTCTATAATGGGAAGAGGAATGAGGGGATTACGGAAAGTTTGGAATGGAGCCTTTCTTTGGCATTCTGGGCATGACTTGCAAAATCGCTCTATAGCAGAGTAAATTCCTGGCCAGTAAAATCTTCTTAGTACTCTCTCCCTGGTTTTTTCAATCCCAAGATGCCCCCCCAATACATGGCTGTGAGCTAGTTTTAAGACTAGGTTTCTGTGGGATTGAGTTACCAGTAATTGCTCAACCTCTTCAACCCCCCTCCTCTCTACTCGGTAAAGTAAATTATTTTTTTCTGCAAAATAGGGAAGGGACAATTGGGTTTCCGGGTTAACAGGAGTACCTTCCACTACCTGAACATTGTTACGGGCAGCTACCAATGTTTGATCCTCCCATTGGGCAGCCCTAAAATTTCCTGAGCTAATACCTAGATGATGGAACTCCACCTCTTCCCTTAGATTGTCTACTTGGGAGGAATCACTTTCATTGTGTTCCCCTTCCTCACCCAAACATACGACAGTGGGTTCATTTTCACTATATTGCTCCAAATCAATCGTAGAAAAAGGGAAACCATTCTCTAACCCCACTGTTTCTGCCTCTACCTCTGTACGTTTATCCTGTTTTATTACAGTATCTTCCCAAATTTTCCGAAAGAGGGGAAAATCACGCCCCAATACAGCATCATAAGGCAATGATGGTACCACCCCAACTCTATGTTTTATCACCCCTACCGCGGTAGCAAATTCCACCTCGGCCGTGGGATACGTGTGGGTGTCACCATGTATGCATATTATATCCAACACGTGAATTTTATCAACTTGCTCACTCTGAAGTAAAGATCTCTTTACCAATGAAACCTCACTCCCAGAATCTAAGAGTGCTTGCACACTCCTCCCCTCCATATTTACAGATTTGACATGATTAATACCACCAGTACTTGTTAAAGCAGACATTTGTGTGTATACCAACATTGCACCATGTTTCTCCCCCCTCCCCAAATTACATTCCATAGGTTCATCAGTCTGTGGACAGTTACGTGCAATATGTCCAATCTCCTGACATCTATAACACTTTATCTCTCTCTCAGTCTGGCCTTGTGGCCGGGTTGGGTACCTGGGTCTGTACAGAATCTTTTTTCCCATCGGTTTCTTTAAACCCACCAGACTTCTTTGAAGGTATCCTGTTACCTTGCAATTTGGCGTTGAGGTAAGGTTCTTTACTCTGAGTTTCATTAGCAAACCGGTATCTCTCTGTCAAGTTCATCATTTCTTCAGGGTCCTTTGGATCCGCTTGACTGACCCATTTCCGTAGTGCTATCGGCAGACTCCTGAGGAAGCGATCCATAACCACCTTTTCAATGATTACTGCAGCAGAGTTGATTTCTGGCTGTAGCCACTTCTGGGCAAGTCTCAAGAGGTCATACATTTGTGACCTAGTAGGTTTCTCGGTATCATAAACCCAAGCATTATATCTTTGGGCTCGCACTGCAGGCGTAACTCCAAGCCATGTTAGTATTTCTGCTTTCAATCGGTCATAGTCTTGTGCTTGGCTGAGAGGCAAATCATCATACGCTTTCTGTGATTCTCCACTGAGGCAAGGGGCTAATAATCCTGCCCACTGACCTGGAGGCCATCCTTCTTGGGTAGCAATCCTTTCAAAGGTTGTCAGGTAAGCCTCCATGTCATCAACCTCACTCACTTTATGTAAAAAGTCAGTAACTCTAATCCGGCGCCCCCTATCCATAGTAGGGGTAGTTACACTTGACAGCATGGTTTGTTGCAAAGCACTTGTTAGTTTGTCTCTGTCTTCCCGCTGAGTTTCCATAATGCAGTTTATTTGTGTGGCCAATAAGCGGTTTGTCTCCTGTTGGACCGCAACAGTCTGTCGCTGTGTCTCCATGAGGCTACTGATCTGCGCCGCTGTTACACGGTTTGTGTCTTGCTGGGTAGTAGTGGCCTGTACCAAGGCTTTTACTAACTCTTCCATCTTGCTTGTTGTTTTTTTTTTTTTTTTTTCTTTCAGCCACTTGGTAAATACCACACACACCACACCTGCAGGCCTCTGTTTCAAACAACCAGTCTCAGTTTGCAGAGTCGCAGTACCTTAGGCCTCTATACCCACAGACCGTATAAATGTGCTTTAAATGCCCGCATTCTCCACCATCTTGTGACCTTTATGGGCAAAGCAACACAGTCCTCTAGGGTAACAGGCATAGAACAACAGTCTCTGGTGCAAAAATGGTGTGGTTTATTTATAGCGTGCACAAAATCCATAGAGCAATCAGTTTGTTCCAAAAACTGCAGCACAACAGAAAGGAAAATCTACAAAATAAATCCTAGCTCAAATTTGAGCACTAACTAAACATAAAGAAATGTCCCTTACTCACCAGGGTAATAAACTACACAAATCAAAAATAAGCATTGGTTTCACCAACCTTTAGCACATTGTTTAGATGCTGCTCTGCACAGACCTGCTCTCTCTCTGCAGGTCAGATTGTATCTGACTCTTTCTGCTCTGAGACCTGCTAATTAAAGCCTCAGCAGTTGCTAATTGGGCAGGTGAATGAGTATAGGCTATGGAGGATTCTGGGTCCTAGATACCTTCCTTCTATTACCCTCCCATAGACTCTGTCACAATATGTTATAATTCCACAGTGCAAGCTGAAATCGGGGGTCACCCAGTATAAATAACCTCTTGGAATAATTATTCAAACCCGTATAGAGGTATGGTGGCACAGGCAAAGCGGGCCAATCATGGGCTGTATAAGTAAACAGCAATCATAAATCTTATTTAGGGATTTTTCCCTATACACATCCACAGTATAAACAAGGGTTGTATTAATCATAAGGCATAAATAGGGAATTTACCCTATATAAATACCAAAGTATTCAGAGTCAAATTAATGGTTGAGTGATATTGGGGTATACCCAATCAAACAGTAATATAAGAATGTATTGTTTATTCAATGAGAAAAATAAGTTGTATGCAGTATAAACGAATCTCCACCTGGGGGAGATAGCCTGAAAATAGATTGTGACTGATATCTTGGTAATTTAAAATCCCTCATATGGTGAGTAGGAATGGAGGGAAGTAATGGACACTTAAATCTTTAATTTTAATATATACATAAATATAGAACTGAGCAGATATACTTGAATCTTTGACTTTGAATATATATAAGTTAAGTATTGAAAACGCCGCGATATGCGGCAAAAAATGTCCGCCGCACGGCCGGAGTGATTGCAGATCGCGGAACCAAGAAAATGGCCGCCGCGATCTCGCGCATGCGCATGAGCGAAAGGAGGAGGCCGTTTGGATCTTGCGGAGAAGCGCGAGATCCAAGATGGCCGCCGTGCGCACTGAGAGCCGTTGGAGGCGTTCTCCACAGCCCAAAAAGCCCAGGAAAACGGGGCACAAGAATGCCGCTCGCAAACCAGGCTAAAAGGAGGTAGAAACGGATATTAAACGGAAAGTAAACAGTTATAATAAGAATAAATACCAAAGAGTAGAATTTAGATGAGTGAAAACATATAAATCTCAGTAGTGTAAGAAAAGTATAGGAAATAGATGAATAAGATAAATAAATAAAAACCCATAAGGGATAAGAAATAGGAAGAAAATATATAATAATAAATGTGAATGAAAAAACAGATAACAGATAAATCCATAAGTAAACCACAGAAACCCACAGAAAGTAGGAGACAGTGGCACTCTGACCTGTACTGGTGTGAAGCAGCAAAGAAAGAGAAAGTGACATCACAGGGAGGGACTCTTATACCTTGTTATCCTTTTTTCTGATTGGTTACCCTGTTACTAAGTAAAAAAGTGCTGCTGTGAAGCTTAAGTAAAGAAAGTCTTAAGCAAATACGAAGCCTCCTGTCATGTTAGAAAATTGGGATTGTGACTAGTCCCAGACTACAATTTTTCTGCTCATCTGCTCAACTGATAGTGTAGATTTAGTCGCTGTTACTGAGACATGGTATAATGAGAAAAATGACTGGGACATAGCAATACCAGGGTACTCTTTATATAGAAAAGACAGGGAAGGCAAGAAAGGGGGAGGGGTGGCCCTGTATGTAAAGGATAGCATAAAATCTAGCCTAATAAAGGTTAGTGAGTCCGTTTGGGTTACGTTAGAATTTGGTAATCACACAGTAACTCGTGTAGGTGTGATTTATAAGCCCCCAGGACAAATTGAAGAGTTAGATAATCTACTAGTTGAAGAAATAGCTAAAATGACAATGAAGGGGGAAGTTATCATCATGGGTGACTTTAATCTTCCTGATGTGAATTGGAAAACAAAAATAGCTACTTGTGCCAGGAGCACACATATTCTAAACTCCCTACTGGGATTGTCTCTAAAACAAGTCGTTGAGGAGCCAACTCGTAAAGAGGCCATACTAGATTTAGTGTTAACAAATGGAGATTTGGTATCAGATATTACTGTAGGTGAAAGTTTAGGATCCAGTGATCATCAGTCAGTGTGGTTTAATATAAGAACAGTGACTGAGTCACACCACACAAAAACAAAAGTTTTAGACTTTAGAAAAACAGACTTTTCTAAAATTAGAATATGTGTAAAGGAGTCATTATCAGACTGGAGCAATTTAAATGGAGTCCAAAAGAAATGGGATTATTTAAAAGTTGCACTACTGAAGGCAACAGAAAATTGCATAAGGCTTGTCAGTAAAAGCAAAAAAATCAAGAAACCACTGTGGTACTCTGCAGATGTGGCCAAAATAGTAAAAAACAAAAAGTTAGCATTTAGTAATTATAAAAAAACCCAGAGTGAGGAAGACAGAATGACCTATAAGATTAGACAGAAAGAGGCTAAGCAAGTTATAAGAGCTTCCAAATCACACACAGAAGAGAAAATAGCACAGTCAGTAAAAAATGGGGACAAAACTTTTTTTAGATACATAAATGAGAAAAGAAAAGTAAAACAAGGATTAGTTAGATTAAAAACAAAAGAAGGAAGGTATGTAGATGAGGATAAAGGTCTAGCTGACTGCCTCAATTAATATTTTTGTTCAGTATTTACAGATGAAAATGAAGGAAAGGGACCTCAGTTAAGAAAAAGGATAAATTAGTCATTTATTACACGTGAGTTTACAGAGGAAGAGGTTCTATTTCAACTGTCAAAAGTAAAGGCAAATAAGTCAATGGGACCTGATGGAATACACCCAAAGCTATTAAAAGAGCTTAGTGGTGTACTAGCAAAACCATTAAGAGATTAATTTTACCAATCATTGATAACAGGAATAGTCCCAGAAGATTGGAAGTTAGCGAATGTTGTGCCCATTCACAAGAAAGGTAATAGGGAGGAGTCGGGCAACTATAGGCCAGTAAGCCTTACTTCAGTAGTGGGGAAAGTGATGGAAACCATGTTAAAGGATAGGATTGTTGAACATCTAAAAACACATGGATTTCAAGATCAGAGACAACATGGGTTTACTTCAGGGAGATCATACCAAACTAATCTTATTGATTTCTTTGATTGGGTAACTAAATTTATAGATCAGGGTGGTGCAGTAGACATTGCTTACCTAGATTTCAGTAAGGCTTTTGACACTGTTGCACATAGAAGGCTTATCAATAAACTACAATCTTTGAGTTTGGATTCCAATATTGTTGAATGGGTAAGGCAGTGGCTGAGTGACAGGCAACGGAGGGTTGTAGTCAATGGAGTATATTCGAAGCTTGGGCTTGTCACCAGTGGGGTACCTCAGGGATCTGTACTTGGACCCATTCTCTTTAATATTTTTACTAGTGATATTGCAGAAGGTCTTGATGGTAAGGTGTGTCTTTTTGCGGATGATACCAAGATATGTAACAGGGTTGATGTTCCAGGAGGGATAAGCCAAATGGAAAATGATTTAGGTAAACTAGAAAAATGGTCAGAGTTGTGGCAGCTGACATTTAATGTGGATAAGTGCAAAATAATGCATCTTGGACGTAAAAACCCAAGGGCAGAGTACAGAATATTTGATAGAGTCCTAACCTCAACATCTGAGGAAAGGGATTTAGGGGTGATTATTTCTGATGACTTAAAGGTAGGCAGACAATGTAATAGAGCAGCAGGAAATGCTAGCAGAATGCTTGGTTGTATAGGGAGAGGTATTAGCAGTAGAAAGAGGGAAGTGCTCATGCCCTTGTACAGAACACTGGTGAGACCTCACTTGGAGTACTGTACACAGTACTGGAGACCCTATCTTCAGAAGGATATTGATACCTTAGAGAGAGTTCAAAGAAGGGCTACTAAACTGGTTCATGGATTGCAGGATAAAACTTACCAGGAAAGGTTAAAGGATCTTAACATGTATAGCTTGGAGGAAAGACGAGACAGGGGGGATATGATAGAAACATTTAAATACATAAAGGGAATCAACACAGTAAAGGAGGAGACTATATTTAAAAGAAGAAAAACTACCACAACAAGAGGACATAGTCTTAAATTAGAGGGACAAAGGTTTAAAAATAATATCAGGAAGTATTACTTTACTGAGAGGGTAGTGAATGCATGGAATAGCCTTCCAGCTGAAGTGGTAGAGGTTAACACAGTAAAGGAGTTTAAGCATGCGTGGGATAGGCATAAGGCTATCCTAACTATAAGATAAGGCCAGGGACTAATGAAAGTATTTAGAAAACTGGGCAGACTAGATGGGCCGAATGGTTCTTATCTGCCGTCACATTCTATGTTTCTATGTTTCTATCTAGGGTACTAATCAATTTGAAACACAGAACCTGGGCTGAGCTGTTTAGGGTTCAGTTTGGCTGAGAGGAGTCCTTGGAGATATACCAGGGTTAGGGATGTTGCAAATTGCTATTTGTAACTGGCCCTTTAAATGATAAACTGCCATTTATCACTGGGCATTGGAGAAGCCTGTTTGCCAGCCTCCTTCCTCATGACTATGGCCCCTGGAAGATTGTGCCCCTGAAAACCTATTAACTTTTATTGGGTGTGTATGGCCCTTTAAGAACCGTCTGGGGACATATTGTGACTTTGGTGAACCATGCCCCTTTAAGACTATGTCCCCAGACCTGTAAAATAACTTGTTCCTGGCTTTCTCCCACTTGGTTCAGTAAATAGGGCTTACTGAACCAAGTACCACACAGGCAGACCTCTTCTGACCCTCAATACGTAGCCTTGTCTCGTTATTGGAGGGAACTGCTATATCACACTGGGGATTGCTATGCTCTGCATATTCCCTTGAGCTTTAATCACTTAGCTCTTTTAAGAGCTGGTTCCGGATACGCTCTCCTGGAGGAGAGGTCTTCCCCACACGGTCCTGGAGGACAGAAGCCGATCCAGGTTGGAAGGAAGACGGCGAGGCTCCAGTTAAGCTTCGGCGGTTGTGGAGTCTGCGGTGGCTGTGGTGTCCGGTGCGGTGCTTGTGGTCCTCGGCGCAAGCTAGGAAGCGTCCATCAACGGAGGGTACTCGGTCGGAGTATACGGAGCTCCGTTACAGGGGACAATACTGGGATTGACCCTTTCCATTTCTAGCCACTTTTCCTAATAAAGCTTTATCTTAGGATTGGGTATTATACATATATATATATATATATATATATATATATATATATATATATATATATATGTAGTAAGGCCTTTTGGCCTGTGTTTGTGGGAGGGGCATATGACACACCCCTTCCCTACTTAAGGGACACCCCTTTCCTGGTTCCATACCTTCGAGGTCAGCGTTGCATGAGAATCCACTTCCGGTTCACGTGCGGCGCCATCTTGCTTTTCAAAAAACCCGCGGTTTTCGTCTGGTGTAGCTGTGTCCAGGATTCCTTACAGGTTTTCCGCCCGTCCAGCTCCTCACAAATCCAGTCTTCGTCGCAGACTACGTCCTAGTGACTTCCAAATCGTAAGTTCGACGCCTGGATCATTCCCACGGCGTCGCGCTGTTAAACGGGCCTTACTTTACGGCCCAACGCTTTACGGCCAGCTACATATTCGGATAAATTCCTTTCGTTAGTTTCTATACGAATGGTACTTATTCACCAAGTACCCACTTCGTTTCAATTCATCTACTCCTATCATACGTACTCATTCGAACTAACCGGCGTTCGTTTTTTTGCATGTTTCACATATCTTTCGCCTATGTCTGTATCATACAGTATCTGGTCATTCATGCGATATATGCTTTCGGCAGTTTGCTCATGTCATTCACATCGCAATTTGTTTCATAGCTTTTAAATACAGCAATACAGCCTGTATAGGTATATAAATATAGTTCGGTTTATTTACCTGTTTCATGTACAATCCATATATGATATGTCATTTAAATCTCATTATGTTTTAGGTTCTTTTTACTTATATATTAATGTTGTTCACTAATTTAGATAGCATGTATAATACATAAATGTGATAAGTTAAGTTAAAGGTATTTCTGAATATTATGTTTTCACAACCATGTACACACGATTACATGGCACGTACAATTTCTGACCTTTCTGCATATACTCAAACGATATAGCGAGTATACAAGAACACGGTCCCAACATCACAAACTTTCGGGTTGAATCGCACGTTTGGTTCAACCACTCATACGTCAACGTTTCTACATATGGTTATTTTCACATATTTTCTACCTCACCCACATCTTTCAATTTTACATCACGGCTTAGATAATCCATACCGGATAAATCACATAACTCCCTGCACCATGGAATACTACAAACAGTAGCATGGCCATATATATTTATACATTTTGGTCACCATATAGACACTTTATACACACCCTAAACATCCCGCTACCAGGGTAAATCCCTGCGTTACGGTTATACACCATAACAAATCAGGCAGGTTACTACCATGCTCATAAATTTTCCCCTCCAACACATACGGTTAGAAAATTAACTACAGCATATCTAGTTTACATTGGTATCACAGGATCCAATTCTCATACTATCATATCTTATTTCTACCCATTTAGGTTTACCCAGGTTTTCTATACCTGACGCATCTCAAAATACGTATATATACTACCAGGTACGTAAGCCTGCTCACGTCATGTATCACATACCTTCCATCTCTACATAGGACATAGAGTACTGGCAAATTCATGGGTATAGACCCAAATAGGTATCTCCCCTCTTGGCATACTGCCTATAGTTTAGTGGTCCGTGCGGCCAACACCCCGCCTCAACGTTTCGGAGGCAAACGCCCCTCGAGCCACACGTGAGTTAGCCGCATCGCAAAGTATAGAGAGGGCGTCACCTGTCACTCCCTTCCCCTGTTTTCTTTTATTGTCACCGAGAGGCCTACGAATTCCTGCCACTACGTCTGGTGGCCTCAATATCCCCTCGCGCCAACGCATAGATAGAGCCTCTCATAGCCACTTGGCAACTAGCAGGGCCTCACCTGTCACCAAAGAACAAGATTAATTTTTCGCCTTAACCGGCATAGTTAGCCCGCCAGTACATCCCCTGAGGTTCAACACACTAACGATATATTTTCTAATCTAGTATGTCTCAAGAAGGGGTAGAGGATTTCTCCATACCGAGCACTCCGGCTAGAGCAAATACTCCATCACCGGAAGAAGACATGGCTAGTCCTGCATCTTTCAGGTCATGGACAATCCCTCGCATAACCAGCGAACTTACAAGGCGACAAATTCCTTTCCCCGCTACTTCCAGGAAAGCGGAACTGTACAAATGACTGCACACCTCAACTGATAACACTGATGCAGGGGAAGGGACTAGCCAGTCTAACCCGACAGATAAACATGGCATGCTAACATCCCTCATGTCATCCATGGGCAAGGTCAACTCCAGGCTGGAGAGACTGGAATCGGTCACCACAGCCCTTACCATGGCTGGGTCAGCCACTGCGACCCCTCCGCCACTGGTCGAGCTGCCACTAGTTTCTCCAGCCACCACCTCTGACGAGCAGGAGGTTAACCCTGCCCATATGATACCTGAGCACCTTAAGAAAGACATCCTGGAAGGTAAAGATGTCAACTTAGCTTCACTACTAATTGCCTCCCAGGATGTGGTGGAGCATAAAACTTATGCGTATGAGGATATTTATGTGGTGGTCAAGTCTAGGGATGCACGCCTAAATAGGAAACTCACCATCCCGGAATTTGTGTTGGCCTTTGGCATTTACCAGGATGTCATATGTGCCGTTTACCCACACAGGCATGAGGAATTTGACATGTATATGCACAAGCTGGTGGACCTGGGCAATAAATATGGTGGATCGGCATTCTACGATTACCATAGATCTTTTTCTGCGAAAGTGTCAGGCGCCTTCTCACAGTACGGGACAAGGTCCAACTGGAGCAAGATAGACACGATAATTTTCTGAAGACACGTTGCAGGTCTAAGGACGCCGGCTTGTGCATACTACTCCTCCATGTCTCATTCGGCAAATTTTTGTCCCACCACTGCTAACGAGCATACCCACTTGCAAGGACCTAGCTCCGCTGGTCCTATGGAGAAAATATCCAAAGACAAACTGGGTAGGCCTATCAAGTTTCTGGGCAAATCCCAGATATGTAATAATTTTAATGTTGGAACATGTAATTACAGGTTGTCGTTTATTGCATATATGTTCAAAACGTTTCAGGGCACATGCTAAAATCATGTGTCCCAATAAAATGCATCCTAAGCAATACTTAACGTCTATAAACATATACCTACTCGCAACATTTCTGTCACAGCATCCATCTACACATTTAGTAGATTTCATAATCTCTGGTCTATCAGAAGGATTCCACATGGGTATCATACAAATGCCTTCCGGAATCCTGGAATGTCCAAATCTACAATCCGCCCAACACAACCCTACAGCTGTTGACACACTCATAGCTAAAGAAGTCACAGAGGGTTTCTTATTGGGACCTTTTCAATCCCCTCCTTTCACCACATGGAGGACAAACCCTATCGGGATTGTCACAGGGACATCTTCCAACAAGCAGAGACTTATCATCGATTTATCAGCACCACACACCTCAACCACTCCTAGCCTTAACTCCCTAATACCATCGGAGGAATTCTCCCTGCAATATTCCACTATAGATCACGCCATTACAGCTATCATACAAGCAGGAGTTGGTGCATGGCTCAGCAAGACCGACATAACAAATGCTTTCAAACTACTACCAATCCACCCCACGCTGTGGCACCTACATGGCATCAAATGGGCAGGGAACTACTACTTTTTCTCACGCCTAACTTTTGGTTCTAAAAGTAGTCCAGCCATATTTGACAAATTCGCCGAAACCCTATGCTGGTTACTACTCAATATATCCAGATGCCCTACAGTCATACATTATCTGGACGATTTCCTACTGGTCGAGGAGAATTCTTCCCCTCCCAGTAGCCTCAAAGAAACCGTCAGCCTATTCAACCAGTTGGGGGTCCCAGTCTCCCCTACCAAGACCGAAGGCCCAGATACCATCATCACATTCCTGGGCATCATGCTAGACTCAGCCAACACCAAGGTAGAAAACATCCTGACAAACATCAATCTCTACATACAACTACGCACTTGTAACCGCAAAGAACTACAATCTTTACTGGGGTCACTCAATTTTGCCATGCATATTATACCTCAAGGCCGTGCTTTCATCTCACGACTCCTCAGCATGTTCCCACGTTTTCTACATGATGCACACAGATTATCCCTAGATACCCAAGCTACGGCAGACCTACTCATGTGGAGAAACTTTTTAACCACCTGGAATGGTAAAAGCATGTTCCTCCCTCAATTGTCTGACACCTCTCCTACTATTTGGTCAGACGCGGCATCTACCACAGGTTTTGCAGCAATATTCGGGAACAAATGGCTTTGGGGCAGCTGGCCTTCAGAGGTTCAGGACCTGGAGGGTTTTTCCTCTACCTCAGCTCTTTTTGAGATATATCCCATCGTGGCGGCTGCCGTGGCATGGGGACATCTATGGACAGGTTCATTAGTTAGGTGTTACTCAGACAACCAAGCAAACTGTCACATTATTAACAAAGGTCGCTCCAAATCCCTTACTATCATGAGATTTCTGAGGAAACTCACTTGCTTGGCAGCATGTCATAATTTCTTCTTGTATTGTGTTCATATTCCAGGTGTATGTAACGAGGCAGCTGATAATTTTTCTCGTTTTAAATTCCAGGCCTTTCATTAACTTCTCCCGTCAGCCGCGCTCACAGCCACGGCCACTCCACTGTTCCATCAGCTAGTAATGGACTAGACGCTATCATGCAACATAGCAGAACATTGTCCCAACTAGCACTATCTACAAATACCCGGAAAACTTACGACAGAGCTTTCATTTTATTTAAAAGATTCCTTTTGGAACACAACATATTACAACCGTTCCTCATGACATCATTTTTAGGTTTTGCCTCTTTTTGCCACATCAAACTCAAACTTTCTTACAACACAATCAAATTATATCTAACAGGTGTCCAACATCACATGCTAACGTTACAACCCAACAACTCAAGTTTTATGTCATCATACCAAATTAGGAACATCCTTAGAGGTATACAAAGATCCGAACCCCTGCATGCAGCACAGAGGCTTCCTATAGATTTTCATATCTTTAAAGAATTATCACAACTACTAGATCTAAAACCCTTTTCCATCAGCACAAATCTAGTCATCAAAACAGCCATTTATGTGGCTTTTTATGGGTTTTTGAGACCTAGAGAATTTACCGCCATCAATACAACACAATCCACTCACCTCCTGCTTCATTCACACTTAACCAAACATATGGATTATTATATCCTGACACTACCTCATTCCAAAAACAATCAACATGCACCACCAGTAGAGGTTAAGTACTATCCGACTCACAACAGATGGTGCCCCGTCCAAATACTGGACTCTTATACACAGAATAACAAGGCACCGCCATCACAACCACTTTTTGTTTTACAAGGTTCAGTACTCACTACTACCACCTTCATGACCCACGTCAGGTCATTACTAACACAGCTGGGGACTCAAGCCAGCTAACTATTCAGGCCACTCCTTCCGCATAGGAGCGGCCTCCACAGCCTCCACAGCCTCCAGTGTAAACATACCGGTTCATGTTATCAAGACACTGGGGCGCTGGAAATCATCCGCTTACACACGATACATTCCTAACCCTGTACAAGAAGTAAGAAATGCTTTTCAGAACATGTCTTGTTAAAAGTATGTATCTTGGTGGTTTGTATTAAATATTGAAATTTCTATTTTTGCCCTCTTTATTTACAGGCCTACCTCATCGTCGGTTCCGGCACACCGCAACCGACTTGCTACTTTTATACCATCCTACACTTATTAATGTCTTATTACTCTGTACCATCATGAGCCCTTCACACAAGTAGTAAGGCCTTTTGGCCTGTGTTTGTGGGAGGGGCGTATGACACACCCCTTCCCTACTTAAGGGACACCCCTTACCTGGCTCCATACCTTCGAGGTCAGCGTTGCATCACCCTCCCACCCACTCCTCTTTATCAACTCCTTTTTTCTTACATTTCTTCTTGGTGGGCCCTCTTTATTTACAGGCCTACCTCATCGTCGGTTCCGGCACACCACGACCGACTTGCTACTTTTATACCATCCTACACTTATTAATGTCTTATTACTCTGTACCATAATGAGCCCTTCACACAAATATATATATATATATATATATATATATATATATATATATATATATATGTACTATACCCTTACCCTGTTTTTCATCTCTTGATGCATAGTAGTATTTGTATCACTTGTATATACTCTATATTTTGGTCTCACTATTTATTTTACTTTATTTTTGTTTATTAGCCAGCACATCATTATTATTATTATTATTATTTCTACATTACTATGTCTATATCCAGGAGATGCTTCTGATCTCAGAGCCCTGTTCGCTCTGAGTACAGCAGCATCGGCTCTCTTCACCTTCTGTATACTCTAGTAATTGGGGTTAAGCCCCTTGAGACCCCTGGAGTCTCTTTGCGGTACCTAAGACTTTAGGTTGCACCCGGCACTACCACCCTTTGGGTTTAGTGCATGGGAGTGTACCATTTGTCTTATTGTCTCTGTCAGTTCCTATATTAGTTATGATGGGAAGGAGATTATTTCACCTATGTCATAGTATATTATTCTATTACACAGCATGTCTTAAGCTTCCGACATTGGAGAAGATCTAGGTCTCCCAGATGGGCACACTGGCCAGACCTACCTCCCCTACAGAGATTCAAGACCCCGCTTCCCCGTGTTCACTTCATTCTTGGACTATCTCTAAAATTTCGGCCGAGCTGCGTAGGCGAGGCATCTCATCTCAGGAAGGCAGAGCTGTATTGTTTATTGTCAGCTCAGCCAGGCACCCCAAGACCGTGTTCCTGCTCTCACGTGAACATTGCTGAAAACTTACCCGAAATGCATTCCATGATCTCATCCTTGGTGACTTCCATGCACTTGGTCAACTAGAGGCTTGAGGAATTGGAAACCCTGGCTGCGGGTGTCTCTTCTACTGCTATTGTCTCCCCTGAGTCGCTTGCTCCCCACCCAGGCTCTCAGGGTAACCTTACTCTAACTAATCCCCCCAAAGCCACCTGCACTCACATTATCACCCCTTCACACCTGGTGCCCACTGCCCTGCATAAAGACATTCTGGACAGGAAAGATGTTAACCTCGTGTCTCTGCTTATTGCTTCCCAAGACATAGTTGAGAACATAGCATTCTGCTACGGTGACATTTCCGTTGTTCTCAAAGCCAGTGATCCGAGGTTAGACAAAAAACTTACCATCCCGGAATTCATATTGGCATTTGGTCTTTATAGGGATGTAATTTGCTCACAGCACCTCCACCGTAGAGAGGAGATGGATCTGTATCTACACAAATTGGTGGATTTATAAGCCTTGACCCGCCCTGCGGAGCTCAGTACGCGGCGTGCCCTCGAAGGGCGAACAAGGATTCATTATTTTTGGCGCTGTTTTTTGGATGGATTTTTATTTGGCCTTTTTGGGGGCTGAAGAAAGAAGATTTTAGAAAAAAGAAGACGTCAAATGGTAAGTTTAATTCTTTTTTTACAGGTTAGTTATTTTATTCCTCCCTCACTATTTTTAGGGTGAGGGGGTAGGTAGGGGATAGTTTGTTTTGGGTGGGGGGGGGGGTGACTAGGGGCTTGGGACCCCTAGTAACCTTGATTGGGGGGGGAGGATTTTCATTTAGGGCCCCCACCCGCCGCTCAGGGGTGCGGGCCGGGGTGGGGAGGACAGTAGGTCCCCCCCTTATCTTTATTTAGGGCCCCCACCCACCGCTCAGGGGTGGGGGCCGGAGGGAGGACAGTAGGTCCCCCCCCTTATTGTTTTATTAGGGCCCCCACCCACTGAGCAGGGGTGGGGGCCAGGGGGGGGGAGGACAGTAGGTCCCCCCTTATTGTTTTATTAGGGCCCCCACCCACCGCTCAGGGGTGGGGGCCAGGGAGGAGGACAGTAGGTCACCCCCCTATCTTTATTTAGGGCCCCCACCCACCGCTCAGGGGTGGGGGTCAGGGGGGGGAAGACAGTAGGTAGCCCCCTTATTGTTTTATTATTGACAGTAGCCCCCCCCCTCATTATCATTATGGCCCCCACTTGCCACACAGTGGTGGGGGCCGGGGGGGAAGGACAGTAGGTCCCCCCTCTCTTTATTTTGGGCCCCCAACCACCGCTCAGGGGTGGGGACCAGGGGGGGAGGACAGTAGGTCCCCCCCCTTCATTATCATTATGGCCCCCACCCGCCGCCCAGGGGTGGGGGCCTGGGGGGAGGACAGTAGGCCCCCCCATCATTATCTTCATGGCCCCCACCCGCCGCTCAGGGGTGGGGGCCTGGGGGGGAGGACAATAGGTCCGCCCCCCCTTATTGTAATTTATGTAAAAAAAATTCAACAGTGAGCAGCCTGCTCACTGTTTAGTGGACATGCCCCTACTCGCGGTATAGCGAGTAGGGGCATTTGGGAGATTTGAATCTCCCTTGTGCTATTATGGGGGTCAAATTGACTCCCATAGTGTGAGGGGGGGACATGGGGGGCTTATGAAGTGGCGGGGAGCACTGCTCCCTGCCGCTTCTATCTTTACATATTACAAGGAGGGAGCTGCAAGCCGGTAGCTCCCTCCTTGTAACAAACTGAACGAACAAACGAACACTGATACTCAGTGTTAGTTTGTTCGTCTGATTTTTTTCTATTCATTCATTCGTCTGTCTGATGAATGAATGAATAGATGAAATTCCCGTTCACATGTCCAGGTGTTTCACTGGGCATGTGCGGGAATCTTACAGTCTGTCTAGTGTGGGCAGATGACGTGTCCCTCAGGGACTTCACCTACCCACACAAAGATGGCGGCGCTCTGAATATAGATCGGGGCAAAAGATACAGATTTAAAAAGAGGTAATCTGGGGGGCTTAGGGATATTTGGGGGTGACTAGTGGGTCAATTGGATGTAGTGGAGGCGGGAGGCGGGTTAAAAAAAAAAATTCAGGGGGCTTGTTGTCACGTGGCTGGGTGGAGGAAGAGACCTTCAATGACATCAGTGAGGACAAGGAATGGGTACATGGCTAGCTTGGTATCCAACCTTGTGCAAATGGGGAGTTTGCGGTTGTGCAAATGGACTGTTTGCGGTTGTTTGCGGTGCGTTAAACGGGGAGTTTGGTCTGTCACTGTGAAGCGGGCGTAACCCTTACACTACCTGATCGATACAACATCATACCTGATGTTTTAAAGCACGTTATTCCAAACAATTTAGGAATGTTAGGTGATTTATGCCCTTTATGGATTAAAACCAGACTCTGCATCAACTATGTAATTTTTCATGGGAGTTTTGCCATGGATCCTCCTCCGGCATGCCACAGTCCAGGTGTTAGTCCCCTTGAAACAACTTTTCCATCACTATTGTGGCCAGAAAGAGTCATTTGCGGAAGTTCGCGTTCGCCGTTCGGGAACGGAAAATTTTATGTTCGCGACATCACTACTGGTCCACAATTATTGAGGGGAGGGGAGGGGAGGGATGGGACCAGGGCACACCAGATAATGATCAGAACACTTAAAAATACAACTCGTAAATAAAAACCATTTAAAATATGTGACTTTTGTACAGACTTAAATCTTTAACAATGTCATGTCTTATCATTAAGTGCTAGTGTAGTTATGCTATCCTTTAATCACACCATATCTTAACAAGGGTTTAGCTAAAATGACATACATGAATAATAACAGTAAATAGCATCTTGTGGTTTGTACTATACCACATAGTTTTTTTTGTTGTTGCAACAGATGAGTTAGATTAGCCAGACAAATATATTTTCTTAGAAAACCAGAAAATATAAATTACAGTTATGTTGTGTTATTAGCACCTAGAAGAAATATGAAACAAAAATTGTATTTGCTTTCAGTATGTCTATATCATGTATAAATATGGAATGACACAACTCCATGAATGTATTAACCCATTTAATAAATTGGACTATTTTCATAACAAACTGAACTGGCGGTTGTGGTTACTTCTAATGTATGGTTCACCATGAGAGAGAATTGAATTAAAGAGAAGCTGTCACTTGGTGTGAAAAATAAAATGAAATATACAAATTCTTACTGCTTTATCCTGCAGCTGGGCACCTCCATCTTTGCTCCATGTCAGTGTCAGTCCTTTTAATATATTTGGCCTATGCACTGGGCAGTCATCACAGAAAATAGCTTACAGAGGATAAATTAAACACCAGGCTGTGTACTATGGTGACAAAAGCCAGGAATTCAAAGTTCAAATTTAAGGGCCAAAAAGCGGACCTTCAGAATGTTTCCAGTTCAACTACAATTTTGTAAATATCCTTGAATGTTTTTAATATGATGTAATTAGCTAAATATTTAATATACATTTTAAATAAAATGGAGCATCTAAAAAAAAGTTATAATTATAGATGACAGAAAAAAATCTTAACACTTAAATGGTGTTAAATGGATGGTCGGTAAGGCATAACCTTAAATGGATGGTCACAGGGCCTAACTTTACAACATTAAATTCAAAATTGAACAAGGAGAGGTAAATCACATACAAAGTTTAGTTCCTTAAAAGAAAATTGCCTTTGTTCGTTAATTACATTTAATTTATTGTATATATAGTACATTAAATCACAAGTATTGTATTAAAATAGGTGGAAACCAAAAATTAGTTGAGAGCAAAAAGCTACTGCAGCAGACAGCACTATACTAGCAATATCCTCTTCTCCCTCCGTATATCTATAGAGTTGAGCGGACACCTAGATGTTCGGGTCCGGCGGGTTCGGCCAAACTTTGAAAAAAAGTTTGGGCTCGAACTTGACCCCGAACCCCATTGAAGTCAATGGGGACCCGAACTTTTGGCCACAAAAATGCCTCTAAAAAAGTCCTGTAAAGGGCTTGAGGGCTGCAAAAGGAAGTAAAATGGGGGTAAGAGTAGGACAAGTGCCCTGCAAACAAATGTGGATATGGGAATTACTTAAAATAACATAACAATTACAAATACAGCTGAGCTTTGGAAGAACATAAATCAAAATCTAAAGCATGGCTGTCAGGAGGATCACCAGAATTATCCATTTGAGAGAGGGTTGGGGTGCAGGGTATGAGGGTATTCTCTCATTGTTCAAACTGAGCTCAACTCCTGATGCATGGAGAAAAGGCCTTCACAAGCCTCTGCTATTGTGTACATAGTTTATACTAAGTGACTCATAGGTTGAGGAGGCGGTCACCGTGGCGGTGTAGGTGGAAGCAGCGGTGGTGGAGGAGGAGGTAGCCAACACTGTTTATATATATATATATATATATATATATATATTTTTTTTTTTATTATTATTATTATTTTTTTTTATTGGGGTAGCCCTCAAAATATTGGGACATATAAAAAGAGACAACTCTGTTCCGCAGAGCGACTGACCCATGTGTGCTGCAGCTGAAACTCCACTATCGCCTGCTGCTGCTCGCACAGTCTCATGAGGCGGTGAGCGGGAAGGCCGAAGTTACGCTGCAGCGCAGACAGGCGAACAGCAGCAGGAGATGAGGAGGAAGTGCGCAAGGAGGTGTAATGGCGCCTGGCATATTACCGAGAGCCACCCTCAGAGGAGATTGTCAGCAGGACCTTTTTGGAGGTGCAAGCCTATGTCCTTCTCAAAAGACAGAGGGCGACCTCCATGAACCCAGATGAAGGAAGAAGGGAGCAGAGGGCGCCGGAAGCACAACCACCCTGGCTCACAAGCTACCATACAATGCCTTTAAAGACTTCAAGGAAGCAGAAGAAGGCATCAATGACTTTTTACAAGACTTTGAGCGCCAGTGCCTACTCCAAGACGTGGACCCCAGCGACTGGGTCACCATTCTGGCCAGCAAACTAGTGGGAAAGGCAGCAGATATTTACCGGGCTGTACCCAAATCCTCCTGGCCCGGTATGCGGTCACCCCCCCGAGCAATACCGCAAAAAGTTTAGGGAGACCCGGAAAGGGGAGAAGGACTCCCATGCGGAGTGGGCATGCCGCATCACAAGGGCCACCCAGAACTAGCTCAACTCCCATCAAGCCAAGTTCCCAGAGGAGATCACCCAGCTTGTCATGCTAGAGCACGTTTTCAATGGGCTCCCTATTGACAATGCGACAACGCACTCGTATGTCATCCATATCAACTTTTGATGCCATTTACTGCGCTTACCATGGTGACCACGGGTAACAGGGAATCAGGGTTTGATTCCTGAGAGGGAGCCTGAGAAACGGCTAGCACATGCAAGGAAGGCAGCAGGCGCGCAAATGACCTACTCCCGACGCGGGAAGGTAGTGACGACAAATAACAATACAGGACTCTTTAGAGGCCCTGTAATTGTAATGAGTCCACTTGAAATCCTTTAACTCTGATCAATTGGAGTGCAAGTCTGGTGCAGAGCGACTGACCCATGTGTGCTGCAGCTTAAACTCCACTATCGCCTGCTGCTGCTCGCACAGTCTCTTCAGCATGTGCAAGGTGGAGTTCCACCTTGTGGGCACGTCACATATGAGGCGGTGAGCGAGAAGGCCAAAGTTACGCTGCAGCGCAGACAGGCGAGCAGCAGCAGGGTGAGAACGCCAAAAGCGCGCACAGCCGCTACAGTGAATGTCACATCCTGTTCCAAGTTGCAGATCAGTCTGGTGATGGCTTCTGGTATCCAGTACTCTTTTTACTGAAGCTGCATCAGGGTTCTGGTATGTGGCCGCAGAAACGCTGGTGCTCAACACCAGGGGGCATGCGGTTACCCTGCACCATACCCTGCTAATCCATTCCACACTCTGACTCCTAACTTCAACATCAGGCATATTGGGTCCCGGTCGTCCGGCCGTCGCCTAACCGGACTGCAAAACTGCGAATGGCTCGTTAAATCTGTTATGGTTCCTTTTATCGCTCCATCTGTTACTTGGATAACTGTGGGAATTCTAAAGATAATACATGCCGACGAGCGCAAGGGGACGGTCGCTCCGCTTTTGCACCCTGCTCCCTCTTATGCTGTGCAGGTGCCTCTGTGCGACCAGCGCCTCTTCCTCCAAACTGCACACGTCACTCGCATGACCTTGATTCCATGTGGGGTCTAGGACCTCATCATCCTCCACATCATCTTCCACCCACTCCTCAACCCTGGCCTCCTTGAAGGTCTGCACACTGCAGAAAGCCACAGCAGTTGGCACCTGTGTTTTTCCAGCATGTAAAGTCTGCAAAGGACATATGGAAATTGTTTTAGAATTGTATCCAGGCAACAGTTTTCCCTATAAACTGACCTCTCAGTTCGACTTGTGAGGGTATTGCCCCCGAATTACAATATTGTTACATTGGTATTTGACAGTTCTATTTGACTCTGAGATATGAAGTGCACCGCAGGCCGCAAATGTACTATTTAGCAGCCAAAAAATTTGAATGTTTAAAAATGCTATGTCATAGTACTATTTGACGGTTCGTTTTGACTCTCAGATATGAAGAACACGCCCCAAATTTACTATTCCGGAAGTCTCTCTAGTGACTGTCTCGTAGACAGCCAGTTTCTCAGAAACCTCTGTAGGGTTAAGGGACAAGGGGACATTGCACCCAGAACACTTCAAGGAGCTAAAGTGGTCTGGGTGCTTACAGTGTCCCTTCAATGTGTATTTTACATAAATGTAATGCTTGTCTACAATAATCTCTGTGTATGAGAGGCTGTTAAGATACGACCTCAGTATAGCTGACTAGGTATAATTTCTGTGTATAAATAGATATAATCTCTATGTGTGAATTCCTGTTAAGACACATCCTGGGTATATGTGACTGATAAATCTATAGACATGTGCATTCATTTTTTCAAAAGGACAGAAAACTAAAGTTTTCAGATGTTTAGTTAGAAAAAGGATAAAAGAGTGCTTTTGTTCAAATGCCAGAATGAACGAATGACTCAACATGTTTCATTTGTTCAATTAATTATTGTGAGAGGTGCAAAATTCAACCACTCACAGTGTAACAAACATGTCTGGTGAGTGGATTTTCTCATCAATCCTATGACCAGAATTATACAGTGTTATTTTGAGATTGAGCAATATTAAGCTCCCGCAAAATTAGCCCAATGTTGAACATGTACAGAACACTGTGTGACAGGTTCTCATTTCCTGATGTTGCTGGAGAGAGTGAGACAATGTAAGCTGAGCAGCAGTGTGTTGATTTGGTTTGCAGTCATTTAACTAGCTAGCTAGTTTCTGGAGCTGGTGACAGTACACTATAGATTAGTCAGACAGATAGAACTAATAACATCCACTGGAGAGGGAAGATTTTGTCTCCATTCTAAAAAAAATGTAAACTGAGTGAGATACTAGGTAGCGTGGAGTGTGAAACACAGAAAGACAACAATCACTCTATGATACAAAATGCACACTACAACACTCACTAATATTTAGTATAAATCTTTAATAAGTATGTAAATATCAAAAAATACATATCGTACAAATAGGAACAGAGGTATCTCAGGTACCCTTAATAAAGGCAACCAGTTGGTGCAGAAACGTTGGGGTAGTTGGTGACTTGTTTTTCTGCCTTGAGCAGGGCAGGGCTGGCAGCCTTAGGCCTGGGGGGCAAAACCAGTCAAGTGGCCCATTGCGCCATCAAATCAGTTCACTATCCATGCCCACCTTTTCCTGGTTTTATAACGGATATTGATGTTATGCTAATCAGTAGCTCTTTGCCATACCCGCTCCTTCACGGCTCTGACTGTCAGAACGCAGGCTGTGAATCTCTGAGCCTGTGCTCTGACTCACTAACTGAGCGCCGGATCCACGAGGGAGAAGATATAATCTGACTGTAATATTTCAATATTTCAGACCTCCCATTCATTTGAGTCGACCTTGTCGGACTCGTTCAAAACCTCCTCTACATCTGAACCAGAGTTGGAAGAGTCCGTTAGGGCTTTTGCCCTCTTCCATGTCTGCGCCGCTTTTGCCCGGCGGGTGGCTCTCTTTCGTGGGGGCCCCACGACCTCAGTGGTGACAAGACGTACCCTGTCCGTCAATTCCTTTTTGGAGGTAGGAGTTTGCACGTTATGGGTTTTGCTTATGGCCTTCCGGCCTTCCCTGCGTACCGACCCGTCTGCTGCGGCTCTAGCGCAGCCCATTTTGGGGGTGGATGCCTTAATGGCATTGGTGATGGAGTAAGAGAGGTTGTCGGACATAGCCCCCATTGCAGAATAAATCGCTTGGGTGACTGACTGTGACATGGTGGCGTCTAGTAGCGAGTGGAACTCCTCTGAGTCCAGCTGCTCCAGCGGAGCCACCGCATCCCCTTGTAGGGTTAGGGGGTCAGACATCTTGGCCCGGTGATGGGCTTTGGCGTCCTCACCATCACTGGGGCCAGAGGCAGGGTGATCACTAGGGGCCTGCATAGTTAGGTACTTAGTGGCAGTATAACTGTACTCACAGAGTCTGTCAGTGAGGATTTTTCTGACAATTACACACTGCAGAGCAGGGCAAGGGTTAATTAGCAAGACAAGGCAAAGACAGGACAAAAAGGCTGCACTGTTAGCTTACCGAGTGTTCCCTCAGGAATGCCCTCTGGGAGCACTGGCAAGCTGACAGGCAGACCTCTAAACCCAGCTTGCACCCTCTTGCTGGGCTGAGCGAGCTGAGGGGGAAAAAAGAACGGCAAAAATTATGTCTGCCGCCCCTTTAAGATGGCTGCCGCGGGTCACGGCTGGAAATGTGCATGCGCGCGCGGCACTCACTCGCGGGCAATGGCACCGGAAAAAAAAACCTCTCAGGGAACAGTTTAGACCGTTCCCAGGGGTTTCCTCGCGCCTAGTGCCCGAGTGCCACGGGTGGGAGGACGGGTAATAAACTACCCGATAGGGAGAGCAACAGCCGGTATACCCGCCCTGGGGGTCGGGTAACCGGCGGGGAAACATCTGTGTGGCTTCCTCACGGAGGGAGCCCACAGGAGGGCTGAGTAGTGGGAGAGAATAAAGCAGTCAGGAGTTATACTGCAGTAACAATACACATAATGGAATCAACACAATCACAGAAGCAAATAAGACAATGCAGATCAATAAATTAAGATGTTACTTAGCTGAGGCAGCAGCAAAGAAAGAGGAAGAGGAGGAGGTTACATGAGAGGATATCAGAAGTGGACTGTTCCTATTGGTTAAGAGATAATTATGTAAGGTTAACCCTGTGAGGGTATTTATGCATGTTTTTTCTACAAATAAACACCTTAGCTTTCTTTGCTGCTGAGGAATAAAAGAAAGAGATAAGCCTCCGTGTCCTTTAATAAAATTTGTTTTGCCTGCTCACTCATATTTTCTTTAAAAATGGTACATATATTTCCAATTTTGTGAGGGTATGCAAACTTTTGAGCACAACTGTATAAACCCATAACTACACACCTATCCTATGAAATAAACTATATGATGATCTAGGCAGATATAGTTTTTACAAACTCTCTCCTGTGGGTATAGTCCATTCCATAAAAGTTATGATAATTACAAAAATTCTGTATTTTTCAGAACCATACCAATTTAATTGAACCAAGATATACAGGCACTTGAGAAATGCATTTTAAAAATGTTATGGTCAAGGAAGAGCTGCTAAAAAAACTGTTCACACGTCCAAATCACAAGATGGATTAGGAATCCCAGACTTAAAAAAGTATTATAGGGCAGCACAACTGTCACAGATGCACTGGAGCCTGTTACATGGGTGGACATTGCAAATTCAATATGTACACCGAGAACAATTTCTTCACTACCAAGGCGTATGAGAGGAATTCACTCATGTAACCTACAGATGTTTAAACAGCAACTGGATGAATATTTGCTAAAACATGATATTCAGGGATATAGTTTTTTTTAATAATTCTTTATTTTTGTTAGTGCAGGAAATAACAGTTTGGTTTGCTACGCCACAACAGCTGTAGGGAACCATCAGATAACAATATTCAACATGGCATGAAGATAGCTGTGCACATTATTAGAGATTGACTGAAAAGCGTTTTACATACCGATTAATAACATAACATAAAGTAAAGTAAATACTTCTTATAGAGACATGACTTCAACATGCTGTATAAAGTAGTTGCACATTTGTAGATTAAAATCATGTTAAGCTATACACCGAATGGACCATATGTTCGTGTGGGGTCATGCGGCTGACTGGCATCTTCCTGGCTGACTGGCAAGATCCAACATTGCACTCTATTTTACCGTTTATAATAAATAAAAACTATACAGAAGTGCGGAACGCTAGTCATAGTCTATATGCATATAGCATTGGCTCTGAAGTGTGTGGCCTCACTATTTATGGTAATACACAACTTAAGCGTCGCAAGCTAACATATCCGAGTATACATCAAATTATATTGCCACAAGCTGAACCAAATAACATGTACCAATAATTATACCATTTATGTAAAAGGTAAATGTAGGGAGACCAGCCGTGATAGCCTAATTCTGGCCTATAGGACGGCATAATAGGATACGTGTTGCTATCTGGTAGGGGCTATAGGCCTGTGTCCATCTGGGGGCATACATCTCTCTAGAGACCCGGGTGTCGGAGGTTCGACGTCTTCTAAAACAATATTCCAAAACAAACTTACGGTATTTACAGTAAAGCATATATCAAGGGATGTCTATGAGATTCTCTCTGGTATTATTATCTGTAGTTACTGTGTTGCGATGGGTAGGTACTGCCCAGCGTTCCCCCATTTATGGGCATAGATTAAGCACACTGGCGTCTCCAACCGTATTATTCAGCTGCTTTATGCCTGGGTTGAGGGAGCTGGTGTAAAATCACACTGCCTGAAAGATTAACTGTAAGGGATATAGTTTTTAATGCATGGAGTAACGGCTTCTTGATCCAAACAGAGATCTGACTTCCATTCTGAGGTTGAGACGAAATTGAAAAGTGCTTCAAATTGTTATTTTTGCCTTCTTTTGCATCAACAGCAAAAACAGACGTGAGAAAACAGGACTTGATGGACGCAAGTAATTTTCCAGCCTATGTAACTATGTAATTGTGTGGGAGATCCAAAATTCTATAGATGCAATGGCACCAATCTGGAGGTATTACTATTGGTGATATTGTGACCTTGGATGTTGCCCATCTGAGAATCTAATGCAGGAAAAATATGGTATACCTCTAAGAAAAATTTGGAATTTTGAGATGATTGCTGAATCTTGGAAAGACATTAACAAGGTTAATGAAGACTTGACATTGACACAGCTTGAAATATTATATAAAAAACAAAAAACTGTGTGTGTGTGGGGGGGGTGGGGGGGGGAGGGGCTGAGTCTCATGGTGGTAAGACGGTTTTAGTGAGATCTACTTCCTTGACTCTTGTGTTCCTGATGAAATTCGACTCAGCACACGTATCTAACACATATCGAGAATTACCTATCTCAGGAACAACACATGGTGCCATCGATCAAAACCACTGTTGTGATGGGATTTCAGCTAGGCCCAAAATTTGGTAGGCCTAAAATCTCCATGTGGCATATACAAGTACAGGTATCTGTTAGTTAGTTACATGTAGCTAAGACACTGTCATCAATGTACTGAGCATGTTCAAGAACTGAAACCACATTCCATTCTCCTCAAGGGCCATGTTGGCTGATTGGTGTAAGGGTACAGATGGGGGATGCATAGCTTCTAAAAAGCCTCTACTCCATGTGCTCAGTACTCAGACATTTTGAACATGAGTTCAGCTGAGACCCAATCGGTGAGAATAAAGACCTTTGCTTCCTGAAATTACCTGTGTCCGGATTCTCTGAGAGTCTCGTTGTTCCAGTCACCTTCTGCTACCAGGGTAGGGAATTTACTGGCATACTCGACAATCAATCTCGTGCCCTGTGCATTAGACATGAGCTGTTTGGCAGCAGAAGTGGAGTGAGCTGGAATATCAAATACCCTTTTAAAGGATGCCACAAATTCAGGGTAATTGTAAATAATAGGTATATCTGCCTCCCAGAGAGGATTTGCCCTTGCTAGGGCTTTATCAGACAGCAAAGAAATCATGAACACAACTTTGCTTCCGACTAAAGGAAATTCCTGGGGAACCATTTCAAGGTATCCTCTAACCTGGTTTCAAAATCCTCTGCACTGAGTTGGGTTGCCCCCAAAATGCTTAGTGAGAGGGACAGACCCAGTCATTCCTCTAGCCACAACAGGTTCAGAGGCTACAACTGGTGGTAGAACAATAATTGAGGCAGAGGCGGCTGCAATTGCAGGCTGACCAGGTGCTGGATCAAAATGTGCCGTAAGAATCAGGAGTATCTGCTATGCATGCGCACACTGTTCCAAACGGTGGTCCTGCTGGTCCAACCAAGTAAATAGGTTAGGTATAGGTGGATTGCCTGTACCATCTGTATTCCTGTCCCTTGCATAAATAGCAACAAATGAAATAAACCAAAAGCAAAGTCCATGAGGCATGCCAGGGTCAGGCACCAAAGCGGATAGTCAGCCGAGCCGGAATCAGGAGAACGGAGAGCAGTGGAGTCAGAAACAAAGCCAGAAGTCAGGAACCAGGAATACACAGGAAACAGGAAGTCTTTTGGGAAACAGGAAACCATGCAAAGGCAAGGAGGTACTGGAACTTGCTGCTTAAATAAGCTGCACTGATTAGCAATAGGGCTGGCTACCATGGGCGTAGGAACCGGAGGGGATGGGGGGGACGCATCCCCCCCAGCAAATCATGCAGGGGGGACAGGTAATGGGGAAATCCCCCCCAGCTCCGCCGGCCCCCCTTTTGCTGCAGCCGTCCGAGCGCTCTGCAGAGAGTCCATGAGGGCGCACCGCCCGGGCGCAGCCAGAGGAGAGGGGCTGACAGGAGGGAAGCGCTCAGCGCTCCCTCCTGTCACTCCCTCAATGTAGCGTGGCCAAGCCCTGTATAGTCCGCCGGTACAGGGAGCATTTGTCTCCTGTACCCGGCCGGACTAAAAGGAAGTGAACACTGAGTGTGCACTTCCTGTTAGTCCGCCGGGTACAGGAAACAAAAGCTCCCTGTACCCGCGGACAGTACAGAGCTTGGCCACGCTACAACACAGGTAGGGGAGGGGGGAAGAAAGAAACAGGGAGGGAGGGGAGAAACGGGGGGAGAAAGAAACAGGGAGGAAGGGGGTCAGAAAGAAACAGGGAGGGAGGGGGGATAAAGAAACAGGGAGGGAGGGGGGGATAAAGAAACAGGGAGGGAGGGGGGGTGATAAAGAAACAGGGAGGGGGGGTAAAGAAACAGGCAGGTGGGGGGGTAAAGAAACAGGGAGGGGGGGGGTGATAAAGAAACAGGGGGGGTAAAGAAACAGGGAGGGAGGGGGGTAAAGAAACAGGGAGGGAGGGGGGATAAAGAAACAGGGAGGGGGTAAAGAAACAGGGAGGGGGGTAAAGAAACAGGGAGGGAGGGGGGATAAAGAAACAGGGAGGGAGGGGGGATAAAGAAACAGGGGGGGTGATAAAGAAACAGGGAGGGCGGGTAAAGAAACAGGGAGGGAGGGGGGTAAAGAAAGAGGGAGGGGGATAAAGAAACAGGGAGGGAGGGGGGATAAAGAAACAGGGAGGGAGGGGGATAAAGAAACAGGGAGGGGGGGAAGAAACAGGGAGGGGAGGGAGAAAGAAACAGGGAGGGAAGGGGGTAAAGAAACAGGGGGGTAAAGAAACAGGGAGTCAGGAGGGATAAAGAAACAGGGAGGGAGGAGGGATAAAGAAACAGGGAGGGAGGGGGGGTAAAGAAACAGGGAGGGAGGGGGTGATAAAGAAACAGGGGGGGTAAAGAAACAGGGAGGGGGTAAAGAAACAGGGAGGGGGTTAAAGAAACAGGGAGGGGGTAAAGAAACAGGGAGGGGGGGTAAAGAAACAGGGAGGGAGGGGGGGTAAAGAAACAGGGAGGGAGGGGGGGATAAAGAAACAGGGAGGGGGTGATAAAGAAACAGGGAGGGGGGGTAAAGAAACAGGGAGGGAGGGGGGTAAAGAAACAGGGAGGGAGGGGGGATAAAGAAACAGGGAGGGAGGGGGGGATAAAGAAACAGGGAGGGAGGGGGATAAAGAAACAGGGAGGGAGGGGGGTAAAGAAACAGGGAGGGAGGGGGGGATAAAGAAACAGGGAGGGAGGGGGGATAAAGAAACAGGGAGGGAGGGGGGATAAAGAAACAGGGAGGGAGGGGGGAAGAAACAGGGAGGGGAGGGAGAAAGAAACAGGGAGGGAGGGGGGAAAGAAACAAGGAGGGAGGGGGGAAAGCAACAGGGAGGGGGGGAAAGAAACGGGGGGGAAGAAACAGGGAGGGGGGAGGGGGGAAGAAACAGGGAGGGGGAGGGGGGAGAAAGAGTGACAAGGGAGGGGGAGAGAGAGTGACGAGGGAGGGGGAGAAAGAGAGTGACGAGGGAGAGAGATTGACATCCATCACACACACACACAATCACACAATCATGTCACCCTTACACACACAGAAACACACAATTCATCCTTACACACACTCAATGCACCCCGTGCACACACACACAATCACACAATCATGCAATCCTTACACACACAGAAACACACAATGCCTTCCTTACACACACTCAATGCAACCCGTACACACACTCAATGCACCCTTTACAGACGCACACACTGCATCCCGTACATACACAGAATCACACCTTGCAGCCCTTACACATACAAACACAGATTCACACAATGCATTCCTTACACACATATCAGGACATCCCCTACACACTCCACCCCCTGTGAACAAACTCATTGGTGGAACGTAAAGGTGGACCCTGGGACCCAGACCTTGAGCTGTGTAAAGGGCCCCCAAAAAATGGAGCTGCTTCCCGTTCTCCCAGAACATTAATTTTTGTGACCACAGTTACAAACCGCCTCCAGAGAGCCTGTTCTACACCAGACCAGTGGAGCCAGACTGCAGCTAGAGTCCATCATCATCCTCATCTGGTTGTAAGTAGGCAATCTAGCATATTATTTGTGGCACTAATCTCTAATTTACCTCACATTAAAGAAACACTATAGTCCCCAGAAGCACTGCAGCTTAATGTAGTGGTTCTGGTGTCTATAGCCTGTCCCTGCAGGCCTTTTAATGTATACACAGCGGCACTCCAGCATTGGCGTTAGTTAACATGGCAGAAAAATAATTGGAAAGGGTTAGGGGGGCTACTAATATGGATGGGAGGAGGGGGAGGTAGAAAAATTATTGGAAGGGGTTAGGGGAGTACTAATATGAATGGAAGAGGTAGGGTGGGTTCTAATATGCATGGAAGGGGTTAGGGGGTACTAATATGCATGGAAGGGGTAGGGGGTTAATATGCGTGGAAGGGGTAGGTGGGGTTCTTTTGTGCATGGAAAGGGTAGGGGTGGTTCTAATATTCATGGGAAGGGTAGGGGTGGTTCTAATCAGGAGGATCCCGGCGCTGTATCCGGGTAAGTAAAACCTCTTCCTTGTAGTGACCCTTTAATGTTATTATTTAATCATTTATATAGCGACTGCAAATTCCGTAGCGCTGTACAATGGGATAAACAACGCCTAGTTTACGCAATAAGAATATACCCGGCAAGTAAAAATGCTATCCCCCCCAGATTTTTTTGGGTTCCTACGCCCATGCTGGCTACTAACAACCAGGTGAGTAACCGTGGAAATGGTAATGAAAGGGCTGATCATTAACAAGCAGCTGAATAGCTCAGACACAGAGAGAGGAAGGGCTGCGGTTTAAAAGAGCAGAGAAACCCTGACACTTCCCTCCTGTTAAAGCTATACATGTCCCTGATTCCCTTCAGGTCATGGAGCTATCATAACCTCTACCCCACAGACATGTTATCTTCATGTGCTCTTCACCCCCTATATAAAATCTATGACCAAATCCTTTCACCTTCACCTTAAAAACATATCTTGTGTTCAAGCCTTTCTCACTAAGGATTGAACCAAAATGCTTGTCCATGCTCTTGTTATTTCCTGCCTTCATTTTTGTAATCCTCTGCGTGTAGGCCGGAAAAGTCCCCAGAATGCCCCTGTGCAGTCCATTCAGTATGCCAGACAAATCTACCTTAAGTCCCACATTTCTCAAACATTTCCTCTCTATTATGCTTTATATTGGCTTCCTGTAATTTAGGATTGAGTTAAATGTTCTTGTGCTTACTTACACAACTGTGCCCCTGCTTATATCTCCTCCATCATTAGCAGATATTTTCCTGCTGGCCTATTAACTGTGCCAACAATCTTTTACTCTTCGTCTTTGTACCCTCACCCCAGACTCATACCTTTAGAGTGTTGTTCCCTTTAGAATGCCCTTCCACACCACTCTCTAGTCCAGTAAAGAAGCCCATGAGTTTGCTGCTCAATTCCTCATGCCTGACAACTTACCTCTGCTTGTGCTCCCTCCTCCCAAACACCCCTCTCATCCTTTCAGGTATTTCCTAGTCATTTGATCCCCTCATTTCCCTCGGTGTAATTTTTTCCCTCATCCCTTTAGAGCATACGTTCACCTACTGTACCTGTGTGTCAAATGGGTTTATTTGGAATTGGCTTTCTTGTTCTACCTATTGTACAGCATTGCAGAAAATATTGGGCAAAATAAATAATTGTAATTGGATCGCTGAAGAATTAAAACTGGCCTTTTAATAAAATCGAACTGTCTATATTTTCTCAATTCATTTACATACATTTTTATTGATGACAAATGTGTTCATGGCTGTTTGCATATACAAGATAAATAGATCATCCAATACTATTAAAGCTGAAATCATAACTCTACTGAAGGATTTTGCTAAAATGGGGAGCTGGGTAGGCAAGTGGCAGATTAAATTCAATATAGATAAATGTAAAGTCATGCATTTCAGAATAAGGAACCCACACGCACCTTATACATCAAATGGGGTTAAGTTAGAAGAAACATTAAATTAAAAGGTGCAATGATATGGCTTGCAGCTCTCACTGAGCAGTAGCGGAGGTGAGGAGCAGTGCAAGACAGACCCAAGATTTAAAGGTACACACACTATATACATAGTAGTTGCCTGGTATTCACACTACATATCCATACTGGTGACTCAAGCCTTTCTAAGTGGAATTAGCTCCTGGGTTCACCCATATCATTGCACCTGTAATGATATAATTGTATTTCTACATTTTGGGGCAGTTTTTTGGTGAAATTTCTGCCTATACCCAGTTTTTGAGCACTCCATTCCAAGTCAGACTCCCTCATCCCTGAGTGTTGCTTTAGGCATACCAGACCAACCTATTAAATTAAAAGGACTTGGAAACAATTAGATAACATACGGTCTGCAATACCAGACTGTCATTGCAACGGCTAGTAGGGTCCAATCAATTTTTGATTCACGGTATCAAAATATAATTTTTCCTATATATAAATTATTACGAATGCAGAAAGATAAGTCCTGCGCTCACTCCCATCACTGGGTGGCAGCAATGACTACAGTACACATCAGCTCCAATAGTAAAAAACAAAGAAAAACAAGTTACCTGCGCTCTCTCCTTAATCCCTATGTATTTTTAAACAAATGGAGGTTTTTTAGTTACCTCCAATGGTCATGAGAGGATAAGCCCACCTGCCAATGTCAAGGCATACCCCCCAGGTGGGTCCTAACTCTAACCATTCACCTTGCTTCCTTGAGCCTCTGGCAAAAATCTCTAATGAGACAGAAAGGGTTATTTTTTATATACACCCCTATATATTATTAACCATTAATAGGGAACACATGAGATGGGCGGCTGCATTGTAACAAGGCTGAGTGATACAAAAAATGGATACAAATGCAGAAAGATAAGTCCTGCGCTCACTCCCACACTGGGCGGCAGCAATGACTGCAGTACACATCAGCCCCAATATATAGTAAAAACCAAAGAAAAACAAGTTACCTGCGCAGGTGGGCTTATCCTCTTATGGCCATTGGAGGTAACTAAAAAAACTCAATTTGTTTAAAAATACATAGGGATTAAGGAGAGAGCGCAGGTAACTTGTTTTTCTTTGTTTTTTTGGTAACCACACCAGCCCAGGACCTCCACATCCAGCTGTCAGGGTACCTGAGGTCTCTACCTCCGAAAGAGGTAGAGACTTAGCCGTTCATCCATCCGGACGGTCTGATTTCCCCCTTCCTCGCGGTCTATCCGGTCATGCAAAGCCGGCCGCGAGGGAGTGACTCCCTTTTATAGCATGACGTCCGGAAGTCGACGTCAGGACGCCAACCCGGAACGACCTGTCACTCAATTGCTTCAGGACCAATCAGGACGCCTCGGAGGCATGTTTACTTATCTGAACAGGGCATTTAACAGTGCTTCTTTCATTAGCTCATTGCCCTGTCGTGGTTCTAGCTTGTTCTAGTCACTCAGTGCTCGTGTATTCTAGTTATCCCTTTTGGTTTTGACCCGGCTTGTTTGCTCTACTCTGCTTATCTCTGTTACCCTTGATTCGGCTTGTCTCTCGCTTACCTGTCTTCTGTTACCCTCGACCTCGGCTTGTCTTTGACCATTCTCTACTGTACTACTTACGTTAGTCCGGCCATTCTAAGGTCCGGTATACGTATCTGGCTACTGTTTGTACTCTGCGTGTTGGATCCCTGTCCCGATCCTGACATTACGACAGGGCCAATGGATCCTGCAAGTACAAACAGTCAGCTTGCTTCTCCTGACCCTAGGTTTGAAGCCATGGATCACAGAATGGATCAGATGGCGCTAGCGCTACAGGCGTTATTATCTCGTGCCAATAACCCACCAGAGGAGATACGTACTACTCCTATCTCTCCTGTAAGTTCAGGCCTAGAGGTAGCCACAGTAGGTGCTTCTTCTCGCATTACCCCACCAGTACGTTATGGTGGGGCTCCTGAGAAATGTCGTGGTTTTTTAAACCAAATTAGTATCCACTTTGAATTGCAACCTCGCTCCTATCCTACAGATAGGGCAAAGGTAGGATTTATTATCACCTTACTCATTGAGAAGGCTCTGAGATGTGCCAACCCACTATGGGAGAACGATAACCCGTTAGTATATAACTATAACGCATTTGTAGCTGCTTTTAGAAGAACGTTTGACCCTCCAGGTAGAAAGGTTAATGCAGCCAGATCACTGTTGCGCCTGAGACAGGAGAACCGAACACTTGTGGATTATGCACTAGAGTTCAGGTCTCTGGCGTCAGAAGTCAAGTGGAATGAGCAGGCGTATATGGATGTATTTTTGAATGGGCTATCAGATGTAATCCTTGACGAGGTTGCTACTAGAGAACTTCCTGAAAATTTAGAGGATTTAATTTCATTCATTTCTCGTATAGATGAACGTTTAAGAGAGAGACAGAACACTCGAGAGAGGAACCGGAGACCTTCCTTTAGGTTAGCCCCCGCATTTCCAAGCCCTGACTCCACGGTCTCTCTGCTTCCTGAACCTATGCAGATAGGCTATACCCGCCTCTCTGAGGAGGAGAGACAGCACAGGAGAAGGGAGGGGTTATGTATGTATTGTGGAGCCAGAGGTCATTTACTCTCGAACTGTTCTAACCGCCCGGGAAACGCTCGCACCTAAGTTTCTCTAGAGGACAGGCCTTGGGTGTTTCTATTTTGTCCTCTACTCCTAATTATAAAGATCACAGGCTTCTGCTACCAGTTTCCTTAACTTGGGAGAAGGAAGTAGTAAAGGCTATGGCGTTGATAGATTCCGGAGCTGCTGAGAATTTTATCGACCAAGCCTTTGCCACTAAACACAATTTCCCATCCCAGTTAAGGGAGACACCCTTGGCCGTTGAGGCCATAGATGGTAGACCACTACTGGACCCTGTTATCTTTCGTGAGACCATACCCATTAACTTAAATGTTGGTATCCTACATGTGGAGAATTTATCTCTTATGCTCATTTCGTCCCCTTCTGTTCCCATAGTTCTGGGGTATCCATGGTTGAAGAGACATAACCCTATTATCGATTGGGAATTAGGGGAGATACTCTCGTGGGGTCAGAGCTGCCAGGAGAGGTGTTTACGCAAGGTTTCTCCATTGGCTAATATTAACACACCTGGTAGTCCTACTCAGTCCACAGAAAAACAGATACCGTTCATGTACCAAGACTTAAAGGCAGTATTCGACAAGAAGAATGCCGATTCTTTACCTCCACACAGGTCATTTGATTGTAAAATTAAGCTTCTACCTGGGACTATGCCCCCGAGGGGTAATGTATATCCTTTATCTGTTCAGGAGAACTCTGTTCTAGAGGAATATATTCGTGAGAATTTAGAGAAAGGATTCATTAGGAGGTCTTCTTCTCCTGCCGGGGCTGGGTTCTTTTTCGTTAAGAAAAAGGATGGCACGCTGAGACCTTGTATTGATTACCGAGGCTTGAATAAAATAACTATCAGAAATGCTTATCCTATCCCATTGATTACCGAGTTGTTTGATCGTCTTAAGGGCTCCAAAATCTTCACCAAGTTAGATCTCAGAGGGGCATATAATTTGGTGAGAATCCAGCATGGACACGAGTGGATGACGGCGTTCAATACCCGGTATGGCCACTATGAATACACAGTTATGCCGTTTGGACTTTGCAATGCTCCTGCAGTATTTCAAGATTTGATTAATGAAGTACTTAGGGAGTTTCAACATGATTGTGTTATTGTCTACCTGGACGACATACTGATACACTCTAGGGAGATTGAGACTCACCATAGACAAGTCAGAAAGGTATTACACAAACTTCTGCAACATGGCCTATACTGTAAATTGGAGAAATGCAGCTTTGACCAGTCTCAGATAGACTTTCTTGGTTACGTGATTTCTGGGGAAGGTTTTAAAATGGATCCTGACAAACTCCAATCTATTTTAGATTGGCCTTTGCCCAAAGGACTCAAGGCTATTCAGAGGTTTATTGGTTTTTCCAACTACTATAGGCGCTTCATTAAGGGATACTCTTCTATCATTGCGCCTATTACCAATATGACCAAACAAGGGGCTGATACTAGGACCTGGTCTACGGAGGCTCTTGTTGCTTTCAAGACTCTCAAAGAACTTTTTGCTTCTGCCCCCATTCTAGTCCACCCTGATACGACTCTGCCGTTCTTACTCGAGGTCGATGCTTCTGAGACGGGAGTTGGGGCTGTTCTGTCTCAAAGGTTAGGGGTGGACAAACCGTTACACCCTTGTGGGTTCTTCTCTAAGAAATTATCTGGGCCTGAAAGCAGATATGACATCGGCGACAGGGAACTGTTAGCGGTCATTAAGGCTTTAAAGGAGTGGAGACATTTACTAGAAGGGACATTACACCCTGTTACTATTTTAACGGATCATAAGAACTTGTCTTATATTGGGGAGGCTAAGCGCTTATCCGCCAGGCAGGCTCGTTGGTCCTTGTTCCTCACTCACTTTAATTATGTACTTACTTATAGACCTGGTTCTAAGAACTCTAAAGCCGATGCTTTGTCTCGTCAATATGAACCATTCACTATAACTGAGCCAGTCCTTTCCTCCATAGTTCCTAAGGGTAATATCATCGCTAACACGAATCTCAGGATTCACTCTCCGTTGCTTGCCGAGATCATGAAATTTCAGCATCTTGCGCCCAAACAGACTCCTGGGGATCGACACTTCGTTCCTGCCACTCTCCAACTAGAAGTGTTACGCTGTTTCCACAACAGCAAGGTGGCTGGACATCCTGGCATTCGCAAGACGTATGCTCTGATCTCTAAAGATTTCTGGTGGCCTGAGTTACGTAAAGATATTAAAGAATTCATCGGGGCATGTGAGGTTTGTACCAAGACCAAGCAACCCCATTCGTTTCCATGCGGATTTCTGCACCCTTTAGAGGTTCCTGAAAAGCCATGGTCCTGTTTGGCTATGGACTTCATTGTTGATTTGCCTATCTCTAAAAAGCAGACTGTTATCCTCACTGTGGTGGACAGATTTACTAAGATGGCTCACTTCATTCCCTTACCTAAACTCCCATCTTCGCCCGAATTAGCGGATATATTCGCTAGGGAGATTTTCCGTTTACATGGGATACCTTCCCAAATTGTATCTGACAGAGGTTCCCAATTTGTTTCCCATTTTTGGAAATCCTTCTGCTCTCAACTAGGCATCAAATTGAATTTCTCTTCTGCCTACCATCCTCAGTCCAATGGAGCTGCTGAACGCACCAACCAAAAGGTTGAACAATATTTACGTTGTTTCGTTTCTGAACACCAGGACGATTGGGTCGGTTTGATTCCTTGGGCGGAGTTTGCACACAACAATCTCGTCTGTGATTCTACGCATTCTAGCCCCTTCTTCTTGAATTATGGCTTTCATCCTTCCATTCTTCCTTCGGAGCCCTCTTCCCAAGGGGTACTGTCGGTGGATGTCCATGTTGCCAATTTAAGGAAGTTATGGGACCAGACTCGACAAATTCTTCTGCACAATTCTATGCTGGTTAAAAAAACACGCTGACAAACGTAGAAGGGCAGCACCGGTGTTTGTTCCAGGCGATAGAGTATGGTTAAGTACTAGAAACATTCGGTTAAAAGTGCCTTCCATGAAGTTCGCTCCTCGGTATATTGGACCTTACAGGGTACTGACTCAAATTAACCCAGTTGCGTATCGTCTAGCTTTGCCTAATGCCTTACGCATTCCTAACTCATTTCATGTTTCCTTGCTAAAACCACTAGTATGTAACAGATTCTCCTCCACGATCGCCCCTCCTCGCTCTGTTCAGGTGGAGGGTCAGGAGGAGTATGAAGTCAATTCCATCGTCGATTCTCGAATCTCCCGGGGGAGAGTACAATATCTGGTCGATTGGAAAGGATATGGTCCTGAGGAGAGAAGTTGGGTACCTCAGGAGGAGGTTCATGCTCCCCGTCTCCGCAGGGCATTTCACTCTCGCTTCCCTTCTCGTCCTGGTGCCTTCCGCCCGGTGGGCGTATCTGAGAGGGGGGGTACTGTCAGGGTACCTGAGGTCTCTACCTCCGAAAGAGGTAGAGACTTAGCCGTTCATCCATCCGGACGGTCTGATTTCCCCCTTCCTCACGGTCTATCCGGTCATGCAAAGCCGGCCGCGAGGGAGTGACTCCCTTTTATAGCATGACGTCCGGAAGTCGACGTCAGGACGCCAACCCGGAACGACCTGTCACTCAATTGCTTCAGGACCAATCAGGACGCCTCGGAGGCGTGTTTACTTATCTGAACAGGGCATTTAACAGTGCTTCTTTCATTAGCTCATTGCCCTGTCGTGGTTCTAGCTTGTTCTAGTCACTCAGTGCTCGTGTATTCTAGTTATCCCTTTTGGTTTTGACCCGGCTTGTTTGCTCTACTCTGCTTATCTCTGTTACCCTTGATTCGGCTTGTCTCTCGCTTACCTGTCTTCTGTTACCCTCGACCTCGGCTTGTCTTTGACCATTCTCTACTGTACTACTTACGTTAGTCCGGCCATTCTAAGGTCCGGTATACGTATCTGGCTACTGTTTGTACTCTGCGTGTTGGATCCCTGTCCCGATCCTGACACCAGCATCTTCAACTCCAAGATCGTCTGAGACCAACTACCCGAACAGCTGCTGCAACAATCGGTTTGCATAACTAAAGAATTTATGCACAAACTGTCAGAAACAGTCTCAGGGAAGCTCATCTACATGCTCATTGTCCTTATCGGGGTCTCGACCTGACTGCAGTTCGTTGTCGTAACCGATTTGAGTGGGCAAATGCTTACATTCAATGGCGTCTGGCACTTTGGAGAGGTGTTCTCTTCACGGATGAATCTCGTTTTTCACTGCACAGGGCAGATAACAGACAGTGTGTATGGCGTCGTGTGGGTGAGTGGTGAGTTGATGTCAACATTGTGGATCAAGTGGCCCATAGTGGCGGTAGTGTTATGGTATGGGCAGGCATATGTTATGAAGAGTAAAATATAAAAATATAAAAATAAAGTGCAAGCGCTCCTTGTAATACAATATGTCCATAAGGTAATAGTTCAGGAAAATATTTATTGGTATAGTAAAAAATTTGAAATATAATGATATAAAGTGTAATATAATACAGTATCTAAAAACACAGCTGCTCAAAATAAATGAACCACAGATACAGATCTAAACATTCAAGGTCCTAATGCCGTGAAAGCAACTAGGACCGGAATGTAACAATAAAGGGTATAACCAATCCGAAGTAAAAATGAAAATGCCACAAGAAAAACAAGCTAAAAAATTTATTTACCCAGATATAAATAGTAACATCCAATGTCCTAATGCTGTCAAAACAACTAGAACTGTGATGTAGCAATATGGTGTAATGATATAGAGAGTAACAACAGAGGCTAGATCACAATAGTAACATCACAAAAAAGGCGTAGGAATACACCTTTAAAAAGAAAAAAAAACAGAATAAAAATCAGGGGTATACTAGCTAAATAATGAATAACATAAAAAAGTAATGACCTGAAAAATAAATTAAAAAGAAAGGCAGGGCAACTCTATAACCATATACCTAAAGCAGCAATGTATAGGAAAATGAGTGGGGGGCCCCTCCACAAATATGGAAGCTGTAGTAAGTAAGTTAGCGGTGAATTGATGCTTGAAGCTGTATAGTGCACAGCAAGCTCAACCACCCGGGTACCTGAGTCAGACGGCACCGTTGTCAAATGATGTTCCATGGATTAAATGAATAGAAGAATCTTCCAATGTTAGCCTAAAGGGGAGCACAACCACGCTGGTAACACGTGGCACGCCACGGCCGGTATCTTAAAAAAAGGCTGCGTCAAGGCAAGTGGAGCAGCGTGGTTAGATGATGATGCAGGTGATGATCACGTGGAATAGGAATGTCTACACGTTTCGTCTCTTAGCTGAGACTTGTCTCAAGGATCTGTACACAATTCCTGGAAGCTAAAAATCATCCCAGTTCTTGCATGGCCAGCATACTCACTGGACATGTCACCCATTGAGCATGTTTGGAATGCTCTGGATCGGCGTATACAACAGCATGTTCCAGGTCCTGCCAATATCCAGCAACTTCGCACAGCCATTGAAGAGGAGTGGACCAACATTCCACAGGCCACAATCAACAACCTGATCAACTCTATGTGAAGGAGATGTGTTGTACTGCGTGAAGCAAATGGTGGTCACACCAGATACTGACTGGTTTTCAGACACCCCTGGACCTCCTCCAATACAGTAGAACTGCACATTTTAGCATTTTAGAGTGGCTTTTATTGTGGCCAGCCTAAGGCACACCTGTGCAATAATCGTGCTGTCTAATCAGCATCTTGAGATATATATATATATATACACACACAATACCAAACAATTTTGCACTCCAGCTATCTCTTGAAGTGTTGCCTGGTGCTCAACTGCACAATGTATAAATGGATTAAAAAAGCCAGCACTCTGGGTCTTGTAAAAAAACTTCTCAGGTTTTCTCAGGCTTTATTCCAACAGTCAATGTTTCAGTTCCAATAGAACTTTCTTCAGGACATAGATGAGAAGTTTTTTTTACAAGACCCAGAGTGCTGGCTTTTTTCATCCATCTATATATATAGTGTAGTGTCTGAGTACAGATATACCGTGTGAGGGTATATCTGTACTCAGACACTACTGTACCTGAGTACAGATATACCCTCACACGGGTCTTGCACCAAACACCCACATAGTCCCAATGCCCTTTAGACACCATATGTGGGACAGTGGACCCTCATTTATCCCAAGGGGTGGTAATCTATTTAAACTAGATTGTAAATTACGTTGTAAAATATATCTCACAGGATGAGTCCTGTGTCCTTCCACTCATGCCTATAGACCCACAACACTAGGTTGGACACATAATGTTTACAAAGATTGGGTATGCAGGACTAGATCTAGACACCTTGAGGCTAGTACTTATTTTACAATATAGGGTTCATATACCCCACAGATTCAGTCTGGATGTACTTGATGATCAAATGTGGACTATTAAGTGACCATGTATATATGTATTAGCCATACATTCTATAGTGTATATATGTTTATACAGTACAGTTTCCAAATGTTGGCAGACTATGCTTGCCTTATTGTTTCACAGTTAAGTAACTGTTTATACATGCCACTAATATTTTGCTATGCTATCGTCCTGTCATGCAGCTCTATGTTTATAACACTTAGAGCAGACGTGCCGTTTGAGTGTGCCTTAACCCCTGACTCCTGTGTACAGAACTGTCCTGCACACCGATCGCTCCACGATCGGCTGGTCGCCATGACAATATGTAAACGAACGCTGACTCGCGTCCCGGCCGGTCACCATGGCAACGGCCGACGCGTAGAGCACACACAGCAGCAATTCGTCCAGCTGCAGAATACACAAAACGGAATCAATTTTGCCCGCGATTTTCTGGCGCCCAGGCAGATCGGTACACAGGGTGAGGGGTAAGTCTCAGCTGATTCTTATGTACTGAATTTGATTTTAATTTGATTAAGAACTGTTTAACTTTGCTATATATTCTGTTACAATTACAATGCACTGTTATCCTGACGAAAGTCCTGACACAGGACTGAAACGTTGATTTCTCATGGCAGTTGCCGAATAAAGTTAAGTTATTTATTTTTCAACATTGAAAGAAGTCCTTGGAGTGCTTTTCCTACTTTTTGATTTCTATTCATTCTGCTGACAAGCACCGGGCATTATCCGCATTATTCTACAGGAGTGCAAGCATTGGACAGTATTGTGTATATATATATATCTATATATATATATATATATATATATATATATATATTTGTGTACGGCACATTCCGAGGACGTAAGGAAAGCAAAGTTAAAATAAGTAGTTCCTTAAGAGCAAGTCAGTCGAGGTTTGCCGGAACTGACGTGAGGTTAGGCCTGTAAAAGAGGGTCCACCTAGGTAAAATGATAAAATTGAGGGTGCGGTGGGAGGGGCACTTCCGAGAACGTCGAAGACAGGTAAGCAGGGGCTCACTCGGTTTATATAGGGAACTTAAGTGCCTCCCACAATTACAGGCCAAGCCTTCTATTTGTGTACGGCACATTCCGAGGACGTAAGGAAAGCAAAGTTAAAATAAGTAGTTCCTTAAGAGCAAGTCAGTGGAGGTGTGCCGAAACTGACGTGAGGTTAGGCCTGTAAAAGAGGGCAAAAATAAGAAGCGATTAAGTCAAATGCGTTTATTAAGCAATACATCATTTAGACATTTCACAGAAAGCCATTCTTATCTCTTTTTCCGGATTGGGGATGTATCTGTTGTATGCAGACGATTTCCACCTCCCCATATTTTTAATTATGTGTGTTGGTACATGATTACCTGAGGCAGCTGTGGCTGCTCCAATGCGAAATGAATGGCCCGAAAATGAATGTGGATTTTGTCCCAACCGGAGTAATAACGTGCGTATGTAAAGCATAACGTTTTTAGTGGTTAGGGGCTTCCCTAGAATAGCTAGAAGTGGGCAATCAGGGTTGGAATTAAATTGGGATCCTACTAGTTTATCCAATACTCGGACAGGACACCATTTGGTTGATGTGGGATAAAACTTAATTTCCACTGGTGGACCTGTTTGGCTCGTTTTGGTATGAGTAACAGACAATATGTAGTGGTCCTGTTTTTTAACTAAGTGTTTCTTTTGGAGGCATGAGCTGGAGTCGGAAGCTTTCTCTACAGTAAATTCTCTGGGTCTCAAGAAACCATAAAAGGCTAAGTAAGCCGCGGATTTGATAACTAGGTTTGTGATTTGTTCGAAAGGGGACGTGTCGAGTACATCGGAGATATTCTTAAAGAGCTTACTATCTATGGGAAGACGCTTAGTGGGTATGTGTACTGATAATTTCTGAACGCCTTTGAGGACACTTTTAACTGGGTAGGAAGCTAGGAATGGAGATTTGTTGGGAAAGCAGGTTAACATGTAGTGTTGAATTCCCGTTAAGTAGAGTTTGATTGTGTTGTAAGCTAGATTAAGAGAAAAGTGGCAAAAAGTTGTAAATGCAACCATGGTTTCAATGGAAAAAACATTTATTATACAGTAATCACGAACAAAACTTTTAAACAGTTCATATGCTCTGTAATAAGCTTTCCTTGTATTAAGGGATAAACCCGCCTGAGCGAGCGTCCCACTATGTTGTAAGAGAGAGCTTAACGCATTATTAGGTCTTTGAATTTTGGAGGTACCCTGGGTTGCTGGGTTGCTGTTGGATGCAGTCTGAAGAATTCCTGAAAATTAAAGCGTGACAGAGCATCAGCAGCAGTATTTTGTATACCTGGGACGTGAACACAGGTTATGCAGAACTGGAGATTAGCTGCTTGGCAAGTGAGTCTCCTGACCAAGTTCATAACCGTGAGGGACTGAGAGCGGCCTTTGTTAATGATGTTACACGTAGCTAAGTTATCACAAAAACATCTGACTGACTGCCCCCTTCACTCTTTACCCCACGTGTGTGCTGCTGCTACGATAGGGAAAATCTCGAAAAGTGCCGAGGTGGTACTGAAATTTTCGAGCGATGAGGTCTCGATCGGCCAAGAGTCGTATAGCCATTCATCGCCAAAAATGGCCGCATAACCTATGGCACCTGAAGCGTCAGTCCAGAGTACTGGGGAATCGTCCGAAATGGGGGGAACAAATAGCGACCTGCCATTCCAAGAGGATAGGAACAGCTGCCACATTTTTAGATCAGCTGTAGCTGATTCATCTATGGGAGTCGTGGAGTCGTCGTCAGGGAGACCGTGCAAAAGTGAGAGGATTCTGGAAATAAAAGACCTGCCCTGTGGAATTATTCTCAAAGCGAAATTTAGTGAACCGAGTAGTGACTGTAGCTGTTTCCTGGTGCAAGTGCCTTGTGACGTGCAGATGTTAATGTAAGAAAGAATTCTGTCTACTTTCTCCTGGGGCAGGCTGGCTTGCATGGAGACAGAATTGAGCGTAATCCCCAGGAAAGTAATCTCCGTGTTGGGACCTTCAGTTTTGTCCTGGGCTACAGGGACTCCTAAATCTTTGAAGAGAGTGAGCATGTGATTAAGGCTGTTTGGAGTGCACTGTTGTGGTTCGATGGTGAGGAAGTCGTCTAAGTAGTGTATGACAACTGGACATCTGCAGAAGTTGAGGAGTAGCCACGTTAACGTTTCGGCGAAAAGGTCAAATAACTTGGGGCTACTTTTGGAGCCGAAGGTAAGCCTGGTAGCAAAATAGTAGCTGTCTTGCCACTTAACTCCATGCAGATGCCAGAGTGACTGATGAATGGGAAGTAACTTGAAGGCGTTAGTAATATCTGATTTACTTAACCAGGCCGCCTTCCCGGAGTTAATGATAGCTTGAATGGCATCGTCGATTCTGGCGTACTGTAGTGAAAAGTCTTCTGATGGGATTAGTGCATTCAGGCTAGGTGTGGGAGATGAGTGAGGTGCAGAAAAGTCGATAATTAGTCTCTTTTTATTGTTAAACTTCCCTGTGGCGATACCTAGTGGGTTAGTTCTCCAGGAGGAGAAAGGTGGTGTAGTAAAAGGGCCTATCATGAACCCATTAGTGACTTCTTTCTGTAAGAGCTCTTGTAAGGTGTCTGGGTCTGTGAGAGCTGACTGTAGGTTGGGGCATTCCAAGATACCTGTGGGGAGTGACACAAACCCTGTGTGAAACCCGTGAGTGAACCCTGTCGTGAGAAATTCCACCAGATGTAAAGAAGGATGATTAGACAGGTAACGTTGCAAATTAGGTACGTTTATTGGAGTGGAAGCCTTTTTAGGGTACAACCTGTTTGGGCACATCGTTTTGGCATGTGCCCTGAAACAAAGCGAGCACACGTGTAGCAGCCTACAGGCACTATAACTACAACCCCCAGCATTGAAATTATTGCAGACTTGAGCTTTACCCAAAAACACAATTGGCCTGCCTAATTTGTCTCTTACTTCCCTCTGGGTAGAGGTGGACTGATAATCGGAGTTGGCGCTACTGGTAGACGGGATAGCTAAATTTTCGGGACAGAAATTAACCGAATGAGCTGCTGACGAGCATATGGCGCAGGAAGGAGTTTTGAGACCTGCAAAATGCATTAGAAATAATTCTGTGTCTAACTGTCCCCAGTCTGTGACTGTATTATATTGAGATAGTGATGCGGCTGATCTGGAGGAGAATGACTTGTGATAGTCGTAAAAGGCAAAGCCCCCATACTTATAAGCTAGCTCTATCACTTTGTGTAGATATAAGTCTAGCTCTTCTCTGCGGAGGGGAAAAGCTGTACAGATTACGTCTCTGTAAAGACCAAATGCCAAGACGAATTCGGGAATGTTAAGTTTCCTATTTAGTCTAGGATCTCTAGCCTTCATCACTACTGACAGATCCTCAAACGTGTATGCCCTGTTCTCTACAACGTCTTGAGCCGCTATCAGTAGTGAGGCCAAGTTAACGTCCTTGCCCTCTATGATGTCACGTCTCAGAGACTGTGGTATGAGGTGAATAGGATTGATTACATTAGTAGCTTTTTTAGCCGGTAGAGGGTTATCGTTACCTCTAGGGTTAGGCGCGGGCTGAGTAACAGGCCCGGGAACTTCAGGGACTGTTGGAACATTATTAGCCTCCAGATTATCCAACCTATTATTTTAGGAGCTACTGAGGATACTAGGGAGGCCATCATGGTGTGCAATTCAGCCAGGCTATTTAGTACGTTAACCTCTGAACTAGGGCCAGGCCTTTCGTCATCCTCAGTAGAGTTCAACAAACGAAAAAGTTCATTTTTCCTGGCTGTAGCCGGATAAGGGATATTCCTCTTTTTGAGTTCTGCGGTGATTTTTGGGATAGTCCAGGACCGGTAGCTGGAAGCTGGACTCGGAGGGATAGGTTGCCTTCTCTGCGTGCCTGATCTGAGAGGGGTGCTGGTAACCGACAGATTGTCTTCTAACACAGAAGCGTTGGACATGCTAAGGGCGTGAGGCAGAGAGGTTGAATTAGTACAGTACTGTAAATTACCGGAGGGACCCCGCTTACTAGATTAGTGCCAACAGGCGAAATTGTATTAACTAGCTTAAGTTGGTGGCAGATGAGGCCCTAACTACTCGCCAAGTGGCTATGAGAGGCACTACCTATGGTTTGGCTCGTGGGGCCTTTGTGCCACTGAGGTGGGTGGCGGGGTGTTGGCCTCTCGGTGACACGTAAAAGAATGTACAAACGTTTGGCCGTGACGGGTGAGGCCCTAACTATGAATTGAAGCAAGGCTTTAACTAAGCGTTGGGATGATTGGCCTGAACCTCCGAACGGAAGGCTGACTTTATGCCTTGCGGGACCACTAAACTTATAGGCAAAGAGGCCTATGGGAATATACCTAAATTGGCGGGAGAATTACAACTAGTCCTAAACCCCCCCCAGGGGCACACAAGTAAACGTACCTGCTGACGGTGTCGTACTAGGTATACTGTAGAGGAAGGAATAAACTTTACTTGACCTAATATCTGCCTAAAGACGGGAGGAAAACGCTTGTCCTGAAGGGAACCAACGGAACTAAAGGGAAAGAAACGTGACCTATTTATGTTAAGTACCTGCTTACCTGAAATAAACATACCAACGAACTGGGTGAATTGGAGGCCTACCTCTTTAATAACGCTGCGAACACGTATAACCGCGAAGGGCCACTTGCAAGTAGTGTCTGAACTAGTAGTACTATAACAGAAAAGAGGACATAAACAGCCATCTAATTATATGAATATAGTATTTATTTATTTATTTATTTTTTTTTTTTTTTTTTTTTTTAATTATTTTTAATATACCTTTAAGGGGATCGTTTAAATAATTTTTTAAGAACCAAAATTTTAGAGGAAGGAATACTAGACCGGACAAAAGAGAGAAACCAACTTAACACACAGCTAACAAAATTACCTATTTATTCGACTGCAATAATATGACCATCACACATGAAAATGTAACAGTATGAACGAACTGGCTACATTTGTAGATAACGTACGATAACCCAGCCCGGCTGAACATGTGAAACGAGACTACGAGATGAATGTGTAACCGAACGTGTTACACAGACCGAGAGTTTGCACGGAGCGGAGAAAGACCCGAGCCCTCGAGAGTCAGGGCTAAACTTACGTTTTTTTTTTTGCCGTCCGTGTGAAGCTAAGCAGTAATACTCACAAATTCAGCCGCAGAGCGTTTGAACCGGGCTGCCGGCGGGCGGGAAACTGACGTCACGGATCCGTGAACCGGAAGTACACTGAAGCACTTCCGAGAACGTCGAAGACAGGTAAGCAGGGGCTCACTCGGTTTATATAGGGAACTTAAGTGCCTCCCACAATTACAGGCCAAGCCTTTTATATATATATATATATATATATATATATATATATATATATATAACATTTATATGTAAATAAAAATAATCTGAATTATATATACATCCATATACATAATTACATAAATTATTTTATTATTTATGTAATGTATTTACATAATTAAGTAATTTTATTGATTGCAATTTGAGTGACCTGCCTGACAACCCAGGCTGAATGTTCAGAGAATTTAATTTACTAGCACTGTATTTAACATTTAACCCTGTAACTTTCCGAGACACCATAAAACCTGTACATGGGGGGGTTACTGTTTTATTCAGGAGCCTTCGCTGAACACAAATATTAGTGTTTCAAAACAGTAAAACATATCACAGTGATGATATTGTCAGTGAAAGTTATTTTTTTTTGCATTTTTCACATACAAATGGCACTTTCACTAATGATATCATTGTTGTGATACGTTGTACTGTTTTAAAACACTAATATTTGTGTTCCGCGATATCTCCTGAGTAGAACAGTACCCCCATGTATCGGTTTTAAAGTGTTTGTGAAAGTTACAGGGTCAAATATGAGGCTTGATTTTACATTTTCTCACATTGAAATTTGCCAGATTGGTTATGTTGCCTTTGAGAACGTATGGTAGCCCAGGAATGAGAATTACCCTCATGATGGCATACCATTTGCAAAAGAAGACAACCCAAGGTATTGCAAATGGGGTATGTTCAGTCTTGTTTTAGTAGCCACTTAGTCACAAACACTTGCCAAAGTTAGCATTCATAATTGTGTTTTGCATTTTTAACACACAAACAAATATAAATGCTAACTTTGGCCAGTGTTTGTGACTAGGTGGCTACCCCATATTGAACACCCTGGTTTGTCTACTTTAAAAACATATTAACATGTGAGGTGTGATTCAGAGATTTATGACAGATAACAATGTTACAATGTCACTATTGATACATTTTAAAAAATATATATTTTGAAACAGCAATGTCCTACTTGTAATTAAGCCCTATAACTCGCAAAAAAAAAAAAAAAGACCATGTTAACATTGGGTATTTCTAAACTTAGGACAAAATTTAGAAACTATTTAGCATGGGTGTTTTTTGGCAGTTGTAGATGCGTAACAGATTTTGGGTGACAACATTTTAAAAAGTGTTTTTTTTTTTTTTAATATTTTCTCATTTTTATTTATAGTAAATTATATGATGAAAATAATGGTATCTTTAGAAAGACCATTTAATAGCGATAAAAACAGTATACAATATGTGTGGGTACAGTAAATGAGTACAAGGTAAATTACAGCTAAACACAAACACCGCAGAAATGTAAAAAACAGTCCTTGTCCTTAACGGTAAGAACATTTTAAAATGGTCTGGTCACTAAGGGGTTAAAGAAGGATAGTGCAGAACTAGAAAAAGGTGGTGAGCTACACAAATGAATAAGAGGGATGGAAAACATCACTTATAAAGTAAGACTAGAAAAACTGAATTTGGTTTCTTAGAAAAAAAGTAATCTCAGAAGGGATATGATAACACTAAACAGATACTGTATTTTTTGTGCTGAAAAACCCCAACTCGGCTTATACTCGAGTCAGTGTCTGTATTATGGCAATTTACATTGCCATAATACAGACTGGGGAGCTGCAGAGCGTTTACTTACCTCTCCTGCAGCTCCTGTCAGCTCCCTCCTCCTCTTCGCCGGTCCGTTCAGCACCTCTGTCAGCTCCCAGTGCAAGTCTCGCGAGAGCCGCGGGGTCATAGTGCGGCTCTCGCAAGACTTACAGTGTGAGCTGACAGAAGAGCTGCACGGACCGGCGCGGAGGAGAAGGGAACTGACAGGAGCTGCAGGAGAGGTAAGTGCTCCCTGCCAGTCCCCCTCTTCCCCCCCACTGAACTGCCAATGCCACTGGACCACCAGGGAAGGAGAGACCCCCTCCCTGGCCAGATAGTAAGCAGGGAGGAAGGGGCGAAAAAAAAATATAATAATAAAATAATAAAATAATAATATTAAAAAACAAAAATAATAATAATAAAAAAAAATGAATATAACAAAAAAAATTACAATTATAATAATTAAAAATAATAACAATAGGGGGGGCGTGGCCTGGCGCTCGAGCTGCACGGACGCATGGAGGAGTAGCTCCTGCCGATCGGGATACAGAGAGCAAGAACTAAATGGTCTACTGAGCGCCCAGCAAACAGTGAACTGATCAGCCTGTCGGTATGTCGCAGAGGCACAAGGTGAAATCCGCTAAGGCGGACAAAACAACTTTCTTCCTCGCTAAACCGACGCCACAAAAAGCGCGGGAAGAACCGGACCAAGATGGCGGCGCCCAGAGATCGCGAGAAACATCTCTCTCGCCCCCGGCATCCCCAGTGATGGAGGCAGGGGACAGAGCCCTTACGGTGGCGACAATGCAAGGGATGATGGCAGACCTAGCAAAAAATATTCAGCTCGGTTTCCAGACACAAATGAAGACCTTAACAGCCGAGCTGAAAAAGGACATTCAAGAGATAGGTAATCGCACAGCCCACCTGGAAACAAAAATGGATGAGTACTCTGCAGCACATAATAGCCTAGCTGCTCAGCTACAAGAACTAACCTGCAATATGGAAAAACAGAGGGTTAAGATAGCAGACATGGAGGACAGGTCACGCAGGAATAACCTGCGATTTAGAGGCATTCCTGAAAAAATCGGTAACGATGACCTGGACAGATATTTGCAAGAGCTTTTCCTCCAGTTAACCCCTGAAATACATCCTGACCAATTGATCATCGATAGGGTTCACCGTCTCAGGAGACCTGCCCACTTACCTACATCTTCCACAAGAGACGTTATAGCCAGAATTCACTTCTTCCATGCCAAAGAGCGGATCCTACGTGCCACAAGGAATGTGGAGCTACCTGACAAATTCCGGGATATCAAGATCTTCTCAGACCTGTCGGCGGAAACGCTGCAATTCCGCAAATCGCTAGTGCAGATCACCTTAGCCCTACGCACGCAAGGTTTAAACTACAGATGGGGATATCCAGCAAAGCTGTTGGTGTACCACCAAGAAGCCCTCCACTCCATCACGACCCCATCACAAGGCATACGCATGCTCAAGGACTGGGGCATTCCTCTGGCGGAGCAGGCGGCTCCAGGTCCAGCCAAAATCCCCAGGCTGATGCAGGACTGGTCCACTCGATAAAGAATGGAGAGTACAGCAGAGGTGTATGTAAGAAACTGACTAGACACTCACACAGACCCCTGCCATGTTAAAGGTTATTGATATACTACTGTTTTAAAGTTATAATGTGTTCATATATGTTTAATTAATCCGTACATATAGCTACTATAACATGCACTGACAGCGAGACAAAATCTCGGTTAGACACCGACACTGCCCATGAGCCAGGGTGTAGGGAGACCGGAACTAGGGCCCAGAGACAGGCATAAAGCCTACCCAACACACAAGGCCCAGGGTGCCGATGTCCCGCCTCACCTTCCATCAAAGCAAGACATGTTGTAGAACATTTGCTCCCATGTGCTCCCAGCGGTAGGACTCCCTCTAAAAGGTGTGTCCTATGCCCGCGACCCCCACAGGAGGTGCACGACCCTTGGTCGGTGCACAAAGGCTCAAACCCTATGAGCCAGATGGAGACGAACCCCCACAACCACTCACTCCCTCACCCTACCTACGCAGCCCGTCACATGACGCGCAGACCCCAGACTACAAGTCACCCTTACGAGCAGCTCATAGCTTAACGAACACAGATGCTCCTCCACGCAAGGTGGCACAACAGAAATTATACCCCACGGGGAACCTAACCAAATATAGATGGGTACCAATATATATCTATGTAGACCAGAGACAGGAACTAAATATACAAGATGTTGCGAATTATGTCATATAATGTCAAGGGGCTCAATACCCCGGGTAAAAGAAGGCTGTTGCTGCAAGACCTCAAACAACACTCTGTAGCGATCGCATGCATACAGGAAACACATTTTAAAAAACCCAGAGAGCCAGCCCTATTCACAAAATTTTATCCCACGCAATTCCATGCCATGTCGGACTCAAAAACAAAAGGGGTCTCCATCCTCATCCACAAGGATGTAGCATTTACTCTACAACAGTGCCATATAGACGACAATGGTAGATATGTTATCATAGTAGGCCTCTTTAACAATGTACAGTATACGTTGGTAGCCACATACTTCCCTAATGACAATCAACCCGCATTCCTTAACAATCTCCTGAACAAAGTAGACCAACATAAACTTGGGGGACTCATAATGGGGGGCGACTTCACCTTTATTCAGTCTCCTTCCTTGGATACGACCGCTCCCCTGACAGGCAGACGGAAGAAAAGCCTACAGAAACAGTGCAAAACTTATAATCACACTATGTCCCTGTTTAACCTACATGATTGCTGGAGAATATTACACCCCACGGACAGAGACTATTCATTCTATTCCACCGTCCACAACACTTACACCCGTATCGATTCATTCTATATAGAAAACTGTACAATAGGGGACATGACGTGGTCTGACCATGGGCCAATCTACTTGGACGTAAAGAACCAACTTAATCGCCAAGGTAGGGGTACGTGGAGACTAAATGAGTCCCTTCTGAAAGATGCCCCCTTTGTGGAACAACTGAAGTTGGACCTTCAAAATTACTTTCACACGAATGTCTCAGACCAAGTCTCGGACTTCACTGTATGGTCTGCCCATAAGGCGGTAATCAGGGGTCAACTCATTAGACGAGCAACATACCTCAAAAAACAACACCAAAATAGCTTACTAGAATGCCATAAACAGATAGCACTGACCACAGCCCAAAACAAACAATCACCCACACCAGAACTGGCATCCAAACTGAAAACCCTGCACCAAGATCTCACCAAACTCAATGCCCAAAAAACAACATACTTCCTACACAGGTTGAGAGCCACTACTTACCATAACAGAGGGAAAGCATCTAAATACCTCGCCAACAGGCTTAGGACAAAACAAGTGGCAACTAGAATACCACACCTTATAAACCACTCAGGGGAAAAAATAATGAACCCCATGGCCATAGTCCAAGAATTTGCCTACTTTTACAAGCAATTATATAACCTCAAAGAAAGCGAGGGCAGAGAAACCCCGGTAGCCAGCCCCAAAGCGACATACTTACAGGGCATAACGCTCCCCACAATAGGCCGAACCGATGTGAACACACTATGCCAACCGTTCACATTACAAGAAGTCCTGACGGTCATAAAACACCTACCCCCAGGTAAATCCCCAGGGGCTGACGGGCTCTCAAACGTATAGACAAGACGTTTGCGGACACGCTGGCGCCGCACCTACTGAAGGTGTATCAAAGAGCAGCGGAAACGGGGAACCTCCCCCCCAAAATGCTCCTGGCCACGATCGTCACGTTGCCCAAACCGGACAAACCTACAGATAGTTGTAAAAATTTCCGACCCAGCTCCCTCCTCAACACCGATGCTAAAATATATGCCAAGCTACTGGCCAATAGATTGACTCCCATTCTACCAACCATCATCGAAGATGACCAGAAAGGATTTGTTAGGGGCAGACAGGGCCTGGATAACACCAGAAAACTCTCTGGAACACCTTTGAGGGAAACAATGAGGGGGTCGGGCCGGGGCGGTCTACTGCTAGCCCTGGATGCTGAAAAAGCATTTGACCGCCTGGGTTGGACATTCCTCGAACAGGCCCTTATAAAATTTGGTTTTCCCGCACCGTTCATCAAACAAGTTTTCGCACTATATTCGGGTCCCACGGCCCAGGTGTTGCAGGCCGGATTCCTCTCAGACCGGTTCCCCCTATCGAATGACACGAGGCAGGGGTGCCCTCTGTTGCCACTACTATACGTACTGGCTTTGGAGCATCTCCTATGCCAAATTAGACAGAACGCAGACATCCATGGGATAAACCTTAACGGCAGGGAAATAAAGGTTAGTGCCTTTGCGGACGATATTCTTCTGTACATAACCCGACCGATAGACTCCCTTCCCCACCTGTTAGACCTAATCAAAGAGTACGGAAAGTTATCCTACTACTCCTTAAATACAGGCAAGACGCAAGCAATGGGGATGCGACTACCGCATCAGACACTAGCTACACTTAAGAAAGACTACCCCTTTGAATGGCGAACTGATAACATCAAGTATCTAGGGCTAACTTTCACGAAACAACAAACAGGCACTTTTTCCGCGAACTATGTTGGGGTCTGGAAGGACTGCCAGACACTGATGAAAAGATGGAGCTCCCTATTTCTGACATGGATGGAGAGGGTGGTGACGGTTAAAATGTCGGTGCTCCCCAGACTCCAATATCTGTTCCGCACCTTACCACTCCAAGTGCCCATGTCCTACTTCAAAACCATACAAAAAGAATTAACCATATTTGTCTGGGGAGGGGGTGCAGCTAGAATACAGGGGCCCATATTAAGAGCTCCACAAAAGCAAGGGGGCTTCTCCCTCCCTGACATCAAAGCCTACTACCAGGCGGCGGTACTGACAACTCTACTGCCCCACCTTCTGGACACACCACCCCCACAGTGGGTAATGATGGAGAAACAAGCATTGAAGCCATTCGATGTGCCCACATTGATGTGGCTCCCAAAAAGGTTCCGACCTTCCGTGCCCCTTTTGCCAGAGCAGATTAGAATCGCTTTACAGGTATGGGACACAACGAGATGCAGTATGGAAAGCCCTACTCCACTATCACCAGCAACACCACTCCACATCATTACATACTGTATCCCAACGTTCAATGCCAAACCATGGATTGAGAAAGGGGTCACACACCTCTCCCATATGCTTGCACGCCATAAGCTACGATCATTCCAAGACATGCAAGGCAAACACCACATACCAACAGCATCGCAATTTTCGCATATACAATTAAGCTCCTTCATGGCTAAAAAAGATAACCAACCCCCTCAACACCACAAGAACCGTTCCCGAACTAGAGACGACAGGGTGGGAGCAAATGGCAATGAAAGGCATGTTACCCAAGGGCTGTAGACCTCTGTCATGGTGTTACCGATTCCTCCAGTCATACACACATTTTGTGGACTCCAAACAAGCGGCACAGTGGGCATTAGACCTACAGCGCACTTTAACGAGAGAGGACTGGGAATCCATAGTGAGCGCACCCAGAAAGATGATAAAATCGGAGACACTACTAGAGCAGCATAGAAAAACAGTGTACAGATGGTATATGGTCCCCACCCGTATCCACAAAATATATCCAAACTCGTCCCGGGGTGCTGGAGATGTGGGCAGCAGACGGGTACGGTGTTACACATGTGGTGGTCCTGCACCCGTGTCTCTGGCTTCTGGGAGGACATAACCAAACTAATAGGGGACCTTACTCACACTCAGGTACCCAAGACACCGGAGACGTGCTTACTGCTGTTCCTGCCTCCCGGCATACATACCGCAGAACAAAAGCTAATCTTTCACGTTCTCCTGACAGCACAGCGAGCAATAGCGCGCCTGTGGAAAACCACAAGCTCCCCATGGATCACAGAGGTGTGTGAGGAGATAGACACTCAAAAGTTATATGAAACAAGCTACCAAAGTGTTTTCCCTATGACCAAAACAGCCATAGAGGCATGGGGGATATGGGATTCTTGGAAAGCGAGCAATTTCGGCCACAACGCACAACCATGCGGCTAGTGGGGCTAAGACCTAATAGATTGCCTGTCACCACCAATAACCACAAGACAACCCAGGGTCTACTAGGAAACTGATAGGTTAAACATGAAGGGGCTAGCAAAAATATCAAAATATCAATGCCAAATGAGTACCTGACAAACTTATCCTTTGTAAATGTATGCGATGCAATAAATTGTACTGTACGTACTGGTCATCTGTGGAAAAACCGTATATACACCGAAGGGGAGACCCTGAGGCTGCGTAATATTGCTGTTCACATTATTATTGTTATTATCATTTCCCCTCCCCCCTTTTTTTCCTTCTGTACCCCCACCCCACCCCATCTAAAGATACAAGAAAACTCAATAAACACTTTTAATCAAAAAAATAAAAATAAAATAATAACAATAAAAATGCCCACCCCCCACCAAGGCTCTGCATCACACTCTGCATCACACACACACACACTGCACTCATACACACACTGCATTCATACACGCACACTGCACTCATACACACACACTGCATTCATACACACACACTGCATTCATACACACACTGCACTCATACACACACTGCACTCATACACACACTGCATTCATACACACACACTGCACTCATACACACACTGCATTCATACACACACACTGCACTCATACACACAAACTTCACTCATACACACATACTGCATTCATTATATACACACACACTGTAAATAAATATTCAATTCACATAATTTTTTTAGGATCTAATTTTATTTCGAAATTTACCAGTAGCTGCTGCATTTCCCACCCTAGTCTTATACTCGAGTCAATAAGTTTTCCCAGTTTTTTGGGGTAAAATTAGGGGCCTCGGCTTATATTCGGGTCGGCTTATACTCGAGTATATACGGTATGTACAAGTCAGTACAAACCATTAGGTACTACCCTGTTTGTTAGCATTCATATACAACAGACAAAAGCTCATCCATTAAAAATGTTAAAAAGGTGTTTTTTCTTAAAATTAGAGAAAATGGTTCTTTACAGTAGGAACAAAAAAGACGTGGAACTCTCTTCTCAAATATCTTATCAAATTGTGCAGATAAAAACAAAAGCCTACTATTTTTGGAAAAAACATATTCAAGGTTGTAATTAATATGAAGGTGGGTTGTTGATCTAAGTAGAAAACTAATTGCCATTATGGAGTCAAGAAGGATTTACTCCCCTTTTTTGTAGCATAATTGTCCATAGCTTCAAATTGTTCTTTTTGCCTTCTTTTGGAAAAATATGCGTTTTGAAGGTTAAACTCAATGGATTTTTTCCACATAAATTACTATGGCAAAGCCTATTTTTATTATTCCAGTACAACTGCAATAAAAATTATTCCTATTATATATTGCAATCTGTGTGGAGTTTAGCACAGTGTTCTTTAAGGGCAATCCAAAATACCGAACATGTTATTTTAAGAAAAATGTAAATGGATTGGTTAGTTATTTATCTGACAAATTTGAGTAATCATGGAAGTAAAAGCTGCACATATTCAGGTTATTTTCATCTTAAACTATGGATAATAATAATAAAAAAAAGTAGAAATAGATATTCTTGTAGAATATACTTCCCTGTTCATGCAAACCCTGCAGACACTCATCTGATTATTTGCACAAAATATACTACAGTCTGCAAAAAAATTAAACAGGAAAAAACATACAATTTATACAATAAATGAAGTAAATTGTATTAAAATAGCAGGATAGAGGGTTGTTGCCCTCAAAAATATTAAATGCACACTCCACACACAAAGGGCTTTCTGTGTCTGAAGTCTGCCATAAATGCAACAGTTTATAAAAGTGCTGATTTCAATAGGAATGATCACTTTTACAATTGATAATCCACAGAGCGAACGGTGATTGCAGTCACGCACTTGTCTTCCCCTTTCTCATATGAGTTGTATTACACCAATAAGAAGGCTCTGATTGGTGTATGCATGTGTCAGGGAAAGAGGGGTGGGTTTGCAAATGCTGCAGACAACAGGTCTGCAGCTTTTGAAGGCTGGTTTTCATACACCTCTAAAGAAAACATGCAGAGAAAATCAAATGTTCAAAGTCTTGAATTAGATCTGATCAGAGTTACAGATCGAGTCTTCCTTGTAATCTATAGAGAAGCGTTCAGGTCTCTACATAGCTGTTTCCATATAATAAAAAATATAGAAATATATAATCCCTTTGAATTTGCTGTGGCTTGTGAAAACATTTTTTGCAGATAATTTTTCATTTTTAAGCCACAGACTTCTAAGAATTTAATGGAAAGAAAATGTTACATTTCTATAATGTTTATAGTGTAGACCACAGAAACTGATTGAAATATAAAGTAGGTATATGTAATATCTTAAGTCAATAGGCTAAACAAAATCACTACTCCCACACTGTGAATGCAGAGCTGGCAGGTGATATTGACTGTCCAATCCAGAAATGATTTGTGGATGTTGAGATAGTACATTAAAATTCATACAGCTGTTTAAATTAAGGGGACATTCCACTGCCCAACTACAAAGAAAGAAAGAAAGAACAATCCATGTTTAGTAGACATACCGGAAAGTGAAAACACACATGCATTTAATTATGCTTTTTTATCATCAGAGTTATATCTAAAAACAGCTTGCAAGAACTGCAGTTTTCTGGTTTGTTGCCTTTACAAGCCCTCCCCTTCTAACCCTGCCCAGACTTTCTGTGCTGTCCAATCACATACTTCAGCTCAGTGAGAATTATTTGCAAAGCAGGTTCTCTGGGCAACTGGCAGCGTCTTGAGTTTAGCAACACTGAATTATACAACCAGGAAGTAACACACGATTTTACACAAATTTGCACTTTTTGAAAAATCAAGAAAAAGAGGACACTTTTTGCACATTTTACTTCCCAAATGAAAACAAATTACAACTCATTGTTTACTAAATATGTCCCCAATGAATACATGCATGTTTGTAAAAGATTTTGCCTTTACAACCCCGCCCCCAACAGTCTCTTCACAGGAAAATAGCCTACAAATGCTTCTCATTGAGACGTCTCTGAAACTTCCTTCCGTGCACGTGCTGGTTTAAGAAGGTAGTATGCAGGAATGGAGGCAGGCATGCTGCCCTGAGCTAACAGAAACAAGGAGCAAGTCTTTTTAGTATGCTTTGCAATTTTCTATAAGTTATGCAGGTGGCATCTGGACACCTAATGCACAAGTGGGAAGTTTTGGATAGTGCATCAGTGTAAAAACTGATAGCAGGTGCACTATGACTAAACTTTTACAGAGCAGTTCCACATTTCCTCTATGATGAAGAAAAAAAAAATTAGAGAGCACACCGAAAATGTGTATTTCTCAGCAGTGGTGCTGCTGTCACGACCAAAATATATTAAAAAATACACACAAACACAAAATACAGATTAACATTTTGCAAGGATACTTAAAATCACATATCTTGGTAAAGAAATATATGGATTCAGTTACACCATATAGCCATATCATGATAAGTCCACCACTTCATCACAGTATGCCAATATCGGTCCTACAGCGGTTTAAACAAGGGAGATAAACAAGCTAACTGCCATACTTACTGCTTAAAGGGACAATTCACTGCTTAAATGTACAAACAAAGTAGAAGTCAATGTTTAGTTCATATACCCCAATGTACACATGAATGATTTTTTAACACATGTATTAATTTGGGCATGTCTTAAAAGAGCTTGCAAAAGCTGTAGTTCTTATGAACTTCAATCTTTGCAAGCACTTTCTTTTTTCCCTGGAAAGACTAACCGTCTCTTTGCAGGAAAAAGACTATATAATTGTTGATTTGTCATAGAAATCAGTACATTCATAAAGTGCCATTGAAATGGGATACTCTGCAGCTATAAAACATGCTGAGGTGCGTTATGGGTGTGGAGTGGTTCTTTAAACTGCTTCCATTGACTCTCCTCAAAATTTATGCTATCTTGTGTTCAACTCCAAAGGGGCACCTGGAGTCGAGGGGTGAGGTGCTCAACCCAAGAGGAATCTGATCTGGATTCTAAATATACTAATAAAAATGTGGGATTGGGGCACACCCAGAACAGGCATTCCTGAGCACTGGTGCTGATTTTAAGACCAAAGTATATACATATACAAAAAACAGATTAAGGGAAGAATGCACAAACACGCAATACGATAAAGCTACTTAAAATTACCTATCGTAACAAACAATTGTTCACCGTTCACCATGTGGTTCCTTCTATAACACACTCATGCTTCACCCTTCTTTAACATGTCTATCCATAGTTCATTCCTTGCCAATCAATTGACAACATATCTCTCTGGATACCCTTTTTCAATGAAAGGACTTTTTTTTTTTTTAAGTAAAAAAATATTCAGTTGACATTTAAGTAAAGTGCATGCAAACTATCAGTTAAATAGAATATTTAGGGGAAAAAAAAGTAAACCGACAGAATTACAGCATTTTAACATCTAAAGTGCAACATGTGTATGTGTGAGTTAATCTATAGGTATACAACCCTATACTTGACATTCCATATCAGAGCATAGTGTGAAGGAACCACAACTATTATCATGTGGTCACATCTACATCGGTATTTGCAAAAAAATGAGCAGAACTGTCAGAAAGTTAATAGGTGTATCTTTGTAGCTGCAATAAGCTTTGTCAGCTATTTCATTAATCTTATCTGATAAATGTAACTGCTGTCCCTTGTTTAAAGTGGTTCTGGTACAAAAAAATGAGTATACAATAGTAATAATGGGGCCTCAACAAAGGTAGTATGCAACTGGAGATTTCAAAGTTTCAACAACACACACACACACACACACACACACACATACACACACACACACAGAGAGTCTTTGTCAAAGCCAAGTTCTAAAATACACTACACAATTTAACTACCCAGTTAATTACACCAATTAGTGTACAAACTGTCCCTGGGTGGGTAAGTAAATCACAATGTTTATGTAATCCCATATTCAGAATAGAGGCATAATATGCAAATACTACATCTAGATATATAGTAACATATAGAAAACACCAATCTGTACACAGACAAAGAGCAAGGGCTAATGAGAAAAAAGGTAAGAAAAATGCAGGATAATAAAACTCGGTACAGTTTGATCCTGTCCTCACCCTTGTGCCTCATATCCAGAATGTTGCTAAAACCTGTTAATTCCACCTTAAAAACAATGCCCCATCCGCCCCTTTCTCACGCAAGATGCTGCCAATGAGCTTATTCATGCTCTGCTAATCTCCTGCATGGATTACTGTAATTCTCTCCTAGTTGTCTCCCTAGAAGCCAAACTGCCCCACTACATTTTGTAATGAATGGAGAGACAGCCTCATGAGATAGGCTGTCAAGCTATCAAAGATATTTTAACAAAAGAAGGTAAAATTGCTGATACACAAATTGATTTTATATTAGAAGGCATTAATATTATTTAAAAAAAATAATTACTTTTGCTTTTTAAATTCTTTTTATTTGCAAAAAAGAGGGATTGCTATGGGTACTTGGTTCGCTCCCAGTTACGCCAATCTATTCATGGCGAATTGGGAATCTGAAGCTATTTTTAATGATCATGTCTGAAGAGCGAACAGTCTCATTTTTTAGATATATTGATGACCTTTTTTTTATTTGGGAAGGCTCTGAAGATGACCTTAATCATTTTATGAATAATCTTAATATAAATAACAGAGGTATCATTTTGACTTATGAGTATAGCAGGGAACAAATCAATTTTTTAGATCTTAATATTTTTATAAAAAATGGTAAAATACATACTAAGACGTATTTTAAAAAAGTTTGTGTGAACACTGCCATAGACAAAACTAGTTGCCATTATCAACCTTGGCTTGACAGTACTCCAAAGAGTCAAATACTAAGACCCCGGAGGAATTGCTCTGAAATAAGCGATTTTAATAAACAAGCAAATCTCCTAAAAGATAAATTTATTGAGAAGAACTATTCCGAAACAGAACTCATGGACACTATTGAAAATATTCAAAAAAAGAAATTAACTTTTAAAATACAAGTTGAAAAATATTGATAATCCTATGCCCTTGCCGATTATTTTTAATTATAATAACAAAAGTAGTAATGTAAAAAAAATTATAAAGAAACACTGGCATATTTTAAAACAAGACGAAACTCTCAATATGATCATACCAGAACGTCCTAACATAGTTTTTAGGGGAGCTCCAAACTTAAAATCAATACTAACTAAGAATTTTACCAAAGAAGTAACAAACGCACTGTAACGGATCGCCTGGCACCCCGACTGGGTACCTCCGTTAATGGATGCTCCTAGCGCTTCCTGAGGACTCCAAGCACTCTGGCAGACACCACAATCACCGAACCGATTCAGCATATGAATCTTCTCAAGCATATGAATGCTGTAGACCGTTGAATAGGAACCATACGAATAGGCTTACACTCCTAGCAGTCAACTGGAACAGCATGCAATCAATCCTTCCCCCAATAATGAGACGACACTTCACTTTGAGGGTTAAAAAAGGAACTCCCGACTGGCACATCCAGCCTGGCTTTTATTACAAGTGTTGAGAATACAGGACCGCCCACAGGGAGGGACAAAACAACCAATAGCATAATGGTTACATCCCCCAGGTTCCCTCCCCTCAGATAACCAGTTAACATAATTATTACAGCCAGGGAAAATACAGTTTTTATACATGTGCCATAACTTTAAAACCCTACATCCAATCTTCATAACAATTACATATTTGAACTCAGCACACTTTAAACATAAACCCTTCCAAATATCAGACAAATCCCTCCAGTGGATCAAACGTTAGCTGGAGGTCCCTTTATGACCGACCGCAAGCACGTTTTCCTGCCCAAAACAGTTCCATAGATTTGGGCTGTGCGGTCGGTCAATTTCATGCCGAAAAACGACTAAGTCCCATTTCGAACGGGACATAGTCTCTGGAGCTGCAAGTTCAATATGGAAGAAGGTAAGGGTCAGCGGTGTTCGGTAAAATGTGTAGCCAATTTCAGTTCCACAGAATCTTTAGCATACACCGCTGACCGCGTTCGACTGAACAAAGATGGCCGCCGCCACGTGCAATTAACCTGCAGTAACCTCACAGCCTGGGAAGTAAATTGCCTGCACACTTTAACTTCTGGGTGGTCCGCCTGTGTGGTACTTGGTTTAGTAAGCCCTATTTACTGAACCAAGAGGGAGAAAGCCAGGGGCAAGTTATTTTACAGGTCTGGGGACATAGTCTTAAAGGGGCATTGTTCAGCAAAGTCACAAGATGTCCCCAGACGGTTCTTAAAGGGCCATACACACCGAATAAAAGTCCATACGTTTTCAGGGGCCATAGTCTTAAAGGGTATTGTTACCCAAAGTCTCAATATGTCCCCAGACAGTTCTTAAAGGGCCAGCAGCAGTACAATAAAATACCATTCACTGTGCTTAAAGGGCCAGCAGTCGCACAATAAAATACAATATGCCCCAAATAATCCAGGGGCCATAGTCAGCAGGTAGGAGGCGGGCAAACAGGCTTCTCCAGGGCCCAGTGGCGAGGTCGGTTTCGCCACACGCACCCCCACTATCCTTTTTTTCAACAGATCAAAGGTTTTTGCAAATGTAAAATGTGTATAGTTTGTAGAAGCACTGACCCTACAGTTCCTAATAAAGTAACCCAATTTACTTCTAAAATGACAAATCATGTTTATAAAATTAATGACTTTATTAATTGTTCATCGAAAAATGTTATCTATCTGCTTGAGTGCCCTTGTGGCCTCCAATATGTTGGAATGACTACAAGGTGCCTAAAAACGCGATTAAGCGAACATTGCAGAAACTTTAAAAATGGATACTTAAACCATTCAGTATCCAAACATTTTATTAAACATAATAGAGACCCAAGATTGTTGAAGTGTATTGAAATAAAAAAATGTACTATTCCATGGAAGGGCGGTAATATTAAAAACATTTTAGGCAAAACTGAAATGGAATGGGTGTACAAACTTCAAACTCTTACACCGCATGGTTTAACCCCTTAAGGACCAAACTTCTGGAATAAAAGGGAATCATGACATGTCACACATGTCACGTGTCCTTAAGGGGTTAAATGTTGACTATTTATATGCCTCTTACACTGCTTTTATTTATTTATTTTTAATAGAAGGACTGTATTATTTTTTATATCATCCAAATATGTGGTATTTATTGTTTTATTTACACATTGTACCTTTTATGTATCCCTTATTTGTTTTATTGTTTTTATTGCCCCTTTATTTTAACGCCGGCCACATCTTTGTGTGTGCCGTCGTTTTTTTTTAATCATTTCCATGACATAGTAAATACAAACTGAAAATACAAGTAATATAACAGCAAATACTAACAAATCACCAAATTAGCCAAAAACCCACAGAACAGAGAAAAATTAGGTACTTATCTGACTTGGAGCAGCAAAGAAAGAGGGAGATCTGAGGGTGGTGCCTACTATTATGCTGGGACTTGGCTGGGAGTGGCCTATGTTATTATGTATGCATTATTTTTTCATTCTGTTTTGTATTCTTTGCTGCCATTGGTGGATAGTTTAGAAAGGGATATGCCATATGAGCCTCCGTATCTTGTAATAAAATTGATTGGTAAATGGGAAAAAGACTTTAAAAAAGTTTTAAATCTATGCATTAAATAGTAAATCTGTTAATGTAATATATAAATACGATATCATGATCTTTTATTAGACATAAGTTGTGCCTATTGTGGCAGGTACTCTTTAAAGGAAGTATTAGTCAGCAGGAAAAAAACATATTATCAAGACACACTTCTTAAAACAGACACTTGCTTCAAGGCACTCAAGCAAAATCAGACTCTGATTAAAGCATTTCTTCTGCGAGCAGACAGAAGTCTTGCAATAATCACAAGTGTGAATCATCTAAGCAACCAGTTTGCAAGATCATTTTATCAGCTGCACAAGGTAAGCACTAGCATTTGTTGACATAATATTTTGCTTTTTTTTTTACAAGCAATAGTAAACAGTATAGAATAATTATTCTACATTGTTCTAGTGTGCTAAATATGTATGTGATGCTAATAGCTAATATATAAAGTTAACACGTTAATCTAATTTTAGTGGATTTGAACTAATTTTGACAAAAAGTATTTAGTAAAGAGAATCTAAAATGTATTGTTTGTCCTACATTTCTTTTTTTTTTAAACAGAAAATACATATATTTTTGTTGGAGGGGATTTATTACAAATAAAGTTGTGCTCAAACATTAGCATATCCTTGGAGAATTGGTGATATATGTTCCATTTTTTTTTTTTATTCTTTATTTTTGGAGTGCATGAAAGTTTAACAAAAGGGCTTGTTCATGCCCCAACAGCAGTGACAAGTATATAACCACATATGTTAACAGTTGGTCAGCATGAGGAAAGCTCAGCACATTTTTTTTGTAACATGAACAGATTTAACATTCCTGTCTAAGCGGTCTATGCATAACATGTTTGTTGGCAGGAACAGTTTTAGAATTGCTAGTTGAAAGTTTGCGATCTAAGAAAAAATGAGTGTTTACTATGGAAAAGGTGGTTTAGTTAGCGTGAGAGGCCTCTCTACAAATGATGCCTATTGAGAAATACCAGAAGAATAAAGATGGTAAAATAATAACAAATTAAACAAGCTTACATCTAAGCAAGTTAAGCACACACAATGCTATGCTGCTCAGTAAGTTAAGTTAGTGTATCTATAATATACAAGCATGTTGTGTCATGTTTTAGAGTAGCCAGGTCGTGAGACTAGTAGATGCAGAGATATTAGTTACGCCTAATACAGTCCTAAAATCAAAGTATGCATGCAACAGTGACTGTATAGACTGGTTAGCACGAGTTGCTGACGAGTAAAGAGGACAGGCAGATACACACGATTTTGTAGCGTCATGACAACATATGCAATAGTTTATAGTTAGAGACATTAGCTTCTTAGGCCTTAGCAATATAAACACAGTGCATAATTCTATATTGTATCGAGAAGTGTAGGATTAAGTATATGGGTATTGCTAACCAAGTAAAATGTGAGGCGTGGGCTGTGTTCGTATGTCATGGGTTCTGTTCTCATGAGCGTTAAGTGCTGATATGCATGGTGGTTTGCAAGTTATGGTGCCAGGTACTGTGAGCTGCATTGACTGTAGGGTAATTTAGATACTAGCTGATACAGCAGGGATAATTTCTGAAGCACTGTCATTAGGAAGCGCTAGCACTGGGGATGTGGTGATGGGGAGACCTGGCGGTTCGGTGGCTCGTTATGTAATGCCCCACTATATATAATGTGAGGAGTGGTGATATGCGGGTGGCCTCAGTGGTGAGGGATCCGAACATGGTAGGTATCATCAGCAGTAAAAAAAGAGACAAAAAAAACATAAAAGAAAAAGGTAACGTATTCTAGTAACATAAAGTTCAGTGAGAGTCAATTAAGATAATTGAAAATACACTTCAGTGATGAGGCAAGTTCAGGCCCGTCTCAGCAGGCTATCTAGGGCCGCTCAGGTATTGACAGCTGCCCGTTCATCTTGCCTCGCTCCCCGTGGTATGAAGGGACGTGTCGTTGCCGGATTCCAGATGTGAGGCAGGGGTGCCGCCGTGCTCGACCGTGCTGTGTCCAGGGCGTTTGTTGGTAGTCCCAGTGTGGGTAACAGGCCGACTGCCTCCTTAAGGTCACTGACAGAGTGTGTGTCGGTGCCGTGTAGTATCTCAAGTGTGCGTTGCAGTCGCTATCGGTATCTGAGGCCGTTGGTGCGTAGTAACGCTGTGAAAGGCCTAAGCGACCTCCTCCACGCCATGGTGTCTCCTGACAGCTCTGCATAGAACGTCAGTTGCATGCCTTCGAAGGGGTATGGTGAGTTGTTTCGAACAGCGTTCATTAGAGCAGTGTTGTCGTCGTTGCTGTGGAATTTTACCAAGACATCTCTTGGTGCTGACGTTGGTGCTGTCGCTGGTTTACGAAGTCGGAATGGCCCCTCCACTCCCACCTGTTTGGCCTGCTTATGGGGTAGCAGTCCAGTGAGAAGTCGACGTAGGAAGTGTGGCAGCTCCTTTTCCGGGATCTCCTCTGAAATGCCTCTTAACTTGAGGTTTGGTGTGCGTCTCCGGTCCTCCAGCTCTGCGAGCTTTTTATCCATTTGCTTTGTTGGGTTTGTAGCTCTTGTATAGCTGTGTGGAGACGTGTTGTGTGTTGGGCCTGTTTCTGGGCGTCGGTCTCTATAGCGCCCATGCGGGTCATGAGGCCTTGTAAGTCCCCTCGGATCTGGGCCATGTCGGCCTGGATTGTGTGTTGGAGCTCCGCTAAGAGGCCCTTCAAGATTGCGGTCGTCACCGGGGCCGAGTATAGGTGAGGGGTGATGGGTTTAATAGCTCTCTGCTCGGGTATCTGACCTCCTGGTGTTCCCAGTGAAAAGTCCTCGGAGATCTCCGAGTCGTTGGAGAGGTCGGCCATGTTAGGCTCTGCTCCCTTCGAGCCTGGCGCCATAGATCGCCGATGTTCATGCCCATAATCGGTTTCTCGGCCCTTGGCTTCTTGGTCTTTCTCCCCATATCGTGAGGGTGGGCTGTGGGCTCAATTATCCTGCTTTTGGGGTGTGAAAGACCCTTGTAATCGCTTGGTATTTCGTTTGATGGCCTGGAGCTCAGAGAACATGCGGCCATTCAGCTCCGTTGCTTGGCTCCGCCCCCCGATATATGTACCATTTTTAAAGAAAACATTAGTGAGCAGGCAAAACACATTTCTTTATTTCTTATGGGATTTATATTGAAATGTAGGTCTAACAGAATGGCACAATCATACAACAGAACATGGCACTGAAGAAAAAAATGAAATTACCCCTGTTCAAAAGTCTGCATACCTTTAGTTCTTTATACTGTGTATTGACCCCTTTAGCATCGATGACTGCATGCAGTCTTTTGTAATAGTTGTCTATGAGGCCCCTAATTCTTGCAGTAAGTGGTATAGCTGCCTATTCGTCTTGGTAAAATGCTTCCAGGTCATGCAAACTCTTTCATCGTCTTGTATGACCCCACATTTGAGATATGATGGCCACTTCAGATCCTTCACCTTTTTCTGCTGTAACCACTGGAGGGTCAACTTGGCCTTGTGCTTGGGGTTATTGTCATGCTGGAAAACCTAAGAGCGTCCCATGCACAGCCTTCGTACAGAAGAATGATAATTGTCTGCCAGTATTTTCTGATAACATGCTGTATTCATCTTTCCATCAATTTTCACAAGATTCCCCATGCCTTTAAAGCCCCCCCCCCCCCCCCCTAAAAAAAAACATCTTTGAGCCACCACCATGCTTCACAGTGGGGGTGGTATTCTTTTCACTATAAACCTTGTTGATCCCTTTCCAAACAAAGCTCTTGTGGTTGTGACTATTAAGCTCTTTTTTGATCTCGTAATTTCAAATTACAGTGTGGTAGAAGCTGTGAGGCGAGTCAAGGTATTGTCGGACATATTGTAACCGGCATTTTTATGGCATTGGCGCAGTAAAGGCTTCTTTCTGGCAACTTGACCATGCAGCTCATTTTTGTTCAAGAATCGTCATATTGTGCTCCTTGGAAGAACCACACCGTCTTTTTCCAGAGCAGCCAGCATTTCTCCTGATGGTTACCTGTGGGTTTTTCTTTCTATCCCAAACAATTCTCCTGGCAGTTGTAGTTGAAATCTTTCTTGGTCTTCCTGACCTTGGCTTGGATTTCCACTTCCTAATAAGCGATTGAACAGTACTGACTGGCATTTTCAAGGCTTTTCCATCTTTATAAAGTTCCATTACCTTGTTACGCAGGCCTTTTGACAGTTCTTTTCTGCTCCAGATGGCTCAGTATCTAGCATGCTCAGTGAGTTCATGTAAGAGCTAACAAACTCATTGACTATTTATACACAGACACTAATTGCAATTTAAAAAGCAACAGGTATGGGAAATTAACCTTTAATTGCCATCTTAACCTGTGTGTGTCGCCTTGTGTGTCTGTAACAAGGCCAAAAATTCAAGAATATGTAAACTTTTGATCAGGGCCATTTGCGTGATTTCTGTTATCATTATGATTTTAAAAGGTGCCAAATAGCTATGTGATAATAAATGGCTTCAATATCAGATCAGTCATATTTTCAAAATCAATGTCACAATTTCACATTTTTTGCCAGAGTATGCAAACTTTTGAGCAAACTGTATCTTAACAGACTTTCCCTAGTCTCCAGTATTTTAAATTCCTTAAACCACAACTCCTTAAGAAAGTATATCATCCTACATTATGCTTTACACTAGTTATTGTGTCACTATAATTATTATTTAACATTTTTCCTCTCTAAATCTTGGGCCCATTTATCATTTGTGTCACAAAGTTAAAGGACCACTAAAGTCAGGTCATTGAAGTGATCTGAGTGGAGTGGCAGTTACACAATTAAACACACCTCTAGTGGCTAAGCAGTGTATTGCTTAACTTCAACATAGAGCTTCTGGGTCAGGATAGAAGGTCACTCTTAATATGTCACTGAAAATCAGTGGACCAGAAAGTCCCAACCATGCCGCACCACCACCAAACATGGTAACAGGTTCCAACTTCCCCACAGACTCTCAAACAAAAGGGTGGGGAAGTTTGAAAAACTCTGTTCAGTTTGAGTGGAGCACAATACCAATGGTAGGTGCATTTTAAATAGTTCCCTGTAGTACACACCACAATCTTCAGCAATGAGGCAAACATACACAAACACTTTTCCTCTGAGATGTCTACCTCCAAATCCCCTAATGCAGATGGTAAGGTGTTTCCTTGTATTTTGATTTTTTTCAAGGTAGGAGGAATGGATTGTAGAAATAGCAATCCTTTCTCCTGAACTTTTTAAAGATACTCAAATTGTGTCATCACTGCTGTCATGTACTCAGTCAAATGATCTACCAAAAAAATCCATAACAACTCTCCTCCAAGTTCATATATATTTATAAAGTCTTTAATGCCATGATAACACTCCCTATGGACAATATCAGAGACAAACAGAATCCCATGCTCCACTCACCATCGGAAATCTTAGAGCTTGTGGACAAAATGTCTGTGGAACTCGAGATTGCCCACAATAGAAAACATAGCAGAACAAGGAGATCTAGTTTTCCAGAGCCAGTAAGCGTGCAGCATTGCAGAAAGCAGAAGCATGGAGAGGAGGGGGAAGCTGCCACCTGACACTGGTCTGAAGGGGCGCCCTGCTGGTGTCAGAGATATACTATCTCTCTTGCCTTAATACAGGTCAGCCAACAGTCAAACAGTGGAACACTATGGGAGAGGTCTTAGTATATGCTTATCGTCTGACCCTCTAGGCGGAGGGTGCCCATGCGGCGGGCTGTGAGCAGTATTTCTTCTTTCAATTGGAAATTATCTAGGCAGCATATGATGTCCCTGGGTTGGTCTTCAGGTGTCGGTGGGGGTCCAAATGCTCAGTGGGCCCTAACCAGGCCTAGTCTGGGCAGATGTTGGCCTCCCAGTTCCTGGCTGAAGATTTGTCTCAGGAGCTCAGGAATGTTTTCTGAAGGGCCCCCTTCTCTCACTCCGCGGACATGCAGGTTCAGCCTGCGGCCGCATTTATCTAGATCATCTACCCATGTTGTTAAATGGGCCATATCAGCTCTGCAACTCATTACCGTGGTGTTAGTCTGCTCAAGGTCTGTTCTGAGCGCCTTGGATTCTAACAGTTCGCTTCTTTGTGTATAGCTCCCTATATTGGGTCCTAACCTAGCCCTGCTTGAGAAATCTGTGGTACATGTGGGCTGCACTCCAGATACTGAGCACACCAGACAACCAGTGATCAATGTTCAACATTAATTCTAAAAAAACAAAAAATGAAAGTGTAGGTACAGGTCTGTTAGTCAATGAAGACCAGGAAAAGGCAGAAATTTTAAATAACTATTTTTCTTCAGTATATATTAATGTGGATCCTATGGCAAGAGATATGCATATGATTGCTGCAACAAACTTGCAGATAACTTGTGATTGGATAACTCGAGACAAGGTGCTACAACTATTAAAGAAAATGTATGTAAATAAACCTCCGGGGCCTGACGGTATCCACCCACGAGTACTTAAGGAGCTAAGTGGGGAAATAAGTGAACCTCTGTATTTAATTTTTCAAGATTCTTTTGTTTCAGGTATTGTACCGGAGGATTGGAGGAAGGCAGATGTTGTTCCTATATTTAAAAAGGGTTCAAAATCCTTGCCTGGAAATTATAGACCTGTGAGCTTAACTTCTGTGACTGGGAAATTATTTGAACAGCTATTAAGGGATAATATTCAGGAATTCATTGGGAAGAACTGTGTTATAGCAATAATCAGCATGGTTTTATGAAACATAGGTCATGTCAAACTAACCTAATTGCATTCTACGAAGAAGTAAGTAGAAATATAGATCAGGGTGTTGCAGTGGATGTGATCTACTTGGATTTTGCCAAAGCATTTGATACGGTTCCTCACAATAGGTTTGTCTTCAAACTAAAAGAAATTGGTCTAGATGAATATTCTTGTTCTTGGGTAGAACATTGGCTTAAGGATAGAGTACAGCGAGTTGTCATAAATGGTAAATTTTCAATCTGGACAAAAGTGGTAAGTGGTGTCCCTCAGGGTTCTGTTTTGGGACCGCTTCTATTTAACATATTTATAAATGATCTTGAAATGGGCATTGAAAGCCCTGTTTCAGTGTTTGCAGATGACACAAAACTTTGTAAAGTAATAAAATGTGAGCAGGATATTGCCTTTCTGCAGATGGATTTGGATAGATTGGGGGACTGGGCACTAAAATGGCAGATGAAATTTAACGTAGAAAAATGCAAAGTTATGCACTTCGGGGTTAAGAATGCACAAGCAATTTACACCCTAAATGGTAGTGAACTAGGGATAACCACACACAAAAAGGATTTGGGAATTGTTATAGACAACAAATTAGGTAGCAATATGCAATGTCAATCTGCCGTTGCTAAGGCCAGTAAGGTTTTGTCATGTATAAATAGGGGCAAACATTTTGGAGATGAAAATATAATTTTGCCTCTTTATAAATCGCTGGTAAGACCACACCTTGAATATGCTGTGCAATTTTGGGCACCTGTTCTAAAGAAAGATATCATGGCACTAGAAAAAGTGCAGAGACGAGTTATAAAATTGATAAAAGGAATGGAGCATTTTAGTTATGAAGAAAGGTTAAAACATTTAAATCTCTTCAGTTTGGAAAAACGGTGCCTGAGCGGGGATATGATAACATTATACAAATATATTCGGGGCCAGTACAAACCATTTCCTGGAAATCTATTCATAAACAGGGCTATACATAGGACACGAGGTCACACATTTAGGCTTGAAGAAAGGAGATTTCATCTAAGGCAAAGAAAAGTTTTTTTTACAGTAAGAGCAATAAGGATATGGAATTCATTGCCTGAAGAGGTGGTTTTGTCAGAGTCTATACAGATGCTTAAACTGCAATTAGATAAATACTTGCAAAAACATACCGTATATACTCGAGTATAAGCCAACCCGAATATAAGCCGAGGCCCCTAATTTTACCCCCAAAAACTGGGAAAACTTATTGACTCGAGTATAAGACTAGGGTGGGAAATGCAGCAGCTACTGGTAAATTTCTAAATAAAATTAGATCCTAAAAAAATTATATTAATTGAATATTTATTTACAGTGTGTGTATATAATGAATGCAGTGTGTGTATGAGTGCAGTGTGTGTGTATGAGTGCAGTGTGTGTATAAATGCAGTGTGTGTATGAGCGCAGTGTGTGTATGAGCACAGTGTGTGTATGAATGCAGTGTGTGTGTGTATGAATGCAGTGTTTGTATGAATGCAGTGTGTGTGTGTATGAATGCAGTGTTTGCATGAGTGCAGTGTGTGTATGAGTGCAGTGTGTGTGTATGAGTGCAGTGTGTGTATGATGCAGTGTGTGTGTATGATGCAGTGTGTGTTTGTGTTGCAGCGCCTTGGTGGGGGGTGGGCATTTTTATTATTATTTTTTTTTTTTTTTTTTAATTCTTTATTTTTGATGTGCAAAAGCTTGACAGACTTGTTAATTTGCCACGACAATAGTTACAGGCATTTCAAAAGACATATTTCTGTGGCAATTAAGAAAGGGTGCACATTTTTTTTTTTTTTTCTCAAGAGTAACAAACAGGCAGAAACAAAGTAAGTCAGATAATTAGATGGTAAGAAGCACAAGTTAAACATATCGGGAAGACTAGCGATAATAATGTTTAAAATAAGTGAATCTATGAAATATATATCTATTTCTGTAGCTTAGAAGCCGTTGGATGTTATTCATAAAATGAAGGCAGATTTTAAGTTGGCGTTGTCGTAATGTGCTCAACGTGAACATGCTGGCTAAAGAGGGGCCAAAGAGGCAGAACCGCTTCGCCCCAGGTCACACAATTCGGAACATTATACAGACAAAAATATGAATGGCATGCTAGAATAACCTGACTGGCATAAAGACATAAGGGAAACAGGCTGCACAATGCTTATTCTCAGTGGCGAGTGCAGGTCATTTTAAATTAAATATGCAAACAAAGTATAGACATTTTTGATTACAAGTTATAATTAAACTCGGTAGCTAACTCTGCGTGGTTTATGAAAAATATGCACGTTGAGCAAGAGCAGTGCCAGAGGGTTGAATGTGTGGAACATGAGATGAGAGTATCGATTTAAAAAGTAAGTTATAAGTAAAACCCCCTATCTACCCTAGCATCTTATCTTAATAGCCTCTGTTATGGCTGCGAGTGATGGGATATGTAGGAAAATGAGGCTGAACAAAATAGGAATAATAAATGATACACATCAGCAGGCATGCGTGTGCGTTCCAGAGGGGCAAAGAAAGTCAAGTGTCTGAGGTTACTATGCCTGTGGTATAGTTTCAGTCCCTGTGGGATCAGCCGATGCCTTGACGGGACTGGGTGAGTAATCCCTGCGGTGGGTGGTGCATCTGCGCAAAGTCCCGCTGTGAAGGTCTCATGGTTGGCACATTTGGAGTTAGGAGGATAGAGTTTGTACTTTATGCTGTTAGGTACAACAGGCATAGTAATAATTTGGGAGTGATTTAGGGACTAAAATGATAACGAGGTTAAGAGATTGATTTAACGTTAACTCAAAATTGTCAATTCAAGGCTACAGTTACTGACATGCACCCCACTTTGGCCCGCCGTGCCATGCTCAGTAGTGTGGGAGTTTGCTATGGAAGTTTTTCCATCAGAATGGTGTACTGCTTGTTAGGAGGACTGATTGCCCCCGCTCGTGAGAAAGGACCAGCTAATCCAGCTTTGTTAAGTGCTAGTTGTGAAAATAGCTCAATGTGTCCTTACTAATTATTTCATACCTAGACATCACAGCTCTGGGCTGATTTTATCTCCTAATGTTAAAACCTCAGTTTAGGACTGTGGTCTAAGTCTTTTATTATTTTTTTAAAAATATTATTTACAATTTTTTTTGTTATATAATAATTATTATTTTTTGTTGTTGTTTCGTGAATTACAGCTCTTTTTATAATAAGTATTATTTGAAAAGTTCGTCAAGTGCCATTTAAATTCTCCCCCTCAAATTTGCAAATGATAAATAATATACAATGTATTTTACAATACCACAAGTAAATATATCTTCCGCAGTCAAGCATTTTACACAGGGCTTCATAACATCATTCTGAATCTAATTCAAGAAGGATGGTAGAAATCGGTGAAGAAGTAGAGATGGCAAACGTTCACTAAAATTTCCATCCTCTTCCAACACTATGCCTGCTCCCGAGTTGCTGCCCCTACAGTGGACACAGCAATTATTCAGTTTGCTAAACACATTAACTTGTCTATTGTCATTGATGTGATCCTTGAAAATAATATGGACAAATTCAAGGTTCCAAACTTATATAAAGCTTATATGGCAGCTAAGGTTGGTATGCCCAGTAGTAATCTAGATTCCCACCACATGAGCCTGAAGCTTATGGGGTGTACATTTTGAGGAAGACACTTGTTACATAGTAGCTCGAGGATCCTAAACCCCATAATCAACTTCAAATTGACTATAGACTTTTCTATTGAAGGAATTTAATTCAGGACAGATTGTTTTGTTAAAAATTAGGTAAAGCCAGAGTCCCTCCATCTCTGTATCTGGAATATTTGTGCATTTTAATTATTATTTTTTATTATTATTATTTTTATTATTTGATTTTATTATTATAATTTTTTTTTCGTCCCCCCTCCCTGCTTGATACATGGCAGGGAGGGGGGCTCTCACTCCCTGGTGGGCGAGTGGCATTGGCTGTTCAGTGGGGGGTGAGGGGGGCTGGCAGGGAGCACTTACCTCTCCTGCAGCTCCTGTCAGCTCCCTCCTTCTCCGCGCCGGTCTGTGCAGCTCTTCTGTCAGCTCACACTGTAAGTCTCGCGAGAGCCGCACTATGACCCCGCGGCTCTCGCGAGATTTACACTGGGAGCTGACAGAGGTGCTGAACGGACCGGCGCGGAGGAGAAGGGAGCTGACAGGAGCTGCAGGAGAGGTAAGTGCTTCCTGCCAGCCCCCAGTCTGTATTATGGCAATGTAAATTGCCATAATACAGACACTGACTCGAGTATAAGCCGAGTTGGGGGTTTTCAGCACAAACAATGTGCTGAAAAACTCGGCTTATACTCGAGTATATACGGTAACATACAGGGATATAATTTCTAATTAGTGGGGTAATAGCTGCTTGATCCAAGGAGACATCTGACTGCTATTTTGAGGTTAAGAATGAATTTTTTCCTAGTTTGTTGCAAAATTTGAAGTGCTTCAGACTGGGTTTTTTGCCTTCTTTTGGATCAACAGCAAAAGCATATATGAGGAAGGTTGAACTTGATGGACGCAAGTCTCTTTTCAGCTATCTAACTATGTAACTAGGGCCCAAGGTAAGCAAGAAAGAACAGAAGAATCTTTGTTATTTACTTATTATTTTTTTAACATGCCAAATATTCTACTGCCTGTGCCCCTAAACTACAGCCCTCAATTCACCCTCCACCCCATAGCCCCTATCCTACTACACTTACCTCTCATCTACACTATCACATCCAGCTACCTACACCACAATCACTGACCTCCAAATTACAACCTCAATCCCCCTACACTACAAGGCAGCGTTTACACACTTATTTCTAGCAATAGCAATTCATATCAACAATGGGAGCTGTGATAGGCTGAAAGTCAATCACAGGGGCTCATTGCTGCTCAGGCTTATGCTTCCTCAATAGCCCAAGCAGGTCATTCTTTAGCATTTAAACAATACAAATGTTTTAACACTGAATGGAAGAATGGCACCAGGGGACTCAAAAAATTGTAATCACTTTAAGCTGTTTAAGTGCCTACAGTGTCTCTTTAAGAGATGCTGATATGAAAATGAATAGTTACATGCATTTATATTTTTATTTAGAAAATATTTTTCTTTTGTTTGATTTGATTTGATTTGATTTCTCTTGTTTTCAAGTATGTCTTGGGTCCACAAAACATTGCATTGATACAATAGGGTACAATAAAATACAAAAACAATATTAATACACAATATATATATATATATATATATATATATATATATATATATATATATATTTGCTTCTGTTCATCATCAGCCTGATCCCCAAGTAGTCCATATCACCTGTCCACAAAATGTCATCATCATTGACTCCCACTCTCAAACCACTACATTTTGGCCAGTTAAGTTTGTAGTGGGAGAGGCCTGCAAAACTGCATAGCTGCATAAAGATTAGGCAAGGAGACTCGAGGATTAGTCATAGTCAGGAAAACACTGTTCGCAAATCTTCTACTCCCTTGCTGTGAGCTTCAGACCAGTTATATCTGGATCCTCTCTTGGTGATTTTGCCAGGGTTTCAGTCCTGATTGTGAATAGGAGTGGAGACAAGGGTCAGCCCTGGCATATCCCCTTCTATATAGTGAAGGTTTCTGCCTCTATTCCAGTGCTGACTTCATTAATGTGAGAGGAAGGTTCAAGTTGACCATACATTCCCAGCGGTATTGCAAGTGAACTCATTTAAAAGATTTCATACCGTCGAGGCTCAACAGCATAATTATCCCAAAAAGATTAGTTGCACAGCGTTTCCAGCTACTATAACTGAGAAGGACAGTATACAGTGGCGTACATACCGGGGTCGCAGGGGTGGCGGCTGCGACCGGGCCCGGCCCACCAGGGAGCCCGGCCCACCAGGGGGCTCGGCTGCCCTGCAATCCGGTATGTACGCCAGTATGGTCGAGGCTGGCCCTGGTGTCACCGGACGGGCAGGCTGGCGGGCGCGCGAGGGAGCACTCTCCCCTGAGCGCTCTCTGCCCAGCTCCATCTCGCACCGCACCAGGGGCGGACTGACCGGTTGGGCACTTCGGACATGGTCCGAGGGCCCGGCCGGGAGGGGGGCCCGCCATCAGGGGGCCCGGCGGCACACTGAGGGGGCCGGCCGCCCCTTTAAATGCTGCAGCCGCCTGAGCGCTCTCTTAAGAGCCTCAGGCGGCTGCAGCTTCTCACCTCACCTCCCCTCCCCTGTAGCGTGGCCGAGCTGCTCTGCGGTCCGCGGTGCCCGGCCGGAGTGATAGGAAGGTGCACACTGAGTGTGCACCTTCCTGTCAGTCCGGCCGGGTACAGGAAACAGAAACTCCTGTTCCGCGTGGAGTTTCTGTTTCCTGTACCCGGCCGGACTGACAGGAAGGTGCACACTCAGTGTGCAGCTTCCTATCACTCCAGCCGGGCATCGCGGACCGGAGAGCAGCTCGGCCATGCTACAGGGGAGGGGGTAAGAACAGAGAGGGAGGGGGGGTAAGAACAGAGAGGGAGGGGGGGTAAGAACAGAGAGGGAGGGGGTAAGAACAGAGAGGGAGGGGGGTAAGAACAGAGAGGGGGGTAAGAACAGAGAGGGAGGGGTTAAGAACAGAGAGGGAGGGGGGGTAAGAACAGAGAGGGAGGGGGGTAAGAAGAAAGAGGGAGGGGGGTAAGAAGAGAAAGGGAGGGGGGTAAGAAGAGAAAGGGAGGGGGGTAGGAAGATAAAGGGAGGGGGGGTAAGAAGAGGGGGTAAGAACAGAGAGGGAGGGGGGTAAGAAGAAAGAGGGGGGGGTAAGAAGAAAGAGGGAGGGGGGTAAGAAGAGAAAGGGAGGGGGTAAGAAGAGAGAGGGGGTAAGAACAGAGAGGGAGGGGGGTAAGAACAGAGAGGGAGGGGGTAAGAAGAAAGATGGAGGGGGTAAGAAGATAGAGGGAGGGGGGTAGAAGAGAAAGGGGGGGGAAGAAGAGAAAGGGAGGGGGGTAAGAAGGAGAGGGAGGGGGGTAAGAACAGAGAGGGAGGGGGTAAGAACAGAGAGGGAGGGGGGTAAGAAGAAAGATGGAGGGGGTAAGAAGAAAGAGGGAGGGGGGGTAGAAGAGAAAGGGAGGGGGTAAGAAGAGAAAGGGAGGGGTAAGAAGAAAAGGGAGGGGGGTAAGAAGAGAGAGGGAGGGGGTAAGAAGAGAGAGGGAGGGGGGGTAAGAAGAGAGAGGGAGGGGGGGTAAGAAGAGAGAGGGGGGTAAGAAGAAAAAGGGAGGGGGGTAAGAAGAGATAGGGAGGGGGTAAGAAGAGAGAGGGAGGGGGGTAAGAAGAGAGGGGGTAAGAAGAGAGAGGGGGGTAAGAAGAGAGAGGGAGGGGTGGGTAAGAAGAGAGGGGGGTAAGAAGAGAGGGAGAGGGTAAGAAGAGAGGGAGGGGGAGTAAGAAGAGAGAGAGAGGGGGGTAAGCAGAGAGGAGGGGGGAGTAAGAAGGGGGTAAGAAGAGAAAGGGAGGGGGGTAAGAAGAGAGGGGGGTAAGAAGAGAAAGGGAGGGGGGTAAGAACAGAGAGGGAGGGGGGTAAGAACAGAGAGGGAGGGGGGTAAGAAGAAAGAGGGAGGGGGTAAGAAGAAAGAGGGAGGGGGGTAAGAAGAAAGAGGGAGGGGGGTAAGAAGAGAAAGGAAGGGGGGGTAAGAAGAGAAAGGGAGGGGGTAAGAAGAGAGAGGGGGGTAAGAACAGAGAGGGAGGGGGGTAAGAACAGAGGGGGAGGGGGGGTAAGAACAGAGGGGGTAAGAAGAAAGATGGAGGGGGTAAGAAGAAAGAGGGAGGGGGTAAGAAGAGAAAGGGAGAGGGGTAAGAAGAAAAGGGAGAGGGGGTAAGAAGAGAGAGGGAGGGGGTAAGAAGAGAGAGGGAGGAGGGTAAGAAGAGAAAGGGAGGGGGGTAAGAAGAGAGGGAGGTAAGAAGAGAAAGGGAGGGGGGTAAGAAGAGAGAGGGAGGGGGGTAAGAAGAGAGAGGGAGGGGGGATAAGAAGAGAGGGAGGGGGGTAAGAAGAGAGAGGGAGGGGGGTAAGAAGAGAGAGGGAGGGGTGGTAAGAAGAGAGAGGGAGGGGTGGGTAAGAATAGAGGGGGGTAAGAAGAGAGGGTGGGGGTAAGAAGAGAGAGGGAGGGGGTAAGAAGAGAGGGAGTAAGAAGAGAGGGAGTAAGAAGAGAGAGAGAGGGGTAAGAAGAGAGGAGGGGGGAGTAAGACGAGAGGGGGGCGTAAGAAGGGGGTAAGAAGAGGCGGAGGGGGGAGTAAGAAGGGAGGGGGGAGTAAGAAGGGGGTAAGAAGAGGGGGAGGGGGGAGAAAAAAGAGGAAGGGTGGAGTAAGAAGAGGGGGAGGGGGGAGTAAGAAGAGGGGGAGGGGGGAGTGAGAAGAGGGGGGAGGGGGGAGTAAGAAGAGGGGGGAGGGGAGTAAGAAGAGGGGAGGGGGTAAGAAGAGGGGGGAGGGGGGTAAGAAGAGGGGGGAGTAAGAAGGGGGTAAGAAGAGGGGGAGGGGGGAGTAAGAAGTAGGGGAGGGGGGAGTAAAAAGGGGGAGGGGGTAAGAAGAGGGGGAGGGGGTAAGAAGAGGGGGAGGGGAGTAAGAAGAGGGGGTAGGGGGGAGTAAGAAGAGGGGGAGAGGGGTAAGAAGAGGGGGGAGGGGGTAAGAAGAGGGGGAGGGGAGTAAGAAGAGGGGGGTAAGAAGAGGGAGGAGTAAGACGAGGTGGGAGTAAGAAGAGGGGGAGGGGGGAGTAAGAAGAGGGGGAGAGTAAGAAGGGGGAGTAAGAAGAGGGGGAGGGGGAGTAAGAAGAGGGGGAGAGTAAGAAGGGGGGTAAGAAGAGAGTGAGGGGGGAGTAAGAAGAGGGGGGGAGTAAGAAGGGGGGTAAGAAGAGGGGGAGGGGGGTAAGAAGAGGGGGAGGGGGGAGTAAGAGGAGGTCAATTGCCCCCTCCCCTGTCCGCAGGCACCGCGCGGGCAGCTGGCAGGGGAGGGAGGAAGAGAGGACCCGGGAGATCAGCCTGCAGCTCCTCTGGGTCCTTCTTGCGCGAGCACAGATAGTTGCCGCGGTTACCACGGCAACGTTACGGCTCTTGCGAGAGTAAACTCTAGCCCTGGAGCTACGGGCTAGAGTTCACTCTCAACACTGTTACCACCAGGGATTCCTGGTGGTCACAGTGGTGAGAGTGAACTCTAGCCCCATAAACACACTGCCCCCACACACCATACACATTCACACACTGCCCCCCATACACCCACACACACCATACACATTTACACACATTGCCTCACACACACACACATACACTGCCCACCCATACACACACAGCCCCCCATACTAACATTGCCACACACATACACAGCCCCCTCATACACACATTGCCACACACACCCTACACACACACACTGAACCTTTCACACACACTGCACCCCTTACACATTGCACCACTGCTCCTATAACCTACTACAGCCTCATATCCCAGCAGACCCCAGGTAAGTTGTCAAACTGTTCTTAAACGGTTTGACTACTTACTCTGAAAGGGGGGCCCAAACCTCCTGGCACCATAACGACTACACAGAGCAGTAGTGGTTATTGTGCATGGATTATTTCTTTAAATAATCTACAAGTGCCCCAGTAGCCAGAAAGCCAGCCAGCCCACAGGCCGGCCAGCCAGCCAGCCCACAGGCCGGCCAGCCAGCCCACAGGCTGGCCAGTAGCCAACCAGCCAGCCCACAGGCCACCAGTTAGGCTTACAGCCAGCAAGCCCACAGCCTGCCAACCGCAGCCAGCAAGCCACAGCCTGCCAGCCAGCAAGCCACAGCCAGCAAGCCACAGCCTGCCAGCCGCAGCCAGCAAGCCAACAGCCTGCCAGCCACAGCCAGCAAGCCCACAGCCTGCCGGCAGTAGCCAGCAAGCCCACAGCCTGCCAGCCGCAGCCAGTAAGCCCACAGCCTTCCAGCAAGCCCACAAACTGCCAGCCAGCAACAGTAATTAAGGTAAGAGGAGCCAACTTGGCCTAGGTATCAGCGAGCTATGTTGTGTTGCTATATTGTGAATAGGAACAAGAGTGTTGGAGAGACCCCCCTCCAGGCCCCATTAGACTCCATTGTAGTCTCTAATGGGACCTGGAGGAAATTCATTCTAACACACTCTCTAAAGGACACTGAGATAGCCTCTGCTAGAATGCTCCCCCCCCTCCATGGCCCATTAGCCCTCAATTGTAGTCTCTACTGGGGCCTGGAGGCGACTGTTTCCAGCAGGGACACTGAGATGGCCTCAGTTAGAAAGACCCCCTTCCAAGCCTATTAGACTCCATTGTAGTCTCTAATAGGGCCTGGAGGGGATTCTTTCTAACACACTCTCTAAAGGACACTGAGATAGCCTCTGCTAGAAAGACCCCCCCTCCATGGCCCATTAGCCCTCAATTGCAGTCTCTACTGGGGCCTCGAAGGGATTATTGCACTTTTGTTCCTTGTGTCTAAAGATTGTGTAGGGTGTGGCTGTAGGCGGTGCATGGAGGCGGGGCATGGGTGGCGCTTGCTGCAGAGTATGGGTGGGGCCTGTCAGGGGGCCCTTGATTTATTTTGCCTGGGGGCCCTGAGGGTTCTCAGTCCGCCCCTGCACCGCACTGATGCCGGAGCCGGAATATGACGTCATATTCCGGCTCTGGCATCAGTACGCGGCGCGCGAGGGAGCTGAACAGGGAGCACTCAGGGGAGAGTGCTCCCTCACGCGCCCGCCAGCCTGCCCGGTGACCGGCCACCCAGCAACACCACTTAACCCCAGGGAATCCCCTCAACACTCCCAAAGGTAGGGAGGCTGGGGGATTACATTTAAAAAAAATGTGTGTGTGTGTGTGTGTGTGTTAGAGTGTGTGTGTGTGTTAGTGTTAGAGTGTATGTGTGTGCGTTAGTGTTAGAGTGTGTGTGTGTGTGTGTGTCAGTGAGTGTGTTACTATGTGTGTGTTACTGAGTGTGTTAGTTTGTGTGCGTCTGTTAGTGAGTCTGTTTGGTGTCTGTTAGTGAGTGTGTGTTTTGTAAGTGAGTGTGTATGTGTATTGTAATGGATCGCCTGGCACCCCGACTGGGTACCTCCGTTAATGGATGCTCCTAGCGCTTCCTGAGGACTCCAAGCACTCTGGCAGACACCACAATCACCGAATCAGAGAAGCATATGAATCCTCTCAAGCCTCTGAATGCTGTAGACAGTTGAATAGGAACCATACGAATAGGTTTGCACTCCTAGCAGTCAAACTGGAACAGCATGCAATAAATCCTCCCCCCCAATAATGAGACGACACTTCACTTTGAGGGTTAAGCAGGAACTCTCCACTGGCACATCCAGCCTGGCTTTTATTACAATTGTACACATACAGGCCACACCCAGGGGGAGGCATAAAATAACCAGTCAGATACATGGTACAACCCACACATCCCCTCCCCTCAGATAACCAGTTAACATAATTATACAGCCAGGAAAACTACAGTTTTTATACATGTGCTATAACTTTAAATCCATACATCCAATCTTCCTAAAAGATTACTACATATTTAGAATCAGCACACTTTAAACATACACCCTTCCAAAAATCAGCCAAATCCCTCCAGTGGATCAAAAGTTAGCTGGAGGTCCCTTTATGACCGACCGTAAGCACATTTTCCTGCCCAAAACAGTTCCATAGATTTGGGCTCTGCGGTCGGTCAATTTCATGCGGAAAAACGACCATTTCGAACGGGACTTAGTCTCTGGAGCTGAAAAACGAAGTGTAGGAGAAGGTAAGGGTTCGGTAAAATGTGTAGCCGATTTCAGTTCCACAGAATCTTTAGCATACACCGCTGACCGCGTTCGACTGAACAAAGATGGCTGCCGCCACGTGTTCGTTTGCACGAACTGCGGCCACCCAGTGGTCGGCAATTAACCTGCAGTAACCTCACAGCCTGGGAGGTAAATTGCCTGCACACTTTAACTTCTGGGTGGTCCGCCTGTGTGGTACTTGGTTCAGTAAGCTCTATTTACTGAACCAAGAGGGAGAAAGCCAGGGGCAAGTTATTTTACAGGTCTGGGGACTTAGTCTTAAAGGAGCATTGTTCACCAAAGTTACAAGATGTCCCCAGACGGTTCTTAAAGGGCCATACACACTGGATAAAAGTCCATACGTTTTCAGGGGCCATAGTCTTAAAGGGTATTGGTACCCAAAGTCTCAATATGTCCCCAGACAGTTCTTAAAGGGCCAGCAGCAGTACAATAAAATACCATTCACTGTGCTTAAAGGGCCAGCAGTCGCACAATAAAATACAATATGCCCCAAATAACCCCGGGGCCATAGTCAACAGGTAGGAGGTGGGCAAACAGGCTTCTCCAGGGCCCAGTGGCGAGGTTGGTTTCACCACATTTCTCCCCTTTTCCAAACAGACTAACAGGGTATCTGACCTCTTGCCGGTCAGTGCCCTTGTTAGTCCCGCAGCCCACCCACAAAGCAGAAAAAACAGTACAGCCCACCCACAATAAATGGTTACTACACCTGGGTAGAGGAGAATCTTGTCCATGTCCAGGTGCCTCACCACGGCTGTGTGGGGGACCGGTAGGCTGCCTTGGTGGGTTGCTGAGTGGGCAGAGACCAGCGGTACTCTGTCCTGGTGCCAGCACTACCACCGGAGTAGTCTGGTTGGAGCCTGGTTGCTGGAGATGGACTGTCTCCCCCTTGGATACACAGCTCTGTCGTGGGGGGGTAGGACCGACCATCCCTACCCCCTGTGTGGTAAGTGCAGAGACCACGGTCCCATCTGCACCGGTGGGGGGCTTACAGTCTCCCCCTGGTACATTAAACTGCCGCTGGGGAGAGGGGGTAACAAGCTCCTCTCCCGATAGAACACTCTGCCCATTGATGATCCGCCGCTGGGGAGAGGTGGTAACAATCTCCTCTCCCATACATACTTCTAGTTTTTGCGGAGGGAGACCGACTGTCTCTCCTCCCAATACAGAGTCCTGCTGCTGGGGAAAGGAGACTGGGCTCTCTATTCCCTGCTGGATACTCTGCCGCTGGGGACTGGAGACTGGGCTCCCGATTCCCAACAAATAACACTGCCGCTGGAGAATGGAGACTGGGCTCCCCATTCCCGAAAAATCACGCTGCCGCTGGGGAGGGAGGACACTGCTCTCCTCTCCCTGCTCTTCACACCGCCTTCCTGGCAAATCACTCTGCTGCTGGGGGGCAGGAACAACTACCTCTGCCCCCTATAACTCAGCCTGCCGCTGGGGAGGGAGGACGCTGCTCTCCTCTCCCTGTACTTCACATTGCCCTCCTGGCATATCACTCTGCTGCTGGGGGGCAGGAACAACAACCTCTGCCCCCTGTAACTCAGCCTGCCGCTGGGGAGGGAGGAGGCTGCTCTCCTCTCCCTGCACTTCACATTGCCCTCCTGGCATATCACTCTGCTGCTGGGGGGCAGGAACAACTACCTCTGCCCCCTGTAACTCAGCCTGCCACTGGGGAGGGAGGAGGCTGCTCTCCTCTCCCTGCACTTCACATTGCCCTCCTGGCATATCACTCTGCTGCTGGGGGGCAGGAACAACTACCTCTGCCCCCTGTAACTCAGCCTGCCGCTGGGGAGGGAGGACACTGCTCTCCTCTCCCTGCACTTTACACTGCCGCTGGGGAATGGAGACTGGGCTCCCAATTCCCTGCAGGACCGGTGGAGAGACCTCGGTCCCATCTCCACTGGCCACCTGGGGTTCTTCCCAGTAAAACTGTGCCATCTCGTCCCCTCTGAATGGGTCTGGCTCTGGGTCTGTCCTGCTGCTCTCCTGCTGAGCCTTCTCATAATATTGGAACAGCTGCTGGTAGCCCTGTTCTAGCTCCATCTCCCGGGTCACCAGGTGGACCAGGTCTTGCTCAATTTCATGAGTGTCATCCCAGTCATACCTGCTCTCCCTCCACCCCAAGAGATCACTGAACTGGTCTTGTGTAGGGCTCCCAAATTCAAGCTCTGAAAAGGACTCCCATAACAAACCAGGACCATCAAACTCCTCTCCCTCTGGCTTGTCATGCTCGGCTGTCCAGGGCAGGTACTGTGCAACATACCACCAAAGCGCCTGGTAGGCATCCTCCAGCCACATCTCCTGCCATACCCGGAGCTCCAATTCTTTTACCCATTCCTCCCTGGGCTGCTCTCCCAGGAAGGGCATCCGCAGGGCTAGTCGCTTCTGCAAACGCTGATCTTCCTTGGGAAGTCTCTTACCCTGTTGGTATTCCACAATGCCCAGTGCCTGGTACCAGATGCCTCTACGGACTGCATATCGGTCCTCCATGGCATCCTCATCGAACTCTACTGCTGGTTCCATGCTGGTGCTGTCAGGGTCGCTGTACTCAGACATGCGTTGCCCTCAAATTGTAAAATCCAGAGCAATGGTGTCTCCTGTAGCTGTCCTTCTGGCTGTAGGAACGATCCCGCCGCTTGCCACCAATTGTAACGGACCGTGTGCAAAAAACAGGTGTGAGGAAGGCTGAACTTGATGGACGCAAGTCTCTTTTCAGCTATCTAACTATGTAACTATGTTTCAGCATAAAAGGGGAAAAATCCGTTTAGGCGATAATCCCCTTTTCCCAAAAAGGCACAGCTACTGTAAAAGCACCAAAACTCACAAATTTGGATATAGGTGAATACATCAAACTCCCGAACTGCATACCAGGGAATAAGATAGCACTCCAAACTGGAACATCACGAATAGCTGCTAGCAGACGAACAGGAAAAGCAGACATCAGCTTACATTCCTAGCAATCAATCTTCCAGCAGCATACAGTGAATCCCCCCAAGAACGAGACAAGGCTCCGTGTTGAAGGTCAAGCAGTGGTCTGTTTATTCAGGGCTACCTGCCCCTGTATTTATGCAGGTCTCCCACCTGGTGGACACTCCCCTAGGGGACCAGATGGAAGACTGAAACAGCAGACAGACATGTATCAGATTAGTACATACAGCCACAATACCTTCCCACCATGCATCTTGGTTTCCTCCTCTCTGTCCTGGAGATAATTAATGAAGTAGTTCAATTATCTCCCAGGACAAAGGCCAGATCCATTATGCATGTGGGGACACAAACGCAGTAAGATGCTTTAAAATATATATAGTTACTTGTTACACATTAAATAGGGACATGTTACATATCCCCAGATAGCTCAGGTCTGGGTGCACATTATTAGGTGAATGGCACCCAGACTACACGAATACAGTTTAATCGCCATGGAGCCAAAGTCTTTAATCACACGAATAGGCTCCATGGCATAGCTATCTGGGTTACCACAGTTCACATAAGAATACCGAATGAACGGCTGTTCGGCTACATCCCCACGAACAGGAACCAGGAGACGGACGGCTCAGCGGTGTTCGTGCAAATAAGTGTCCGTTTATAGTTCCATAAGTTAGGTGCCGAACACCGCTGGCCGTACGGTACTTGTAAAATGGCCGCCGCCACGTGTTCGGTCGACGAACAAAGACCACCCTGGATTAGTCAATTAGGCTGCGGTTAACCGCAGCTTCATGGAGGTAAATTGAGGGCACACTCCAGCTCCCGGGTGGCCTGGCAATCGGTAGTTTGTTCGGTAGATAAAATCTACCGAACACCCCGGCAGAAAAGGCACGAATAAGCCTTTCTGCAGGGCAAATAAGTATTTTACAGTCTGGCCCATAGTCCAAAGGCAGCAGGCGGGCAACCAGGCTCCTCCAATACAATGTGGCGAGATTGGTTTCGTCACATGTATGTCTGTCAGTGAGTGTGTATGTATGTCTGTCACTAAGTGTGTCTGTCAGTAAATGTGTGTGTCTGTTAGCTAGTGTGTATGCGTCTGTTCGTGAGAGTGTGTATGTGTGTGTCTGTTAGCTAGTGTGTATGCGTCTGTTCGTGAGAGTGTGTGTGTCTTCAGCACTTACCTTTCTCCAGCGCCGGACTCCATGGGTGCTGGGGATCCCTCCGTCCCGATCTGCCTCTCAGCTACGAATGCGCATGCTCGGCAAGCACATTCAAACCGCCAATAGGAAAGCATTACTCAATGCTTTCCTATGGATGTTCAGCGTCTTCTCACTGTGATTTTCACAGTGAGAATCGCAGAAGCTTCTCTAGCAGCTGTCAATGCGACAGCCACTAGAGGCTGGATTAACCCTCAGTGAAACATAGCAGTTTCTCTGAAACTGCTATGTTTTCAGCTGCAGGGTTAAAACTAGAGGGACATGGCACCAAGATCACTTCATTGAGCTGATGTGATCTGGGTGTCTATAGTGGTACTTTAAGTGTATGTGTATCTGCATGCACTGGCGTACATACCGCGGTCGCAGGGGTCACAGCCCTGCGACCCCTGCGACCAGGTGCCCGCCGCCATGTGTTGCAGCCCCAGCCCGCACAGAGTAAGCACGGGGGGTGGGGGGGCACGGTTCAGTTTTTGCACCGGGCCCCATGGGTTGTGTGTACGCCACTGACAGTATACCTAACAGCAGTGCAATACATGGCGCTTTTACAAAGTGCAATAAATACTAAAGTGCAGCTAGTTATCACTGTGGAATTAATCACGAGAGTTCCACACAATAAAAACCACAGTAAACAAAAAAAGTGAACAGCGCACAACAAAATATTGTAATGGTGGGTTATATCTTACTTAATCCATAAGTGCAATGACATGCAACCCTCTTAAAATGTGTATTACAAAATAAAATAAAAGCACACATATAGCCCAAAATCTAGTATAACTATCCCTGCAGAAATGAGGAAACAGGTAATACTTGGATAAAATTATTCTTTTATTGTATCATACTTACATTTTTTTGAGTTTGTTAAAATAACTGATTCAGGTAGTACAGCATATGTGTGATAGTTGTAGTTCCATACAGAGTAAGTGACAGCTATTTGCTCATTAGTAGGAGAAACAGGAGAAGGCAACACCAGTTAAGGTAAGATAAACAATATATATATATATTTTTTTTATTCTTTATTTTTGCAGTGCATTTTGAGAATAACATACAAGCGTGAGGTACCCCGACGGCAATCCTCAAGCATATTTGCAACACATATAACAATGGGGTAGACCAGTATGCATGCACAATTTTAAATTTATAGTCTCTTACAATAGGTTATGTTAAAACAAGCTAAACAATATTTATTTAACAAACAATATAAAAATCTTACATGCAAGTTACTAGTGTGCCATAGAGTATAAGTCCACAGTAATAGAACAAAGCACATTGCGTTTCAACGCTCCTTGCATCTTCCTCACATGCCTACAAAGTCCTATATGATATTCCCAGCTTTTAAATTGAATTTGGCGCCAAAAACTAGTATCTAGACACGCCCCCTTGGCTCCCATAGTCAATCTTAATACAGTTACACCTATTATCCTCTTCATGGCTGCCATCTTGGTACTCGCGTGGTGCGACATGTCACTTCCCGTGGCCATTTTGATTTTTAAAAAAATTTCATCTTTATTCCACTTTTACAAAAACAGGGAAGGGGGGAAACCCTACTAGCCCATATGGAGCAGCCTTCACTGAGAGCAACACTATTGCTTTTGAGGATTTTAAAGGAACACTATAACCTGCAAAATCAAATGCAGGGATACTCAAGGTGGGAGACAGGGAACTCCTGGCACCATACCAGTACGTGCTTGGAGTGTTCCTTTAACTATTGAAATTTAAAGGTTAGGGATGAAACATAGTTGAAGTAATCATACATCCGGCAACTTATAAAAAAAATAGAAGTTTTGTATAATTTCTGAATGATGCTGAAATGCTTGGTTGATATACACATTTTTTTACAACAAAATCTGAATGACAATGGTCAATTTGGAGAAATTTTCCATTTCAGCAATTTTTTCCTCTGTTTTTCCATTTGGATTTAATTTGCAAAACAACTTTGGAGTTTGGTGAATAAACACACATAAACTATAAACATACAACACACACATCTATATTCTCAAACATTAGCTATGTAGAGATATGGAAGGGAGGGAGACATGGGGGAGAGACATAGAGGGAAAAAGACATGGATGGAAGGGGGAAGACGAGACATGGATGAAAGAGGGTAGAAGCGAGTGGAGTGGAGTGTGCAGCCACACATTTACTATGCCTAGAGATTGCAGAGGGACTAGGGAGTAAGCAGAGCGGACAGTGCGGCTACCAACCGGACTGAGACTGCAGTTTGCAGAGGGACTGAGGGACTCAGTGGAGCAGACACTTCAGACAGTGGCATTGCTACTGAGATAGTAAGTAACATGAGGCAAAGCTTTTGAGTGAATTACATATATGTACCCAGGATTACATATTGTTTGCATGAAAATGATACAAGTAATTTAACCCCTTAAGGACGGCGGGCATGCTATGCCGTCCTTGGGGACCCGGCTCTAAATGCCGGCGGGTGGCATAGCACGTCCCAGCTGTCCATGGGGACTTACCTGCTCGCCGGCGATCCCACGTCGGTGATTGCGATGGGGGACTTGCCTGGCATCCCAGGCCGTTGCCCTGCTGCTGATCCGGCCCTCCTGGGCCATGTGATCGTGAGGTCCTTGCGAGGACCTCCCGCTCACATGGACGGAATGTATATATCTAGATACATAAGTATATACTTATATATCACTATATATATATATATATATTTGTGTACGGGATTATGAAAAGGGGCGTACATTCCAAGTAGGTTAAGTTTTAACAAATAATAGTCGGTTGAGGTGTGCCGAAACCGACGAGCGGCTAGGCCTGTAAAAAAGGGGGCCCGCCTGGTTATAATGATATGTGAAGAGGGTGTGGTGGGAGGGGAGCTTCCGGAATCGACGAAGACAGGTGAGTAGGGGTTTGCTGGGTTTATATATGCCTAAATCCCTCCCACAACTTCAGGCATACGCCTTCTATTTGTGTACGGGATTATGAAAAGGGGCGTACATTCCAAGTAGGTTAAGTTTTAACAAATAATAGTCGGTTGAGGTGTGCCGAAACCGACGAGCGGCTAGGCCTGTAAAAAAGAGGCCAAAAAGTAAGTAACTTTTATATATTTATTAACACCACAACAATAAACATTATTTAGACATATTGTGAAAAGCGAGTCTGATCTCTTTCTCTGGGTTTGGAATGTACCGGTTATACACTGCAGATTTCCAGCGTCCCATTTTCTTTATTATGTGTGATGGGACATGATTACTTGAAGCCGTGGTGGCTGCTCCGATTCGAAACGAGTGTCCTGAGAAGGAGTTTGGGTTGAGGCTAAGTCTAAGTAACAATGAACGTATGTATAGCATGAAATGTTTCGTCGTGAGAGGTTTTCCTTGTAGGGACAAAAGCGGCAGTTCTGGATTCCTAATCTGTTGACTTACCAGGTTATCCAGCACCTGGACTGGGCAACATTTAGACCCTGTAGGGAAATACTTAACCTCCACGGGGGGGCCTGTTTGATTTGTTTTTGTACGGGGAATAACTAAAATATAATGATCATTTATTTTGGACAAATTTCTCTGTTTAAGGCAAGTGTCTGTGTCTGTTATTTTTTCTACTGAAAACTCTTTGGGCCGTAGGAATCCGAAAAAAGCCAAATAAGCTGCGGATTTAATTATCAGATTAGTAGTGCGATCAAAAGGACCTTTATCTAAGAGTTCAGAGATTTTCTCAAAGATGTTACTATCAATTGGGAGTCTCTCAAGGGTTTTATGGTTATTTAGTCTCTGGATACCTTTAAGAACGTTTTTAATTGGGTATGTGGACAAGAAAGGGGTCTTATCGGGATAGATAGTAAGCATGAAGTGTTGTATACCTGTTAAGTATAGTTTGATGGTGTTGTAAGCAAGCTTTAATGAGGTGTGGCAAAAAGTTGAAAATGCAACCATAGTTTCTACTGAAAATCGATTTATTATGTTAAAGTTGCGTACAAAATTATTAAACATTTCAAATGCCCTATTGTACGCTCTTTTTGTGTTTGCCGATAACCCGGCCTGTGCTAGAATTCTACCCTGGGCCAATAACTGATCTAAAGCATGATTAGATCTGCAAACTGTGGGGGAGTTTTGGGTTGCTTGTTCGCAGTAGGGTGAAGGCGGAAAAATTCCTGAAAATTGAAACGTGATAATGCGTCAGCAGCGTTATTGAACATTCCTGGAACATGTATACAACAAATGTAAAACTGCCAGTTTGCTGCTAACCAGGTGAGCCTCCTAACTAACTTCATGATAGACAGGGACTGAGACCGGCCTTTGTTAATTATATTGCAGGCTGCTATGTTATCCGAAAAACACTTAACCGCCTTACCCCTCCAATTTCCAGCCCAAATGTGTGCTGCTGCTACTATGGGAAAGATTTCGAATAACGCTGAGGTGTTGTCGAAGTTATCTAGTGTGTTAGTCTCAGGCGGCCAACTGTCAAATACCCATTCGTCCCCAAATATTGCTGCGTACCCGACTGAAGCTGCAGCATCTGTCCAGATAACTGGGGAATCGTCGGAGATGGGAGGAATGAACAATGACCTACCATTCCACGAGGACAAGAATAGTTTCCACATTTCTAGGTCAGCCCTTGCTGAATTGTCTAAACTGATCTTTGTGTCGTCGTCAGGGAGGCCGTGTAGTAGCGAGAGTAACCTGGAGATAAAAGATCTGCCTTGCGGGATAACTCTCATGGCAAAGTTAAGAGAGCCCAGGAGAGACTGTAATTCTTTCCTGGTGCAAGACCCGAGGTTGGTGCAGGTGTGAATGCAATCTAAAATCCTGTCCACCTTGATTTGAGGGAGGCTGGTTTGCATGGATACAGAATTGATCGTGATCCCTAAAAAGGTGATTTCAGTATCGGGACCCTCAGTCTTATTTGCGGCTATGGGAACACCAAGTTCCTCAAATAAGGAGAGTGCCCTATGTAGGCTGAGCGGTGTGCAGTAGTGAGGTTCTATATACAGAAAATCGTCGAGGTAGTGGATTACTACTGGGCATCTGGACTCGTTGAGTAACAGCCAATTCAGGGTCTCTGCAAACAAGTCAAAAAGTTTCGGGCTACTTTTTGAGCCAAAGGTCAGCCTGGTAGCAAAATAATATTCCCCTTGCCATTTGACCCCGTGTAGGTGCCAGAGCGACTGCATAATAGGTAGCAGCTTAAAAGCATTCGAGATATCCGTTTTGCTCAACCAGGCTGCCTTACCGAGGTTGACAATGGCTTGAATGGCATCGTCTATCTTGGCGTACTGCAGTGAGAAGTCTTCGGATGGAATAAGGGAATTTAAACTTGGGGAGGTGGAAGAGTGCGGTGCAGAGAAGTCAATTATTAACCTCCTTTTGTCGTTGAATTTACCCGTGGCTATACCTAAAGGACTTGTCCTCCAGGACGTGAAAGGTGGTGTGGTGAAGGGACCTATCATGAAACCATTTTCCACCTCTTTGTCGAGGAGAAGTTTTAGACTGGCTGGGTCGGATATTGCTGACTGCAGGTTGGGGCATTCTAGTGTGCCTGAAGGGAGTGCCACAAAACCTGTGTGAAAGCCTTTGGTGAAACCAGAAATGAGAAAGTCCGCTAATTGAGAAGAAGGATGTGCAGTCAGGTAGCGTTGCAAACTTGGTACATTTATTGGAGTAATTGCCTTTTTTGGAAACAGTTTGTTCGGGCACATCGTTTTTGCGTGTGCCCTGAAACAGACAGAACAAACGTGGAGCAATCTACATGCGCTATAACTACATCCCCCTTCATGAAAGTTATTACAAACCTGCGTTTTCCCGAGAAACACTATGGGTCTGCCTAATTTGTCCTTCATTTCCCTTTGACTAGAATAGTCTGGGTTAGCGAAACTAGTAGATGGACTAACTGCGGTACTAGGACAAAAGTTCGAAGTATGAGAAGCTGAAGCGCAAATTGCACATGCTGGTGTCCTAAGCCCGGCGAAATGCCTACAAAATAATTCAGTGTCCAAGTGACTCCAATCAGTGGGAGTGTTGAACTGTGCCAGGGATGCGGCTGATCTGGCTGAAAAGGACTTGTGGTAGTCGTAGAATGCATAACCACCGTACTTGTAGGCTAGGTCCACCAGCTTGTGCAAATATAAGTCCAGCTCTTCCCTACGGTGCGGGAAAGCGGAGCAGATTACGTCTCGATATAACCCAAAGGCTAATACGAACTCGGGAATATTAAGTTTTTTATTAAGCCTAGGGTCCCTGGCTTTCATCACTAGTGATATATCTTCAAAGGTGTAAGCCCTGTTTTCGATAACATCCTGTGATGCGATGAGGAGGGAAGCTAAGTTAACATCCTTCCCTTCTATTATGTCCCGTCTAAGGTTTTGTGGGATTAAATGAACAGGATTAATTATATTAGACTTTTTGACAGGAGTATTAGTGGAGTTACCTCCTAAGTCGGACTCTGGTTGTACCAGAGGAACCTGAACTTCCGAAATGCCGGACCGACCAGAGGCTTCCAGGGTATCTAGCCTGGTACTAATGCCGGCTACAGAGGAGACCAAAGAGGACATCATGCTCCGCAGTTCAGCTAAACTATTCTGTATAGAACCGTCAGAACTAGGGCCTGGTGAATCCTCCGTAATTTGGGCGTTAAGCAAACGGAAGAGTTCAGCTTTCCTGGCTGTAGCCGGGAAGGGAATATTCCTCCTATTGAGCTCGGCCGTAATCTTTGGAATAGTCCAGGATCTGTAGCTGGATGAGGCACTAGGTTGTCTTGGCTGGGAGCTAGATCTGGACGGAGTGCTTGCGACTGATTGTTCATCGTCTGGAACCGAGGCTGTTGACATGCTACGGCATGAAAGGAAACTTAGAGTTAAAATTATTATTTTTTTTTTTTTTTTTTTTATGCGTGCGTGTGTGTGCTGGTTGGCTAGCTAGTGCCACCGTGGCGAAGCAATTAAACTAGGTTGGTGACTAGTGAGGCCCTGCTAAGTGCCAAGTGGCTTGAGAGGCTCTATGAGTTGGCGCGAGGGGATTTGAGGCCACTGAGCGTTGTGGCGGGGTGTTGGCCTCTCGGTGGGAAGTAACCATAAGACAGACTGGGGGTGACTGGTGAGGCCCTCTCTATACAAAATGCGAGGCGGCTAACTATGATTTGGCCCGAGGGGCGTAGTACCTCCGAGATGAGGATGGGAGTTGGCCTCGCGGGACCACTAACCTAGGCGAAGAAGCCAGGGGAAGATTACCGCTATTGGGCTCCTAAAACCCTAGCAACCAGCAACGACTAACTGGACGGGAGAATAGCGGCGACTGAACGTGCTCGTGATGTAATATATTAGACTTACCTGAACGATGAATTAGTGACAGGATTAACCTAAGATGACCTAGAGAGTAATTTACTGTCGGCTTGTACTGCTGACGTCCCGAATTGCAGAAAAAACGGACACAGGTGATGTTAGATAAAATAGAAAAGAAACAAGCCAATTTTAGTTTATGAAAATTTTACCGACTCTTATTAGTAGTGAGCAAGGTAGGAAGGAATAACGTAGTGTAGGAAGGGAAATATTACTAACCAAACCGTAACTTGTAACACAGCTTTAATTGAAGAACGTATCCTGGAAGAACCCCTGTAATTTTTAAAACAAAGCATACGGAGGAGACCCATAAATTTAACAAAAAATAAAAAAAATTAATTTAGCAAGTAAATAAAAATATACACATACTAGGTTTAACCCATTTGTATATCCCATAACAACTGCTAGTGAAATTCAAGATAAGGTAATGTGTAGGACTTAATGTTAACCCAAACTATTGCCCAATCTGTCACCATAACTCGCTACACCAAACTATAATACCTTCCTGTTATGCAGAAACGTACAAGTACTTGAATTGGTTGCAAATTAGGAATGTCATATGTGTATAAAAGCATGCCGCTCTAAGGAAAAATAACTAGTTTAGTAATACCAATACAGACCGAAAATTATGAAAATTTGAGGAAAGAATAGCGTTATGGAGGATAAGTGATTGTACAGTAGTTAACAGATGCGTTGGTTCGAAAGGCGTTTATTGAAACGTGAGTAAGATAAATTGTGAGCTGTTTAAGGTAGCCGAATGCGAATGCACAACTGACATGAATTAATTATCTAAGGAAGTGGAACTTACGGTTGTCGGGGACTTTACTGAATGCCAGCGTTCTCGTGGAAACAGTGCTGACCGGCGGGCTGTGCGAACGTCGCGGACGAATGACGTCAGAGGGTCTGTGAAGCGGAATGAAGGCGAGCTTCCGGAATCGACGAAGACAGGTGAGTAGGGGTTTGCTGGGTTTATATATGCCTAAATCCCTCCCACAACTTCAGGCATACGCCTTCTATATATATATATATATATATATAATTTCGTTCTATTATTTCGTTCTACAACTCAGGGACTCCAGGGACTTTCATTTGCTAGTACTATATTTAACCCTGTAGCTTTCCAAGACACCATAAAACCTGTACACAGGGTACTGTTTTACTTGGAAGACTTCGCTGAACACAAATATTTGTTTTTTAAAATAGTAAAATGTATTACAACAATGATATCGTTAGTGAAAGTGACATGTTTTTCCTTTTTTCCTCACAAATGGCACTTACACTGACGATATAATTGTTGTGATACGTTTTACTGTTTTGAAACACTAATATTTGTGTTCAGAGAAGTACCCCTCATGTACAGGTTTTAAGGTGTTTTCAAAAGTTAGAGTCAAATATAAGGATTGCGTTTCAGTTTTTTCACATTGAAATTCGCCAGATTGGATACGTTGCCTTTGAGACCGTATGGTAGCCCAGGAATGAAAATTACACCCATAATGGACTACCATTTACAATAGTAGACAACCCAAGGTATTGCAAATGGGGTATGTCCAGTATTTTTTAGAAGCCACTTAGTCACAAACACTGGCCAAAATTTGCGTTCAAATTAGTTTTTTGCATTTTTCACACACAAACAAATATTAACGCTAACTTTGTTTGTGACCAAGTGGCTACTAAAAAAGACTGGACAGACTGGGGGGTAATTCTCATTACTGGGCTACCATACGGCTCAAAGGCAACATAACCAATCTGGCGAATTTCAATGTGAAAAAAATGAAAAATTTAACATGCTATATTTGACCCTGTAACTTGCAAAAACACCGTAAAACCTGTACATAGGGGGTACTGTTTTACATGTGGGACATCAATGAAAACAAATATGTGTATTTTATTGCAGTAAAAGCAAACAGTATTATGACATTCACAGATAAAATGTCAAGTTGAACTAAAAAAATAAAATTTCTTATTTTCTCCCATTTTTTAAAATATTTTATTCATATTAAATTATGTATCATAGCTACATATTTGATGTTAAATGAAAGCTCTGTTTCCCCTGAATAAAATGAAATATAATTAGTGTGGGTGCACTTAATATAAAAAAGAGGTGAATAGACAAAAAGTCAAATTGCAAGTTTTGTTTTTGTTTTGTTTTGATCACAACATGTACATTTTGCTCAGTCCTTAAGGGTTAATTTTGTGTTGGTCTACGTCAAACTCTTTTTTTCTTTTCTTTTTTTTTGTGCGGCCCACATAAACTTAAGCCTTGTATATTTGGCCCGGGTTAGCCTATGAGTTTGACATGCATGCTCTAGAGTCATATATTTGTTCATACTGCTTCATCTAATTTTATAACCATCATATTTTGTCTTTTACAGATGACCAATACAAATGACAGCGGTGAACTTGACATCTATGACAATGGGGATGAGTTCGATGAGAATGAAAGCTCAAAGCTTCACAGTTTATTTTTACCTATTGCTTATTCTATCATTTGCATTTTTGGACTGATTGGAAACTTGCTCATCCTCGTCATATTTATTTTTTATGAGAAAGTCAAAACGCTTACTGACATATTTTTGGTAAACTTGGCAACTGCAGACATTCTGTTCCTCTGTACGTTTCCATTCCTTGCCTACCAGTCTGCCAAGAGCTGGATCTTTGGTGAAGTTATGTGCAGAATTATTCGAGGTGCATACCGAATCAATTTATTCACTTCAATGTTAACCCTTACATGTATCACCTTTGACAGATTTATTTCTATAACTCAGGCTACTAAGTTAAACCATGTTCAATTATATAAACATAAGTGGGGTGGAGGAATTTGTACAGCAGTGTGGATATTGTCTGTATTTTTGGCTATACCACAGTTTAAACACAGTACAACTGGACCTTTTAATAATATCTGTAATGAAATATATGACAATTCTGTTATTGAGGTTTTAGTTACATCTATTCAAATGGCAGTTGGATTTTATGTGCCATTAATAGCAATGCTTATTTGTTATACTTTTATCATAAACACTTTGATAAATGCAAGTAGTTTTCAGAAGCCCAAGTCTTTCAAAATAATTGTTACTTTAGTAGTAGTATTTATTGCTACACAGTTGCCTTTCAATGTTGTAATACTTCTTTATACTTTAGGTACTAAGTTCCGCACACAGACTTCTTTTGTAAAAGCATTGATTATAAGTGAAGTCATTGCTTACCTGCATGCATGTCTTAACCCAATTTTATATTTCTTTGTTGGGATAAAATTTCGCAAAAATTTCTGGAAAATTCTTAAAGATTTAGGATTAGTAAAGCATTTCAATGAACGTACAAATAATCTCAAGACTACAGAAGCAGACTCAAAAAATATCTCTGCTTCAACAAACGTAGAAGCAATTTGTATGAACCAGACTTAAAGGTACACTCAAAACACCATAACCAGCACATAACAGTGCAGTTTTTATGGTGCAAGGAGTGGCCTGGCATCTGCCCACTGTAAGGAGTCAAGTCATTTTCCAATGGTTTGGCTTTTTACCTGGAGTCTACTAGGTGCCACTTCCCATCTCCTCTATAGCTTAGAGAGCCACAAGCTTACTCTCATTAGCTTATGTTTGCTTTCCTAAATTAAGCCTTGCATGTAAGGGCTAGCACATTGGCTGAAAGTGTCAGTGGATTGTTTTAGCCATGTTCTGCACTGCCAAGCTTAGCTCAGTGAAAAGAGTTTTCAGCTGTCACTGTGCAGTAGTGGAATGGGGAAGCTGCATCTGGTGGTCTCAGAGTTAGAAGTCTAAAATGGTTTGACTCCTTACATGGGTACTCATGGCACCTTAACCAATACAGCGCACTATAGTGGTTATGGTGCTTGAGATGTTTGTTTAAAAAAAACTAAGAAAAACAGTTAATCCTTAATCATGTACCATATAGCATAATAGCTTAAACGCTTTGAATGTTAACCTACATCCTTCTGCATAGTGCGTTTTTATGGAAGTTGAATTTGTGTAGAAATGGTAAGGAGTTCAATTATTAATTAAAAAGCTTTTATTTAAACAAATGACTATTTGTTGCATTCAGGTGTTAAGGTCTTCTTTAAATATATACATGTGAACTCTTCAGGTTCAGCACCCATCGTGTTCATTTAGTAACATACATTTAATTAACTACCACAATCAAATTTGTTGTTGAAATGTTTAATCACACTTGAGTGCTCTATCAATATATACTAATTTCCAATAAATAATACATTCCAAGTGGAGTTTAAAAAACAAACCTATCTCAATTAAGTTGTTATGGTGCCATGAGGTCTCGAGCACCATCTTAAGAAAAATAAGTCCCTATAAGGGACTTGGTGGCTTGTTACAGGAACCTAGCGGGGTTAACCCTATAAGGCAATAATGAAAAAACTGGAGTGTCTATTGGGCTAATATAGACCCAAAAGGCACAATGAGGTCCCTTTAAATAATCAAAATAAATAATTAAAAAATTACAGTTTATTGAATATACTTATAAATACAGGGACTATGCAAAATAAAATGAAAAGAACAAATTAAAAAAGCCAATAAGGCTTTGTGGGTAATGAGGGAGGGTAAACAGAGGATCACTTAAGTGAATCAATGTAGATATACAATGAGCAAAAACTGGAGGAAAAGGCTCTATGGTTCCTTTAAGTGAAAAAGAAAACAGAATCAGAATGGCTTAAATTGTTGCTTGAAAAAGCCAGGCTGTTTGCTTTTTAGACAGATACAACATTTAACCTGAACACAAGCAGCACAACACCTTTACAGACACTTTTATTTTAACATATAACTTTTTCCTCTTGCGCAATCATTTCTACCACCAGGTGTGGGGCAATGCGATGGGGACAACTTGCATCTTGGTTGGTGGGAGAGGAATACAGTTTTTTTTCTGGTGTCTAAGTCTTTTTTTTACTCTATCTTTTTATGAAAAAGGTACATAGATGACATCCTCATTGTCACTCTTTAGCGAATTTGTGGCACACTTGAATACCAATAACTTGAACCTCAGGTTTACGATAGAGATAGATACCCCTTCCCTGAACTTCCTCGACTGCCTGCTCACTATAACTGACACACTGGGGATCAAAACAACCCTCTTTAGGAAACCCTTGTCCACTAATACAATGTTAAGATGGGATAGATACCATCCTATCACACTTAAAAGAGGCATTCCAGTAGGTCAGTACCTAAGACTAAAGAGAAACTATACACCAATTGATGATTTAAAGACAAAAGCGATTGAGGAGGTTCAGGGAGAAGGGGTTATCCAAACAGATGCCTGAAGAAGGCTTATCAACGAGCTCTGGCCTGGGAATGAGAGACACTTCTCGAAGACACATCTAGGAAAGAGACCTCCAAATTGATAAGGTGTGTGGCAAGTTTTGAGGATGGGACGTTGCCAAGAAAACATTAGAGAGATTCTGGCCAATCCTAACTCAGGATCCACATCTGTCTGAAGTCTTATCCCCCACATCTATCTGAAGTCATCTGGCCAGTCCTAACTCAGGATCTACATCTGTCTGAAGTCTTATTACAGAGTAGCTGTAACTGCTAGAAGGGGAATAAATCTTAAGGATAAATCTTAAATCTTAAGGACTTCTTAAGGACTTCTTGAATAAATCTTAAATCTTAAGGACTTCTTGTCCCTAGCCACTTGTCCAACTGTAGGAAAAATAAAAACTGGCTTTCAGTGATGGGCACTTATCAATGTGGCAGATGCGTGGCTTGCCGATACATCTCCAAACACTCAAAAATCATCAAAGATTTGAAAGGAACTGTAACATTTCCAGTGAAGCAATTTTTTTTAATTGCAACACCTCAGGAGTGGTTTACTTACTTGTCTGTGGCTGTGGGATGAGGTATGTTGGGAAAACATTCCGTCCCCTATAAAAGAGAATCATGGAACATGTGCACTCGGTAACGTCCCTCAAAGATACACCTATCGCCCGTAATATGAGGGCATATCATCAAGACTCCCTGAGAAATAAAATATTTGTAGGCATTGAACATGCATCTGTGGGTAAAGGGGGTGGTGACTTGGATGGCATCCTAAAGAAAAGAGTGTGCTACTGGATCTATAAATTGGACACCCTGGCACCCAATGCCTTAAATGAGGGATTTACATTTACCCCATACATTGGCACATAGGTGGTATCAATATATTGTTGCTATTAATTGAGGATAGGGAGCTTTAGAAAGCTATATATAACTACAACATATTTATTAAATCCTTCTAATTTTTAGGGACGTTTCTATATAAAGTGCTTTTATTCTGCTATGGTAGATTCAGGTTCAAACACCCCCTTTTTTTTGTACCCCATGATACAAGATGGTGATGTTGGGTTATATATAAAAAAAACACCTTGGCTCAGAAGCCCATGGGAAAGGGCGTCCCCTTCCACTTAGGGACTTTGGGGGTAAAAACCCATTACCCATTAATCCTCCATGGCTTTTTGCTGAGAATATTATATTCTGGGGCACTAAAGCTTTATCTAAATATTTGGACTTAGGAAATCTACATACAGTTAGTGCAAATACAAAAGATATAAGGTTAAACAGCTACAATCACCTATGTGAAGTCACTTAATAACATCAAACATACACAATAAAAAAAGAAAGTGGGTGGTGAAAGCACACTAATAAATATTGCACATTACCCTTAATTACACGTAGAATTTGGTAAAAATAAAAAGTGCTAATAATCAATCCGTATTTCCACAATCAGACCGATAGTGTATATATGCCTGTAGGTTAAAACAGGAAAAAAACACAAAATAGTGTAATAACGTAGGAGCCACTTGACAATTTAAAATTTCAAAGGTTCCACTCACATGGTCATGAGCCACTTTGTAAAAGCTGGCTCAGACTAAAGGTAAATCAGGTGAAAGCACGTGGACATCAGATACCAAGCTGTTTTTCCCTCTGTGGTCTTGCAAGTTGTTTGTTGCTTAAGAATATTCCAGGATGCAGGAAATCTTGCAAACAAATTTATTTACACACTATGAGGTAGCTTAAAAAACAACAAATAAAATAGAAGAAATCTGTGAATTCCACTTGTGCTGTAACTCGAACTTGACGCATTTCGGTGATGCCTTTATCAAAAGTTCCTACTTCACCTTCCTTTCTCGCTGTTTAAAAGCTCAGATTTTGGCGCCTTTTTTCCGTTGCGTCATGACGTCTCTATTTCCGCTTCCGGCGTCGTAGCGGCATCCTGCATTCCGACGTCTTCTTTTGCGGTTTCACATGACGTCATGACGTTATCAGCGTACGGACGTCATGATGCATCTTCGGGGGGGGGGGGTTTAATATAAATGTAATATATTAAACATACATTTACTACATTACTATAAAAAAAACTTTATTAAATATACTAATATTAACTATTTTTTAAAAAAAATATATGTATATCCTCTTGTTTATTACTTACTCAAATCCAACACATACATTGAAAAAGTGGGGAAAAAAGAGAAAAAAACACACATTAGTAATCTAAAGAGACCATTTAAAAAATCTGCAAAGTATTAAGGGGGAATAGGATTTGAAATCAACCCTTTAAATGAATCAATTTCCAAAAAGGAGATAAACCTTTAAAATACTTTATAAAATATTTATTAAAAAAAAAAAAATTACATTTTTTTTTTTTTAAATTTTTTCATTTAAAAAAAACTCTCTTTTGTAAAACAGGTAATATAATAAAATGTAAACATCCTTAAAAATTGAATTAAAAATATTATATGTATGGGGTGATTTCAAAATCCACATTCAGATCTTGTGGCACTAAAATATCTATATTAAAAATCCATTTCATTTCAGTTCTATTAAGTAGATTCTCTTTATCACCCTCCCCTCCAATGTACTTTTATTTTCTCTATACCTACGAATTCTAAATTCTTTGGGTCACTATTGTGACATTCTAAAAAATGTTTAGAAACATTATGATTAGTAAATTTGCGATTAATGTTGTAGATATGTTCTCTGATTCTAATTTTAAGGCAACGTGAAGTTCTTCCTATATATTGTAACCCGCAAGGGCATGTTAACATATATACAACATCTTTACTGTTACATGAAATAAAATAATTAATTTCATACTCCATTTTTTTTTGTGAATATATTTTTATTGGGTAATTTTCAACATTGCGGTAACGTAGAGAAAGCATCAGTGTGGACGCGCAGGTCCTAATAGTTGATCAAGTTCTCTAAAATAACATAACAGTCAGAGTAGCTGTCTCAAATGCAAGCATTGGTGACACGCAGGTCACCTCATTACGTATTGGGTGTACACAGGTTGGACTCGCAGGTCCCGTATTATGATTGCCTGAGGTGATAGCCCAAGACATTCAATGGGGTCCCCCTACGGTCTACGCAAAAACTGGCTAATGTGGCTTGTGAGTATCTCATAGGGAAGTTGCCGCTATATTTGTGGTAGTGTCACCCAGGGTCCCGGGAGTCGGCTAGAGCGGGTGCCGTGTTTGGAGTGTGTTTTTCTCCGCGGGAGGGGATTCCATTCCCTGTGTTCTGTGTGTGCATCAGTTAACTCCTATTGGGTGGGCTGGCCCCACTGTTGCTGGGGATCTCCGTTCTGTGTTCTTGTCCTTGGTTGCCCTGCGCTGCAAACCATGTCGTGTGTGTGTGCAGCAATACTAAATACCTTTAAACTGGTAAGGTGTGTCTGTGGCGGGTTTAGAAGCCTGGGTGAAGTTTCCTGTCCTAAGTCTCCCCTTTACAACCTTGTACGTGATGCTTCTTACGTGTTATGCTTGATTCAGCCTAACCATAGTGCCGTGTGCTGCTCTCCCAGCTTTCGCGCGTCCTCGCCCTCTGGTCCACGGGTGGGGGGGGGGGGGAGGGGGGATAGCAGGGGGGGGTCGTATCCTGTCGAGTCCGTGAATAGTCTGGGTCAGTTCGTCATGGTCAGTGGAGTATGGCTTGGAAGTCCGGACGTTCAGTGGTCAGGAGCCAGTGTGTCCAAATCGTCAAATAAGTCTGCGATTTCCCTTCTGCCAACAAGGATAGCTCCTCTAGTGTTCTGAGTTCCTCCATGCGTCGGTACCAAGCGTTTATGGGTGTCGCAGTTTGTTTTTTCCAGTAGATGGGGATGAGGCTTTTAGCCACATTGAGTATTCGAATTGTGAGTTTTTTTTGTAAATAGATGACTTTGTCTTGGTGTGGTGTATGAGGAATGTTGCAGGTTCCTTCGGTGGAGGGTCGTCAGTGAATCTCTTAATGATTTGGTATATGGATTCCCAATAGGGTTGGATGAGTGGGCATTCCCACCAGATGTGGAGGTAGGTGCCTGTGTGTCTAGTGCATCTCCAGCAGGTTTCGTCTGTTGTGGGGTCGTATAGGTGTGTTTGGTGTGGGGTGCAGTACCAGAAAGCTAAAATTATATAGGCCGTTTCTTGAGTCCCGCTAGACAGCGCGCAGTGGAGTGTGAGGGTACATATCTTGTCCCATTAAGGTAGTGTGAAGGATGTGCCTAGTGCTGTTTCCCATTTCCCCATAAAACTTCGGGGTGGTTGTCTTCCCAGCTGCATGAGCATGCCATAGAGTGTGGAGAGGCCCTTAGCTAGGGGGACTGGGTCCATACAGAGTGCCTCGAATTGTGTCAGTGTTCTAGTGGTGTTGTGTATCTGGAGCAGCGGTTGCGTGAACAGTTGCATTTGTCTGTATCTAAATTGTATCATGAATGGGTGGTTTGGGTTCCCTGTCATGTCCTCCAATGTCTTGAGGCGGCCATTGGTGGTTGCGTGGCATAACCTCGGGACCTCTTGGTTCAGGAGGCGGACTAGCGTTTTCGGCTCTTTACCTGGGGGGAAGGTCTCGTTGTGGGTCAGCGGAAGCAGTGAGGAGGGTGTGGTGGTGAGTGACAGTCGTGTGGCTAGTGTATGCCACACCTGCATGGTCGCTTTGATGAGGGGGTGTGGGGCTGCTAACTGCCTACCTTGTTGTACATCCAGCCAGGGGAGGGCTGCGACGGGTCTGCCCACCTGTGTGGTTTCAACGTCTTTCCACAGTTTAACTACCTCTGACTTAGTCCATTCCATGATCCGTTGGATGTGTGTGGCTCTGTAATACCCTTTTCCCTCCCTTTTCTTTGGGTAGCGTGAGCACGTCAAGTTAAATTTTCACTTTTAGTTTCTGCCACGTGAATCGGAGTGTCATGGATCTATGAGAGTCGAAGAAGGGCTCCGGGATGGTGCAGGGGATAGCCTGAAACAGGTACAGCACCCGTGGCAGGACGTTCATTTTGAGAACTCCCACCCTACCGAACCACGAGAGCCGTACCCGTTCCCATTCAGTGAGGTCGTCCTGGATGGTGCGCAGCAGCGGTTGAAAACTTGCCTCGTATAGCTGGGCGAGATCCTTGGTGATCATTGCCCCAAGGTATCTCAGGGAGGTGTCCGACCACACGAAGGGGAGGTCCCTTCTCAGTGTCATTGCTGTGCGTTCCGGGATTGAGATGTTCAGGATTGTGGATTTGGAGAGTTTATTTTGAAATTCGATAGTTCTCCATATGTATCGAATTCCCTCATTAGTGTCGGCATTGCTGTTTCAGGTTCAGTGACGAAGAACAACAGGTCGTCCGCATACGCTGCCACGGAGTGCCTCCTGTTCCCCGCCCTCAGCCCCGGGATGAGTGGGTTGTTCCGGATTGAGTTCATGAATGGTTCCAGGGCGAGCATGAATAGAAGGGGTGAGAGTGGGCAACCCTGTCTGATTCCATTCCTGATCGGGAAGGGGTCAGTGAAGGCCCCGTTCACACACACGCGAGCAGTCGGCTTCGAGTATAATGCTCTGATCCAGGCCATCATGAATGGGCCCATCCCCATCTCCTCCAGTACCTGGAACATGAAGTCCCAGGATATCCTGTCGAAGGCCTTCTCCACATCCATAGAGAGCAAAAGAAGGCCCTCTTTGCTGGTATTTGCGGTAGTGATCAGGGCTAGCGCCCTGATCGTGTTGTCCCTGGCTTCCCTTTGTGGGGTAAATCCCACTTGGTCCCTGTGTATTAAGTCCGGGAGAAAGGTTTGCATTCTCTGCGAGAGCACTTTTGTGAAGAGTTTTAGGTTGCAGTTAAGCAGGGATATTAGCCGGTAGTTGGCGCACAGTTCAGGGTCCTTCCCTTCTTTGGGGATCAAGGCGATGTTCGCCTCCAGGGTTTGTGGTGGGATCTGCATCCCGTCCCTAAGCGCATTAAGCGCCACCAGGAGGCGGGGGAGGAGGAGCTCCGCGTACGCTTTGTAATACCTAATGGGTAGACCGTCGGGTCCCGGGCTCTTGCCGGGTTTGGCCGTTTTGAGGGCCCATGCCAGTTCCTGGGCGGTGATTGGTTCGTCAAGCTCCGCACTGGCCTCCTGTGTGAGACGTGTGCCTATGCGGGATTCTAGATATCCAGTGATACGTATGTGGTTCTAGGCTGTATAGGTCTGCATAGTAGGTCCGTATGGCGTCTGCCATTTCCCGTGGCATGCCCTGGATCTTCCCCTGTTTGTCCCTAATCTTGGGAATATATGCCGTCGCCCTTTTTTTGGGCTATCATGCGTGCGAGGAGGGTTCCGCATTTATCAGCGTTATTATAGAAAAATGCTTTAGTGTGTATGCATGCTCTGTGATAGTTAGCATTGAGGATGGTAGAGAGTTCCCTCCGGAGCATCGTCAGTTGTGCCCCGTCAGTTGGAAGGTGAGTCTGTTTATGTCTGTCCTCTAGCGTGCGGATTTCGGTCAATAGGGTCTTAAGTCTGGCGGCATTTGCCCGTTTAAGGGCTGCACCCTTCGCTATGAAGTGTCCCCTCATCACACATTTGTGAGCTTCCCAGAGGCAGAAGGGTGTGACGTCCGGCGTGTCATTGTCCGTGAAATATTGCGCAAGTTGTGTTTTGGTTTCTGTTATCACCACCGGGTCGTTAAGGAGGGAGTCGTTGAGCCTCCAGCTGTTACACATAGGTCTAAATAGTGGGGACGTCACCGTCATTAGGACCGGGGCGTGGTCAGACCAAGTTGCTGTGTCTATGGCCATCCGTCTGATGTCCATTAGAAAGTAATGTGGCATTAGGAAATAGTCAATTCTCGAGTAGGTTTTGTTGGGGGTCGAGTAAAAGGTGTAGTCTCGGTCTATTGGGTGTGTTGCCCTCCAGCAGTCTACCAGGCGGGTTTCATGTAAGGTCTTGTCTATGGCTGTGAGGATGTGGCGGGGCAGCGTTGAGGTGCCGGTGGATGTGTCTACTGTCGGTCTTAGGGCAACGTTCAGGTCCCCCCCTATGATCAGGCAGCCTTCGGCAAACCTCTCTATAGCCTTGATTGTGGAGCGCAGGAAAAGGTGTTGGCGTCTGTTAGGGGTGTATAGGCATGCGAACGTGTAGGGCTTGTCAGCTATCAGTCCCTTGACACAGATGTATCGTCCTAGTTTGTCACTGAGAGTTTCAGTGGGAGCGAAATGTAGCGATTTATGGATCAGTATCGCAGTACCTTTGTTTTTTCCTTCTGGGTTGTTACTAAAGAAGCCTTGGGCGTAGCGCCTGTCTGTGAGCTTAGGGGCTTGACCCTCTTTAAAGTGGGTTTCTTGGATTAGCACCACGTGTGCCCTTTGGCTATGAAAATGGCGTAACGCGTTTGAGCGCTTCTCTGGTATGTTCAACCCTTTAGCGTTTATGGTCAGGAGGCTTGTGCGTGGTCTGGGGCGGCATGGTAAGGGCACGGCTGTGTCGGTGGCTTGTAGGGGTGGGTGGGGTAGGAGTAGTGAGTGAGTGAAGGGGGGGCGCGGAAGCTGCAACAGCCGGTAAGCCGGCGTAGGGCGGGGCTTGGCCTCTCCCCCCAGGGGCGCCTCGGGCGAGGGTCGCGCGAGGCTATAAATAACAATTTCAACAATAACAATAAACAGTAATACAAACTTCGTAACCAAATGTATATAAGCCAGGGTAAAGGTGTGGGCAAGGTAGGAGTCGGCTCGACCGCACCTGTCGGCCCAGCTGAGTCCCCCTGCCGTGAACTATACACCCCTGTCCGGTGGGAGCGTGGCCTATCTCCCCGTCTCTCCCTAGGGTTAATCCTCTCCTCTCTGCTGGGGCTCAGAGGGTGGCGTACCACTAAAGAGCGCCCTTCTCGTGGGCGGTGTGTGGGGAAACTTTTCCTGTCCGGGGTCACCTGTGTCCTCCGTCACTACCCGTATAACAGTGAATACATTTGGCCCTTGTAGTGCCAGCAGTCGGGAGGCCCTAACCTCGAGCATCTTAGCGTACCCTGGGCGTTAGGCCAGTCTTGCGGGGTCCGTGTGGCCCAGTCTACCAGTATGCGTTGGCGTGATGTCCTTGCTGTCCCTCCCTCTTGGCCAGTGGAGCTGTCATAATTGCGGGGGGGAGGAGGAGGGGGGCAGTTCCCAGCTGGTTTCTCCTCCATGGGATGCTGGTTCCCTACCGTTTCCTGTCACCTGAATGTCAACTGTAGTGGGTCAGTGGGGGCTGGGGGTGGTGGTAAGTTACGCTCCCAGTGTCTTCAATCTCCCAAGGCCATTCAAAGGCGGTGGTGATGTCCCCTCTCCAGGTCCCCCATCTTGACCTCCCTCTGGGGGGGATCTGTATCCCATTTAGCTATTTAGCCATTGCCTCCCGCCTCAACCCCCTCCCCAAAGTGTCAGTGCAGTCACATGCCAGTTCGTGGCCACGAACAACTCTTTGGTTGGAGACCTGGGAAGAGTCAAAGATCCTTTTGTGGCATTGCAAGCCAGTCCCCTGTCCCCCTTTTCCCGATGCCCACCCCAAGGGTCTCAGTAAGCCGTGAATTACAAGAACTGTATGTATGAATCGTGTGCGTGTGGGGTTGTCTGCCCAAGTGTGTGTGATTATAGTTACGTGTTCTTTGTGTCCTTTCACAGCCTCAGGATCGCCTAGCATGGCTAGCGGGTTGCCCCGGCCAGTCTAACGGTTTCCATTCGGGTCCTGGGTCGTTGCTGTGGCTGGTCTCTCGGTGGTGGTGGTGGGCTATTGTAGTAGTCCAGCGGGTCCGGCCATCTCAGGTGGAGTGGGGGCAGTTGGAGTTGTGATGTGAGGTCCTGCAGATCTTGCGCCGTGCGTATTTGTCTAGGACCGTTCATCGTGTGTGCGATCAGGCCTGTTGGGAAGGTCCATCTGTACCTTATTTTCTGGGCGACCAACGCTCTTGTGAGTGGTTTCAGGGCCCTGCGGTACCCAAGGGTGGCCGGGCAGAGGTCTGGGTATAGCTGAAGCTGGTGGCAGTCGTGTTCGAGCTCACCCCTGTTGTGGGCCTCATGTAATATCTCTTCCTTCAGAGTATAGCTTTCCAGGCAGCAGATCACGTCACGTGGTGGGGCGTCCAGCGGGCTTCTGGGTCTCAGTGCTCTATGTGCCCGGACGAACGCAATGGGAGTCTCACCCGGGCGTCCCAGGAGGCCATTGAATATGTTAGAGATGAGGTTTATCAGTTGTGCAGGAGTTTCCTCCCCTTCTCGTAGGCCGCGTATCCGCAGGTTGTTTCTGCGGCCCCTGTTGTCCAAATCTTCGACGTGACGTGCCATGGCCTGCATTTGGGTCAGTTGGTGCGTCTGGGCCGCTTATTGGGCCGCCTGTGCCGTTGTTAGGTTGTCATGGTCAGCCTCAATTTGGGCCATGCGGTCGGCCATGCCCTGCATGTCTGCTCTCATCAATTGTATATCCGCCCTGATGGAGGTCTGAAGGGCCGTGGTGGCGTTGGTTAGATCAGCTCGGGTAGGTAGTGCTTTTAGTAGGCTGAGCCAGTCTGCCGGTGGGGTCGCCATGGCTTCTCTCCGGTCTGGGGAGTGGGAGTTGGGAGTGGAGGCTTCTGACTGTGAGTAGGCCTCAGACGCCGCCCGGGAGTTTGGGTCCGGCGTTGCGGCTAAGTATTGCCTCATGGAGGTGTTTACCAGCGCCTGGCGGGTCCCCGATGGCTTAGGGGTACTCCCGGTCTTCGAATGTTTACCCATTTCGGGGAGCAGGGGCAGCTTTCTCGGGCTTTACGGGCGTGCTCGGAGGAGCGATGTGATTATGCGGCCATTCCGTTCCGCCGCTCGGCCACGCCCCCCCATACTCTATATTTTAGTGGTATTTGATGTAAAATTTAAAACCTTCTTGTGTTTATCTTTCCTCATTGTACATCCCTTGCATTCTCCACAAAAATGGAACCCCTTCAGTTGTTTTAAAAAATTATTATTATCCTTTTTTTCAGTCTCTAAAAAACTCTTAGTTAAAACCTGTTTAACATTTTTCGCACCTCTAAAAATAATTCTTGGTTGATCTTCAATAAAATTAATTAATTTATTATCGGTTCTTAAAATATGCCAGTTCCTGTTAATTATCTTTCTCAGATCTTGATTATTAGTACAAAAATTAAAATTGAGTGGTACTCTTTCTTCTTCACTCTGATTTTTACTCTTATACTGCAATAAGTGCTTTCTATCTATCTTCTCTACTACGTTATTACACTATTTTGTGGTTTTTCCTCTTTTAACCTATAGGCATATATACACTATCGGTCTAATTGTGGAAATCCGGATTGATTATTAGCACTTTTTTTACCAAATTCGACGTGTAATTAAGGGTAATGTGCAATATTTATTAGTGTGCTCTCACCACCCACTTTCTTTTTTTATTGTACAAATTTTATGTTGTTTTACCAGTTGTATTTGGTTATTTTCTACTTTTCCCATGGCGCTCTTTAGGGTATCAACTTAATAGCTTAATAACATCTTATTCATTTTTTTTTTTTTTTGACAATTTTTATTCTATTTATAAAGAACATAAGGATGGGGAAAGGATACAGAAACCAAAAAAAAAGAAGAAAGGGAGAAGGTACAACATCCAATTACCATTTATCAGTTTGAAAAAAGTAGTTAAGCATGGTAATACACAATACTTTAACATATCCTCATAAGCCCTCCTAAGTCACAAATTCCAATATTCCTAAGCAGTTTCTTTAACCAACGCTTAATTAATGTTAAGATATTCTATGATCATCATGTATAAGACAATATAATATAAGCTATATAATACATTATTGCTTTCCCAATCTCCAATTGTCCCATATATCCCATGTTGCTATAACATTTTGAGTAGAATAATATGTGTTAAAAAAAACAACTTTCATAAATTTTCTGCTCATCCATCTCAGACAATACTTTCTGGATTTTGGGAATATTGGAAGTCTTCCAAGCTTGTGCAATAAGGCGTTGAGCCGTCAGTACTATATGAAAAATTATTTTTTTTAAATATTTGGAGATATCTGAGGGCATGTACAATAGCAAAAACAAAATAGGGTCATATGGTAATTTAAGTTTTGTAAGATTTTGTAACAATATATGTACCTCCTTCCAAAAGGGTTGGAGGTGTGGGCAGTTCCACCATATGTGAATAACTGATCTAATGTTATTTTGACATCTCCAACAAGTAGGCAAAGTGGAGGGAAACATTTTATGTATCCGTTCTGGGACCATGTACCACCTATAAATCATTTTTTTGTTTTCTTCAATAAGTGAAGTGGATTTAATAAATTTCTTAATATTTATAGATATGTTGATCCATTGTTCCTGGGTAAGCTCCATAGCCAAATCATTTGCCCATTGTTTCCCTGGAGTAGATCTGAAAGTGGTATATAATCTAATAATACTTGGTAACATATGTAGATTGGTTTACATAATACAGATGGCTTTTTATAAATACAAAATGTTTCTAATATCGTAAGTTGTTCACCAATACAACAAGACAAAGGTTGTGTATTTTGTTTCTGTAAAAAGGAATGTAGTTGTCTAAAAGAGAATTGAGAGGTCAATGGAATATCATAAAGTGATTGGAGGGTTTGAAAATCCTGTAGGCTAGAGTTAGCATAAAAATAGATTAAGTGTGTAAGACTTGCCTCACGCCATGGTTTAGCATAGAAAGTAGGTATGCAATAAGTAAGAGCTTCTATAGGAGTAGCAGGGGAAATTAGGTATCTGCTTAACTTATGTCTATGTATATCCCAAATTTTTATTAACAAAGCTATTTGAGGAGGGACAGCTTTTAGAGGGGGTCGTAACTGTTTAGGGAGCAATAATATATGCGTAATGTCATATGGTGCCATCATGTGCTGTTCAATTCGAACCCACTGAGGAGGATTTTGACTGGAAAAATGTGATATGGCGGCCGCCAATATAGATGCATAATAGTAAGTACGGATATCAGGGACTGCCAATCCTCCTACCCTAGCAGGTGCTCTCAAAAGTTTCATAGATACTCGAGGGCTCCCCTTGTCCCAGATAAACTTAGTAATATCCTTTTGAATCGATTTAAAGTAAGACTGTGGCATCATTATCGGAAGATTCCGAAAAACATACTGTAATCTCGGAAGTATAGACATTTTGATAGTTATTATTTTTCAGTCCAAGTTAGAAAAAGAGACCTCCATTTTAACAAAGTTTGCTTACACTCCTTCCATACCCTAATATAATTACCTGCACTTAAATCCGCTTGTCTTCTGGTGAAAATTATCCCTAAATATTTAATACTATCACGTCTCCATTCAAAGGGATATGTTTTATATAATATATTTAAGACTTGAGAAGATAGATCTATTCCCAAGGCTCGCTTTTAGTAGTATTTAACAAATAATAGGAATACAGACCACATTTTTTTATTATCTGCATAAGTATAGGAAGGGTGTTTAAAGGATAGATAATATAAAGTAAAATATCATTCGCAAAGGCGCTGATTTTATATTCTATTCCCTTAACTTGAATACCCTGTATAAGAGGGTGATTTCGAATGGTTTGCAAGAGGGGCTCTAATGCAAGAACATACAGCAACGGGGACAATGGACACCCCTGCCTCGTTCCATTAGTTAAGTTAAATGGGGGAGATATGAAACCTGCCTGTAACACCTGAGCCGAGGGGCCTGCATATAAGGTGAAAATCTGTTTCAGTAATTGCTGTGGAAACCCATAGGCGAGCAACGTTTGTTGCAAGAAGGGCCAGCTGAGGCGGTCAAAAGCTTTTTCAGCATCTAGTGCCAAAAAAAGTCCGCCTCCTCTGGCCCCTCTTAAGTGATCCAAAATCAGTGCTAATTTCCTAGTATTATCCATCCCCTGTCTCCCCTGAATAAACCCTGTCTGATCATCTCCAATAAGGGACGGTAACATATCCTTAAGCCTATTTGCTAAAATCTTCACGTATATCTTTGCATCGGTGTTTAAAAGTGAAATTGGGCAATACTTTTTACATGCATCAAAGGGTTTATTAGGTTTAGGGATGGTTACTATAGTAGCTCGAAGCATCTCCGCTGGGAGCTTACCTAAGACTTTGGCCTTAAGAAAAAATTTCAACAGATAAGGGCCTTGTGCATATTTTCTGTATTTTCTGTACTGTCTATTATATTTACTTCCAGGTTTCAATACCATTCCAACTCTCTATTATATTTTCTGTAATAAGCATTAGTTAACCCATCTGCTCCAGGTGACTTCCCCTGTGGTAATTTAGCAATTGTATCTAACAACTCCGTAAGCTTAATTGGCTTAAGGAGTATATCTAGTTGGGTGTTAGTAATCTGGGGTAGGTGAACTTGGGTTAAAAATTGAGATATATCTTCTATGTTAACATTATAGATACTACTATCTCCTTTCAAATTATACAAACTTGAATAAAAGTTTGCAAATTCTTGACCAATATCTATTGGAGTGATTTTCTTCAAGCCATCACTTCCCATTACATAGGGTATCTTAGAATTAGAATACTTATTTCGAAGTCTGGAGGCTAAATATTTATTAGCTTTCCCACCTCTATAATATGCACTAGCTCTTAATTTATGAAGCATATGTTTAGTTTCTTCCGCATTAAGTACCTTCAGTCTCGCATAGAGCACAGTAAGTTGTTCCGCCAATTTAGGGGAGGGGGATGTTTTATTTTGTTTTGAAATAATAGCAATTTGTCCATAACAATCAAATAGATTTAAGCCGTTTTGTTTTTTCAAAAAAGAAGCACGTCTCAAAAACAGACCTCTTATCACCGCTTTATGCGCTGACCATATTGTAAAATCCGAAACTTCCTCAGTCGCATTTAGCTGAAAATATTCTTGTATTCTTAACCTAATATCTTCTGTAAAGACTACATCTGACAACAAGGAATCATTCAATCGCCATGACCCCCGACCTTGAGGAGAAAACGTCTCTGAGAGATCTAGATACACTGGGCTATGGTCCGACCAAGTTATTTCCCCTATCTTACATTGCGTTAATTTTGGTAAAAGTTTTTTGCAAGAAGAAGGTATCTATGCGAGTATATGTGTTATGTACACATGAATAAAAGGTATAGTCCCTATCTATAGGGTGTAAAACTCTCTATGCATCATATAAATCATATTGATCTAATAATTTTATAAACGCTTTAGATAAGGTTTCTGCTCTCCGTTTATTCAGACCTTTCGGGGTTGCGGTCGTATCTAACCCAGGTGACTGAATACAATTAAAGTCCCCACAGAGTATCAAATCTCCCAGTCTATATTTTTCAATTTTACTCAGAAGGGGGCTTAAAAAATTCCTTGGGTTATCATTGGGGAAATAGGCCGCTACCAATGTCATTTGCATCTTATTCATCTTTAATGGCTCTTTTTTAATGCACAGGTTAAACGTTAGGCAGCATTGCGCTTTTAATGTGTTGGAGATTGCTATCACTTTAAGTTACTTTCGCCCATTGTTACTCCCTGCATTTAACTAAGGGGATATGTATTTTGTTAGAAGGGAGGACCTAAGTTTGTAAGTTAGTCCCATCTGTTGACTGGCCTTTCCTCTGGTACATTTCCTTCACCCATCAAACATGAAACCACAACTCCGATTCTGAAAAAGCCCAACGTTGACCCCAACTCCCCATCCAATCACAGCCCTAGATATAAATAGCTACTGCTATTTGCCTCCAAGATCCTTGAGAGAGTTGTGTATGCAAGATTGACAGACTTCCTCGAATCCATCTCTCTGCTTGACCCGCTTCAGTCTGGATTCCGCTCTCGTCACTCTGTCGAAACAGCTGTGACAAAAGTATCCAGTGATTTAGATGCTGATAAATCTCACATCCATTACTCTATCCTAATTCTCATTAATCTTTATGTTGCCTTTGACACTGTTGATCATCAACAGCTTCTTCTCATTCTCCGTAATCTTATCTTGGTCCCCTACTGTTCTCTATCTATACTGCCTCCCTTGGTAAACTCATCAGCTCCTTTGGCTTCCATTATCATTTATATGCAGATGACACGCAAATCTACCTGTCCTCTCCTGATCTCTCTCTGCCCATCTTGACTCGTGTCTCTGACTGCCTCTTTGTGATTTCCAACTGGATGGCTGCTCACTTCCTTAAACTCAACCTGTCCAAAACAGAACTTCTGGTCTTTCCTCCCTCAAGTGTTGCTACTCCTGTGTCTGTCTCCCTCCAAGTCAACTGCCCCACCATGACCTCTATCTCGCAGACTCGCTGCCTAGGGGTTCTCTTTAACTCCGACCTCTCCTTCACCCCTCATGTCCAGTCGATCACCAAATCTTGCCATTTCCATCTCAAAAACACAGCTTGCATCTGCCCCTATTTAACACCTGATGCAGCTAAGGTGCTGGTCCATGCCATTGTTCTCTCTCGCCTTGACTACTGCAATCCCCTTCTCAGTTACGTTTCCCAGCTTGCACCACTGCAATATAAAATGAATGCGTCGGCGAGGCTCATTTTCCTGTACGTCCGCACCTCCCTCACCTCCCCCCTCTGTCATTCCCTACATTGGCTTCCAGTAAGTTATAGGGCTCAATTTAAGATTCTGGTGATTGCTCACAAGTCCCTACATAATGCTGCTCCATCCTACCTATCCTCACTAATACACAAGTTTGTCCCGTTGAGACCCCTGAGCTCTGCAAAGACCTACATTAATCCTCTGTCCGTACTTCCACATCTGAACCTCGCCTTCAAGACTTCTCCAGGGCTGCACGATTTCTGTGGAACTCCCTTCATTTCTCCGTTAGACTTTCACCCAGTTGAAACGCCTTCAAAAAATCTTTGAAAACTCACTTCTTTAGGAAAGTGTATCAATTAAACCGTTAGCAGGTTTTCATCCACTCCACCATGACTCCTCTCTTGCAGCTATCAAAAATAACCTACTGAGCCCTCAGTGACTACTTTTCTAGCAACCTTCTTCGTAACCTGTACGTATGCACTTTGTGCCACTCCCTCTAGCATTGAGCAGGGCAGTCAATCCCTCTGTTATTTTTGGGTCTACTTGTCTTGTTACAATTACATGTCTGTTAGACCTCCCATTGTACAGCACTACAGAATTTGTTGGCGCTATATAAATAATAAAATAATAACATATTTTAATCACTCCTAATTCATTAAATGCAGAAGCTATCCATTAATGGGCCAGCCGACCCTTGGAATGGGGGTTTTCCTATTTTAAGTCAGCCTTGTGTGAAGGGAAAAGGAATTAATTATATAGAAAGCACTCAGTACAAAAAAGCAGCATAGAAAATATTAATATAGAGCAATTAATTTGTTTCTCTGCAATTTTAAAATACTTAGTTCTCTGAACGAATTATAATGTACTATAAGTAATGTTCCATTCTTCACAGGAAAACCTGTGGTAACCCAGCTTCCTCTGCAAACATATGTTATGATATAGTAAGTATAATATAGTGAAGGAAAGCACAAGAGTCCTGGTTACATTGCATATTAAGCAAAAAAAATCATTGAAATACTTGTATTATAATTATTGTTTATAAGCTAATCTATATTTTGCAATCTGGTTTTATGGGTGACCTTTCAGCTATTTAGTAGCTTGGAAAAAATTAGGGTGGCCAAATTGATCACGAAGGACAGAGCAGGGGGTAACCCTAATAGTAAGTTTGAGACAAAGAAAAGAGCAATCTGTCCTGTAAGGTGTATCTTAAAATATGCAATACGATGTAGGAAAAACAGTTAAAAATAACCTTTATTAGAGTAGGGTAAGAATAGACAAAGAACTTAACGAAAAAGGTGAAGGAAAATTTGGTAAGACACAAAAAAAATAAGAGAAAGGTGTGTCAAGCCAAAGTACGGGTACTAATGCCCTACTGATGACATATGGCAATACAGTACTCCTACACTATGTCATCTATGAGCAGGTAGCCCATGCGAGAAGGTTTGCTAATAGTAGGTGTAACGGACCGTTTCACTTACAAGAGGATAAAACCCAGTTTAGGCGATAATCCCCTTTCCAGATGCACAGGCAGCTACTGCAAACACCATTCTCCCGACTGGAACCACACGAACACTGGAACAGCTGAACAAGAAAAGCAGACATCGGCTTACACTCTTGGCAGTCAGCATACAATCCCATTCCTCCAAAGACCGATACGACACATCGCTTTGAGGGTTAAGCAAGACTCTCGACTGGCTCATCCAGCCTGGCTTTTATTTCCAACTCACACATACAGGCCACACCCAGGGGGAGGCATAAAAGAACCAATGACATAGATGTTACCTCCCACACATCCCCTCCCCTTAGTGTGACACATAATCCCATTATGCATACAGAGTAAAATATACTTTTACACAACTTTCATAACTTTAAAACCATACATCACATTCACATAAAAATACATATCCACAATCAATCCATTCAGGGGAACAACATACCAAAAAATGGCATGAATCCGACCAGGGGTTCAAAAGTTACTAAAAGTATCTTTTGGGCCCTGGCTTGCAGCATGGCACCATCTGGCTCAAACAGAAGTAAAACATCCCCCACAATGCATCCCGGCTTCCTCCCTTCTGCCCTGGAGATAATTGGAGAAGTAATCCAATTATCTAGGACTAGAGTCAGACTCCATTAACCACATGGTTGCAAAAAGACAGTAAAAGACATAAAATTACATACTGATACATTTAACCCATAAAACACACATTTCTACATATCCCCAGTTTAACTGAACACATAAATACCTACATAATATTTAAGACAGTATTACTGTGATATGTTACAGAGTCTTAAAGGGACATTAGTCCCAAAAGTCCCAATATGTCCATCGATGATTTTAAAGGGCCAGTAGCAGCAATATAAATTATTACATGCCCAAATATAGTGTTTATAGAGCAATATGTCCATGGGCCATAGTCGCAGGGCAGGAGGCTAGCAGCCAGGCCTCTCCAGTTCACAGTGGCGAAGCTGGTTTCGCCACATTTCTCCCCTTTGCCAATTAGACTAACAGGGTACCTGACTTTCTGCCGGTCAGTGCCCTGGTTAGTCCAGCAACCCACCCACGAAACAGAAATAACAGAGCAGCCCACCCCCCCTAACCGGTTACTACATCTGGGTGAGGAAGAATTTTGTCCAAGTTCTGGTGTTTCACCACTGCTGGGTGGGAGACGGGTAGGCTGCCTTGGTGGGTTGCTGAGGGGGCAGAGACCAGCGGTACTCTGTCCTGTTGCCAGCACTACTACGGGAGTAGTCTGGTGGGCGCCTGGTTGCTGGAGACTGGCTGTCTCCCCTTTAGGTGCACAGCTCGACTGCCGGAGGGGGAGACCGACTGTCTCCCCTTTGGATCCATCACACTGAGGCTGGGGAACAGGACCGACCGTCCCTATCCCTTGTGCTGTAAGTGCAGAGACTACGGTCCCATCTGCACAGTTGTGGGGCTTAACATCTCCCCTTGGTGGGTTAGGTTGCCGTGGGAGAGAGGGTGTAACAAGCTCCTCTCTCTGGATGGCAAACTGCCGCTGGGGAGGAAGGACTGCACCTTCTGCTCCCTGAGACACACACTGCCGCTGGGGAGGGAGGACACTGCTCTCCTCTCCCTTTACTTCACACTGCCTTCCTGGCATATCACTTTGCTGCTGGGGGGCAGGAACAACAACCTCTGCCCCCTGTAACTCAGCCTGCCGCTGGGGAGGAAGGACGACACCTTCATCTCCCTGGGGTACACACTGCCGCTGGGGAGGAAGGACTGCACCTTCTGCTCCCTGAGGTACACACTGCCGCTGGGGAGGAAGGACGACACCTTCATCTCCCTGGGGTACACACTGCCGCTGGGGAGGATGGACGACACCATCAGCTCCTGGAGACACACACTGCCGCTGGGGAGGGAGGACGCTGCTCTCCTCTCCCTTCACTTCACACTGCCTTCCTGGCACATCACTTTGCTGCTGGGGAGGAAGGACTGCACCTTCTGCTCCCTGGGTTACACACTGCCGCTGGGGAGGAAGGACTGCACCTTCTGCTCCCTGAGGTACACACTGCCGCTGGGGAGGAAGGACGACACCTTCATCTCCCTGGGTTACCCACTGCCGCTGGGGAGGAAGGACGACACCTTCATCTCCCTGGGGTACACACTGCCGCTGGGGAGGATGGACGACACCCTCATCTCCCTGGGGTTGCTCACAGGACCAGTCTAGAAGCTCTGCTACCTCGGGTACTGCTGGTTGCTGTTGGGCGGGAGGACCGGTTTTCTCTTCCCAGGCCTCATTGATGAGTCGCAGGTAATCCCCCTCCAGGTTCCATTCCTGGGTAACTAAATATCGTAGGTCTGCCTCGAGGTCAATAGCGCCAAAGAGACCCAGCATGTTCTCTCGGATGCCGTACAGGTCCCAAAAACGATAGTCGGTATCTTCCCCAAAGTCCTCGTCACCACTATTATCCCAAAATAGACCGGGGCCAGTGTACTCTCCGCCTTCTGGGAACTCATACTCTGCCATCCTGGGGACACACTGAGCCGCGTACCACTGTAGCGCCTGGTACGCGTTGTCGAGCGTCAGTTCTGCGTATACTAGAATCTCGAGTCTAGTCACCCACTTTCCTGTGGTCTGGTTTCTCAGGAGGGGCATCCGCTCTGCCATTCTAGCCAGGGTTTGCTGCCTTCTGCTGCGGCGCCGCTCCCCTCGTGAATACGGTACTTCTTCCATGGCTTTGTCCCACAATTTGGCTCTGGCCCTCTGTCTGTACATCAACCTGTGCTCCTCTGGGACTACTCCAGACCCCAGGCATACGTAACTGTACACTTTATCCTGAAGCTTCTCCTCCATTTTCTGAGTTCCTTTGTAGATAGGGTCGCTGTACGGATACTAGCGTTGCCCTCAATTTGTAATCCAAAAATGGTGTTGTCTATAGCTGTCCCTCTGGTTGTAGGAACGATCCCGCCGCTTGCCACCAATTGTAACGGACCGTTTCACTTACAAGAGGATAAAACCCAGTTTAGGCGATAATCCCCTTTCCAGATGCACAGGCAGCTACTGCAAACACCATTCTCCCGACTGGAACCACACGAACACTGGAACAGCTGAACAAGAAAAGCAGACATCGGCTTACACTCTTGGCAGTCAGCATACAATCCCATTCCCCCAAAGACCGAGACGACACATCGCTTTGAGGGTTAAGCAAGACTCTCGACTGGCTCATCCAGCCTGGCTTTTATTTCCAACTCACACATACAGGCCACACCCAGGGGGAGGCATAAAAGAACCAATGACATAGATGTTACCTCCCACACATCCCCTCCCCTTAGTGTGACACATAATCCCATTATGCATACAGAGTAAAATATACTTTTACACAACTTTCATAACTTTAAAACCATACATCACATTCACATAAAAATACATATCCACAATCAATCCATTCAGGGGAACAACATACCAAAAAATGGCATGAATCCGACCAGGGGTTCAAAAGTTACTAAAAGTATCTTTTGGGCCCTGGCTTGCAGCATGGCACCATCTGGCTCAAACAGAAGTAAAACATCCCCCACAATGCATCCCGGCTTCCTCCCTTCTGCCCTGGAGATAATTGGAGAAGTAATCCAATTATCTAGGACTAGAGTCAGACTCCATTAACCACATGGTTGCAAAAAGACAGTAAAAGACATAAAATTACATACTGATACATTTAACCCATAAAACACACATTTCTACATATCCCCAGTTTAACTGAACACATAAATACCTACATAATATTTAAGACAGTATTACTGTGATATGTTACAGAGTCTTAAAGGGACATTAGTCCCAAAAGTCCCAATATGTCCATCGATGATTTTAAAGGGCCAGTAGCAGCAATATAAATTATTACATGCCCAAATATAGTGTTTATAGAGCAATATGTCCATGGGCCATAGTCGCAGGGCAGGAGGCTAGCAGCCAGGCCTCTCCAGTTCACAGTGGCGAAGCTGGTTTCGCCACAGTAGGTATGTGTAATTACTATAATACCCAAGAGACAAATCTGTCAAGCAATACTGGGGAGTAAAGTAGTCAATGTGTCGTAGTGGCAATAATGTTGACACAAAATATCGATATGTGTCCAGTAACGGAATATGTCCGTGAATAGGGCTCTTACAGAGAGCAGTGATATAATGCGGTAACAAGACCGTGTCACAGGTCAAACTCTAACCGTGAGCAATAACCGGCTATTCAGATAGCATAAAAGGGGAACGGTAATACTGAGTGCGATATTGTAGTCCAAATATCAAACAGTATCCAAATATAGGTCCCCAACTAGAGGCAATGGTCGGTAGCTGGCACGGTAGAGGAGACAAAAGTAACTGGGTATCGATAATGTGAAGGGGTAAGGGAGGGGGAGGGGGCCGTAATCCAACAAAAAAAAACGTCGGATCAAGGCGCATCTCCTTCAAGGTGCAGATGTAGAAACCCGTATGGAGTATAATCACTATTCTTAGAAATAGTTGCCACCGTCGGGCGATTAGTAGTGATAACTCGTAATGGTATACCTCTCGTCCTAACTGTCAAGTACTGGTCATCCATCTAGTCAGTGTAAATGTAATGAGCTGAGAAGGTGAGGCAGAAAAGGTAGAATGGTGCCTTCATGGGCACCAAGTACAGTAAAGAGGTAGGAGGGAAGCAAGAGAGGAGGGTGTATAATACATGTTTGCACTAGACGTCCCTTTGAGAAAGTAAATAGTACCCTGATAAATGCACAAAGTTCCTGTGTACTAGGATAGGTGCACACAGTTCTTGTGCACTAGGGTGGCTGGTAACCGTCCCGTATGGATGAACAGAGTACCCGGGTTGCTACTTGATAATGCAGCCGAAGTGATTGGCACTTGTCCCCCTGATGAGCCTCGTAACAAAGGCGAAACGCGCGTCGGGTTGGAGTCTGACACCTATTATTGGTTTCGGGTCCGACATTCACCCGTTTTCCCAAAGGTTACTCTCACTCCGCGGACATTACATTCTTCACCTCCCGGTTTACAAGTACCAATCACTTCGGCTGCATTATCAAGTAGCAACCCGGGTACTCTGTTCATCCATACGGGACGGTTACCAGCCACCCTAGTGCACAAGAACTGTGTGCACCTATCCTAGTTCACAAGAACTTTGTGCATTTATCAGGGTACTATTTACTTTCTCAAAGGGACGTCTAGTGCAAACATGTATTATACACCCTCCTCTCTTGCTTCCCTCCTACCTCTTTACTGTACTTGGTGCCCATGAAGGCACCATTCTACCTTTTCTGGGTGGATGACCAGTACTTGACGGTTAGGACGAGAGGTATACCATTACGAGTTATCACTACTAATCGCCCGACGGTGGCAACTATTTCTAAGAATAGTGATTATACTCCATACGGGTTTCTACATCTGCACCTTGAAGGAGATGCGCCTTGATCCGACGTTTTTTTAGTTGGATTACGGCCCCCTCCCCCTCCCTTTCCCCTTCACATTATCGATACCCAGTTACTTTTGTCTCCTCTACCGTGCCAGCTACCGACCATTGCCTCTAGTTGGGGACCTATATTTGGATACTGTTTGATATTTGGACTACAATATCGCACTCAGTATTACCGTTCCCCTTTTATGCTATCTGTATAGCCGGTTATTGCTCACGGTTAGAGTTTGACCTGTGACACGGTCTTGTTACCGCATTATATCACTGCTCTCTGTAAGAGCCCTATTCACGGACATATTCCGTTACTGGACACATATCGATATTTTGTGTCAACATTATTGCCACTACGACACATTGACTACTTTACTCCCCAGTATTGCTTGACAGATTTGTCTCTTGGGTATTATAGTAATTACACATACCTACTATTAGCAAACCTTCTCGCATGGGCTACCTGCTCATAGATGACATAGTGTAGGAGTACTGTATTGCCATATGTCGTCAGTAGGGCATTAGTACCCGTACTTTGGCTTGACACACCTTTCTCTCATTTTTTTGTGTCTTACCATATTTTCCTTCACCTTTTTCGTTAATTTCTTTGTCTATTCTTACCCTACTCTAATAAAGGTTATTTTTAACTGTTTTTCCTATTTTCGTATTGCATATTTTAAGATACTCCTTACAGGACAGATTGCTCTTTTCTTTGTCTCATATTTAGTAGCTTAGAACACATTTTTTTCCATTCTCAATTAGTATATATTTTTTCCTGACATTATTCATGGCAGCATTTACTCATGGGTTAGCTCCTCCCCTCACAGCAGAAAGGACAGGAAATAGAACTCTGAAACTGGTATAAATAGATCCTCCCCCTTCCCATCAGGCAGTCTTTTTTCCTGTCCTTCACAGCAGTTTGGAAGGAGTCTGCTTATGCAGGCCTAGAATTTTTCTTTTATGCTCACCAGGCAGTATTTTTGTAGCCATGCCAGGGTTCAGCCTCTAAGCCCTGAAGACCCAGCAGCGCACTATTGTTAATACTGCAAACCTGGGTACCCCCTTTAGTGACCGGGGGTCGGACCCAACCTCTCCCTTAAGGGATGAAAATGGTCCACTGCATGCCAGGGTTCAGCCTCTTATCCCTGAAGACCCAGCAACAGGCCAGCTTGGGTACCCCGTCAGGGGATAAATGTGATATACTGCCTACATGAAGCCAGGCCAGGGTTCAGCCTCTTATCCCTGAAGACCCAGCAAACAGCACATCTGTAAGAATTGCCAGTCTGGGTACCTACTTCAGAAACCAGGGGTCTGACCTATCTCTCTCTCTCTCTCTGGAGTGATGACAGCGGTCCACTGCAAACATGAGGCCCATCTGAGTCTAAGCCTTTACCCCTGAAGACCCAGCAAACAGCACATCTATAAGAGTTGCCAGCCTGGGTACCTCCTTCAGCAATCAGGAGTCTGGTCTATATCTCTCCCTGAGGGGATGACAGCTGTCCACTGCATACATGAGGCCCAGCCGAGTCTAAGCCTTTATCCTTGAAGACCAAGTAAACAGCACTTCCATAAGGTGACTACCTGGGTATTCCTTTTCTATGTGTTCCACCTTGTATGGGGTTGGTTAAACCTCCTCCCACTGGTGATGATGGACGGCATATGGGGTACAGATGGAAGCCTATAGTTTAAACAGTTTAGGCTGTCAGTTGATCAAATCCCCATTTTGCCGCTGAAACACAGGCCTGCAGCTGTTCAGGTAAGTGCATTAGCAATGTAGATTAAAACTAGTATAGGCACCTGGGTCTCTGTTCTTTCAGTCCCTCCCAGCTGCTTTCATTAGGCTTCCTTCTAACAAATAGGTCACATTTAGGAGGTTTGTGTGGTGAGCATTTAGGTAAGTTTATACATGAAAGGATGCTTGGTGCAAAAGAGTGCTGATAATGCAAGGAGGCATTGTGAAAAAAGAGTGCTGTTAATGCAATGAGGCATTGTGAAAAAGAGTGCTAATAATGGATATCCTGGCTGTATAAAGTCTGCTGGAATTTCACAGTCCTGAAGACAGAGAAATATCCAAGGTAAGAGAACTTTCCTGGGTGACTGATTGCAGTACACACATGTATATGATAGGTTTTAAAAACCTAACTCTAAGTCCACACACACTTGTTTCTATCAAGATATGTGGCATTGATTGCTGTTATCTGTGCATTATTGCAAATAAGCAGGCTTTTCCAGAAAGTGGAAGAATATACTGCATATGAGACCACGGGGCCTCAGTATCCATACATAATCTGGGGGTGGTACAGCATCGGTATGTTTTCACTTTATGCTCTAACGTATGAACAGTGTGTCCAGTATATGCTCCATGTATGGGTTACTATAAGGACACGGCCTCAGTATATGTATCCACTATATGCTCTGTGTGAGTTTCTATGGGGACAGCCTCAGTATATGTATCCACTATATGCTCTGTGTGAGTTTCTATGGGGACAGCCTCAGTATATGTATCCATTATAGGCTCTATGCATGAGTTACAATGAGGACGCAGCCTCAGTTTATGTATACACTATATGCTCTATGTGTGTTACTGTGAGGAGACAGCCTCAGTATTGGTATCCACTATAGGATATATATATATATATGAGTTACTATGGAGACACAGCCTCAGTTTATGTATGCACTATATGCTCTGTGTATGAATTACTATGAGGACACTGCCTCAGTATATTTATCTACTATAGGCCATATGTATGAGTTACTGTGAGGACACAGCCTCAGTGTATGTGCCCACTATAGGCTCTGTGTATGAGTTACTATGAGGACACAGCCTCAGTGTATGTACCCACTATAGGCTCTGTGTATGAGTTACGATGAGGACACAGCCTCAGTATATATATCCACTATATGCTCTATGTATGAGTTGATCGTAAGTATCTGCCTCAATTTGTGTTCATTTGCTCTGAAAATAGAGCCTCAGTATATGTCCTCTACATGCTCTATTTGTAAGTTGGTGTTGACATTGCTTCAGTGGATCTGTTCACTATATGCTTGATATATTAGTGGAAACACAATATATGTGAATTATTTAAGACACATCCTCTGAGTCCACTCTGATAATGGTTCTATGTGTGGGTTATTAGTCACAACCTAAGTATATGTGAGTGCTATATGTGCATGAAGTTCTGTTGAAAACACAGCCTCAATTTATCTCACTCATATAATCTTAATATGGGTGCAGGCACATTGTCACTGTATATAGCAAAGGTAGGCTATGTATGATTACTGTTTAAACAGACTCAGTATATGTAACTGATATATATGTGCATAGGGTGCTGTTAAGAAACATCCACAATGTATGTGTTTCATATATTCTGATGCAGGTTGGTATTATTATATAACCCCAATTTATTCACAGCCTTGGTAGATTTAATATATACAAATGATCTAAGGTCTGTTTTGCGCTGAAATGTAATACAGCCCAATTCTAGCAAATGCACTGTTGTACTGGGTAAGTAACTAGTGCCTACTGTGGATTCTCTATTTCAGTTTTTTAATGAAGTAGATAAGGAAACATGCTGCTTTTTGGCTTTGTATTAGATTCCTTCTACCACAGGTGTTTCAGGATAAGCAATTAACATATTTTACCACTTCAGATGGATTGCAGGTGTTTCTGAACCTGTCTGAGTGCCTCTCCCAGGAGAGGAGACCCGAATTTCCAAAATGGAGCATGGTACTGTTTAACAAATTTAAGGCCTTTTTGTGTGCACTCCTATGTATTTATACATGAGACCATTTCTCAAAAGTTTTTCTATTGCCAGATATCCTTTCCTCTCTTATCAAGATAGGGAATGTTTTGTTTTTTCTTTCTTTCAATTTTGGTGGCAGTGTGTAACCTTCAAATATATGCTGTTACTGATGCACAGCTTAGTAGTTCATGCTGGTTGCAGGAGCACAAATTGGGCTATTAATCGTTCTCATAAGTAGGTAACTCTGAAGCCATTACCTGATTTAAAAGCTGTTCATATTGGCTTGTTTCTCTCCTGGTCTTAACTTTAGTATCATTTTAATTTTCCGCAAACTTCTACTCTGAAGTATTCACTACTTCTGGTCTGGTTTGTGAATTTTATTCAGTTTTTTGCTCAATTCCCTGGAATTGGTTTAACATATTCTTTGTACATTTTCTTTAAACATAATCTTTATAATTTGGAGAATGTACTAATTGTCTTATGCAGTATTCTCTTTTATCCCTTGGGGACCTGAGAGTTTGGCAATCCCTTTAGGATATGTCAGGGGTGGCATGCATTTGGTTCATAAGGAATTATTTGTTCAGAAATTTCTGACAAGATTCCCCTGTTGTGAAGGGGAATATTATAATTTCCTTTCTGCAATTAAAGGTATTCTTTTGGGCTCATATGATCCAGGTAAGTTTTCGATACTTGGTATTGCAAGTATTTTAATTGACACTGGGAGGTCTAGTCCAATGGGCCATTCTACCAGGTTTACTATTTCAGGTAAAATTCACCTGCTACCAGAACAAGAGAGGTAACTCCTTAACAGGTAACTCCATTACGGTCCTCTCTTCTGATATTCATGGGGATTCTTCTAGGGGTCCTTATATGTGGAATTTGCAACCAATGTATGGCTTTAAGTGGTTGATTCATCCTACATAAAATAATGTAATGCAGCTTGTTGATGACAAACATTTGACTGATATGTTTTTACATGGTCTCTGTACCTAGATCGGTATAAGTTATGGTCACTCCTAACATTGCATTGATGTAATACTTGTGGATTATATACTTGTATTGGTGTTGATATCTTACAGATAATACAAACTGCTTATTATCGCCATAGGCTCTGCCACTAGTATTTCATCACTATATGAAGATAAGGTAAGAGTAAGTAAGCGGTTGTTTATTCTCATAAGGATAACTGAATATCCTCTACTATCCTGCTTATTATGTGTCGGTTACCACAATGGATCATGTGCCTCTGGTTACCACCTTCTCATCAGTATCCTGCCAATTACATTTCTCCTACTTATGTTACACAACTGTCTCTAATAAATTTGATTATACTGTTTGGCATAATCTGTACTATTTACAATATGTTTCTTTGAATGTAGGTACTGATGTGATTGATCCTTAACTAATCTGTATATGATTCTTCTTGCCTTTGCCTAGTAATGTCATTGGTTTATACCTCTCCTGTGACTGATCATTACTGTATCAATTCATCCACGGTGTGAGGTATTGTTGTGAGCCTGATTTTTGATATATATATATATATATATATATATATATATATATATATATATATATATTCGTTATTGCAGTGTTTTAATAACACTTATTTCTCTACTAGGCTCTGCCTCTTTCTGACAGGCAGGTATTGATTTGTTTCCTGTATCCACAGGTAAGTAGTTCACAAGGCAAGAGGAAGCAGTGTGAACAGTCCTTAATAATTACATCCAGGAAGTAATTGGATTCTCAGTGTAATTCTCCCCGTGTTGAAAAGCATGGTGTGTCTGTTCTCATCCAACATTCTGTTATGCCTTTGTCAAGGTTCTGATCTGATGAGGTCATCAATTTGGTTTTAAATTTTATATCAAAATGGCATTATCCTTATCTAACTTAGGCGATCATGGCCTTAATTCCTTTCGGACTCTATCATTATTCAGGATATTTCCGATATTGAATGCCAGGAGATTGCTGACCTTGCAGCCTCTAGGTTAATTTACTTGTCTGAGCAGAATGTATGACAATATCCTATGGATGTCTTGTTTGGCTTTTTTAAAGTCTTCTAAAATGTATGCAGCTCAATAATGGTTTTATAGCTATTAGCTGTTTTTGAACTCTGTCCCTCCCTCTATATATACTGCTTGGGTAATCCCCATGAGTAAATGCTGCCATGAATAATGTCAGGAAAAAAGGAAAATTTGCTTCATACTTACCGTAATTTTCTTTTTCTGATCATTATTCATTGCAGCATTACGGTCCCACCCATATACTATAAGATGTGATGCTAGTTACTAAGACTGCCTGATGGGAAGGGGGAGGATCTATTTATACCAGTTTCAGAGTTCTATTTCCTGTCCTTTCTGCTGTGAGGGGAGGAGCTAACCCATGAGTAAATGCTGCCATGAATAAGGATCAGAAAAAGAAAATTACGGTGAGTATGAAGCAAATTTTCCTTTTTTTCTTGGTGATTTGTTTGCAAATGAAAATAGATGACAAGCATGACCCTCAGTAAAAATGGGCTTGATGAGTAAAATAGATCAGTAGTTAATCACTTTCATTAAACGTGTGTTTATATATGTAATTCTTAATATAACACAAAATAATAAATAAATAAAGTAAAGGATCAAATTGTACCTATATATGCTGGGAGAGAGAATGGCATGGAGGTTGGAGGAGACTTTTTAATAAGAGAAGGGGGGAGGAACACAGAAGACATTTAGTTTATATGAGATGGAATTCAGCTGAAGTCCAGGAGGGTAGAGATGGGGAGAGTTGAGAGATTAGCAGACAGAGTACTAAATACATGTTGTTCAAATAAAGTTTAGTTAACAAATGGTAGTTTTAACCCCTTAAGGATGGAGGCAATTGTACAAGTTCTGATCAAAACAGAATATAAAAAAATATAGAAAGAGTGTATTAGAAAGACCTGAGATAAATAAGGCTTAGAAATACACAAAGGTGGGTTACAGGGGTACAGACAGGGCTTGACCCTAGATACCAAACAAGATACAAAATAAAGGAAATGAGGGAGAGACTCTCCTGAACAGAGAGTAAATCCCTACAGAACCAGTACCCCAATGGAGCAATATATAGAAAACACTTTAAAAATGTATCTCAGGGCATGGTGCAGACCATATAGAAAATAATAAACAAGTTTAATAAGTCAAACGTAAATACTGGTTGCACCATTTGCCTAGGTACATTAGACTGGTCAAACAGTCATTCTGGACATCATACGAACAATGATATACACGTCGGCCTGGTATAGCGTAAGATAGATAGATTGATACAGAGGGACTTGAAAAAAATAATAAGAATTGTAGCAACAAAAAATAACCAAGTGTATCAACAAATATCTATAGAAAACAGGCTGGTGTGTATATCAGACGTTCCAAATAAATGGAAAGAAAAAACATATATCAACCTAGAGTTCCCCTGGTACAGTGTGATCCTTAAGTAGAGACCACAATCTTAGCACCTAAGTATAAGTATACCAATTCAAACTATCCCTATGAGTGTCTCAAAAAGTTGTAGGAAATCAAAAGGACAGAGAGAGGTAAGTACACTGGAAACAAAAGGATGAAATCAAAAATAATAAATAGTTAAAAATCACTACTACTTGCAAACTATAATATAGGGTAAATGACAGGGGTGCTGCCGGCAAAATAAAGTGAAATAAGCATCCCTGCTAAACCCTACTGATATGTATATCAAATAGTAGTAGGTGGTAAAGTTACCAAATGTAGAATGCAGGTAGTGAAAAACCATATGTTGATTAGTAAAAGCCCATAGCCCGACGTACGTTTCGGCGATACATCTCGCCTTTCTCAAGGGCACATGAAAATAAAGGGAGTCCAGCACAGCCCCCTCTAGTCTCCCTTACCTCTTTAAATATATTCCCCGCCATATCTCTTTGACACCCATTGGCTGGGACCTCCGTGCAGCCGCCAATGAGGGATAGCAGAGTAGGGCAGTCAGCTGAATCCCGGAAGAGGTCGCGTCTGCGCGTACACAGCGCCGCGCATGCGCGTACACAGCGCCGCGCATGCGCCGACCTCACCTAAATATGAGGGATAGTAGAATAGAGCAGTCAGCTAAATCCCGGAAGAGGTCGCGCATGCGCGTACCGAGCGCCGCGCATGCGCAGACCTCTCCTAGATATGACAGTCCGGCTGTAGCCTCAGACTGTGCGTACGGGTGCCCCCTGGTGGAAAGACTCCATTCAAAAATTCAGAGTACAGTCAGAGTATTACAAGGTGTAAAGTTATAAGTGAACTGAGCGATTAGCTGACAGTATAGAATATATAATATATAATATAGAATAGAAGATATGAGGGCTAAAGGGGAAGAGGGGGAGTACAAAAGTGTTAAAGAAATGAAATACTAAAATATAATATAATTATAACAACTGGCAGGTAATAAGAGTAAACCTTATGTCAATCAAAACGATCTTCAATGTTAACTTATTCTCATTTAGGAGTTTGGAGAGTAAATAGTATAATTAAAGACAGTCACCATCAGTATTGACTTATTCCCTTAAATATTAAATATTATATATTACACAGTGTATAATTGAAACAGAACCAATGTTGTTTCCAAAGGGATATACAGCAAATATAAATTGGCTATCAATTAGTATGTAGATAGTCACAGCGTCTGTCAATAATCCTATATCTCTCACTCGAGTCTTATCTGAAATTAATTTTAGTGGAGATGAGATCAATCCAACGAGTCGCCAAAAGATATTGGATGGAGAGTAGATGCGAAAGTCACAGCATCTGTAGTCCTCTCTCGCTCAAGTCTTGTCTGAAATTAGTTGGCCGGGTTTTGGTGGAAATAAGATCAATCCAACCAATAACCAACCGGGGAGTAAATGAATGCCTAGAGTGTTAGTTACTCTGTACAGAGGTTGGACAAGTGTTGAGTACGCCAAATGGTCTGGGTAATGTTGGCTATGGATGTACAAATAAATGTATAAGCATTAACATAAGTAGGTAAAAAGATAAGGATTAAATAAAAGGAGCGAACGAGAACCCCTCATTAAGACCCTGAGGTTGTAATGTTTTAAGTCTAAAAATCCATCTAGACTCCCTCTGTCTAAGTAATCGGTCGTAATCACCACGTCTCGGGTGTCTCTTAACCCATTCCAAACCACAAAACTTCAAATTGCTAGGGTCCCCTTGATGGTTTTCTCTAAGGTGTCGTGAGATGGGTGTCTCAAGACGATATTTGGGGGATCTTACGTGCTCCAAGATTCGCTCTTTAAATGCTCTAAACGTTTTGCCTACGTATTTTAATCCGAAGGAGCACGAAAGTAGATAAACGAGACCCCGTGTGTTGCAATTAAAAAAGTTCTTGATTTTAATTGAAAGCTGGCCTGTGCTGTCACTTACTGTTTTGGATTCTTTAGAAATATATTTGCAGGCCACGCATCTACCGCAGCCATAGGAACCACAAGGTGGTTTACCTAGCCAAGTATCTCTCAAGGGAGGTTTAATGGACAGATGGCTAGGTACTAATAGGTCGCGAATATTACGTCCCCTTCTCGCAGTGATATTAATCCGTTGACCTATAACTTCTTTTAGATGCACATCATCCAACAGGATTGGCCAGAATCTGTCAAGACATTTTCTAACTTCCGACCAACCTGTGTCATATGTAGCAATCATACGGATGTTGCCTCTATTATCAGATTCTCTGTTAGTGGGTCGATCACAGAGAAGTTCACTTCTTTCAGTTTCAAGCGCTCTTTTATATGCCTTTTTGAGGCAGCGGTTTGGGTAACCTTTCTCTTTAAAATAGATACGAAGTTGGCTTGCTTTCGCTTTAAAGTCAGCTAAATCGCTGCAATTTCTGCGGAGCCTAAGGTATTGGCCAACCGGAATCCCCTCCTTTAGGGGCCTAGGGTGATAGCTTCTCCAATGTAGGAGGGAATTCGTTGCGGTCGGTTTCCTAAAGAGGGTAGAACGGACCGTCCCATCTGCTTCAATAGAGATGGTAATGTCCAAAAAATTAATTGAGCGTCCTCCAAATTCAGAAGTGAATCTGAGGTTTTCAGTATTCTGATTTAGGCATTTCACTAGGTCTGTAAATTCCTGTGGGGTCCCCTGCCATACCAACAAAACGTCATCGATATAGCGGCCTCACCATAGAATCTTAGGGAGATACTCTTTCAGATCGTCAGATGAAAAAATCTGCCGTTCCCACCACCCCAGGTGGAGGTTTGCATATGAGGGGGCACAAGCCGTCCCCATAGGAGTACCTCTCACCTGGTGGTAAAATTTGGTGTTGAACAGGAAGTAGTTATGTGACAGAATTAATTCTAACAGCTGCACTACAAAGGTTACATGGAGATCATCACAACATTGTCTCTGGTTTAGAAAGAATCTCACATGTTCCAAACCCCTATCATGAGGGATGGACGAATATAGTGATTCTACGTCCAAACTACAGAGGTTTACATTAGAGGACAATTTAAGATTAGACAGTAGATTTGAAGCTTGCTTAGTGTCCCTTATGTAAGATGGTAGATTCTCAACCAAAGGTCTCAAAATTCTGTCGATGTATAAACTACCATTCTGGGTCAGGTTGTCAACTCCAGAGACAATGGGACGACCTGGTGGGTCCTGTAGGTTCTTGTGGATCTTGGGCAGGCAGTAGAAGGTTGCTATCTTAGGGTGACGATTGAGAATAAATTTGTACTCGTCCCCAGACAGCAACCCTCCACTGCGGCCAAGATCCAAGATTTCCTTATATTGAGTCAAATAATCATTCGTAGGGTCAGATCTCAAGACCCTGTAAGTTTCCACATCACAGAGGACACGTTCTACCATCCCTATATATTGTGTGACATCCAATACAACCACATTACCCCCTTTGTCTGCTGGCTTGATAATAATGCCAGCAAACTCCTAAATGAGAATAAGTTAACATTGAAGATCGTTTTGATTGACATAAGGTTTACTCTTATTACCTGCCAGTTATTATAATTATATTATATTTTAGTATTTCATTTCTTTAACACTTTTGTACTCCCCCTCTTCCCCTTTAGCCCTCATATCTTCTATTCTATATTCTATATTATATATTATATATTCTATACTGTCAGCTAATCGCTCAGTTCACTTATAACTTTACACCTTGTAATACTCTGACTGTACTCTGAATTTTTGAATGGAGTCTTTCCACCAGGGGGCACCCGTACGCACAGTCTGAGGCTACAGCCGGACTGTCATATCTAGGAGAGGTCTGCGCATGCGCGGCGCTCGGTACGCGCATGCGCGGCGTTGTGTACGCGCATGCGCGACCTCTTCCGGGATTTAGCTGACTGCTCTATTCTGCTATCCTTCATATTTAGGCGCTGTGTACGCGCATGCGCTGCGCTGTGTACGCGCATGCGCGGCGCTGTGTACGCGCAGACGCGACCTCTTCCGGGATTCAGCTGACTGCCCTACTCTGCTATCCCTCATTGGCGGCTGCACGGAGGTCCCAGCCAATGGGTGTCAAAGAGATATGGCGGGGAATATATTTAAAGAGGTAAGGGAGACTAGAGGGGGCTGTGCTGGACTCCCTTTATTTTCATGTGCCCTTGAGAAAGGCGAGATGTATCGCCGAAACGTACGTCGGGCTATGGGCTTTTATTAATCAACATATGGTTTTTCACTACCTGCATTCTACATTTGGTAACTTTACCACCTACTACTATTTGATATACATATCAGTAGGGTTTAGCAGGGATGCTTATTTCACTTTATTTTACAGGCAGCACCCCTGTCATTTACCCTATATTATAGTTTGCAAGTAGTAGTGATTTTTAACTATTTATTATTTTTGATTTCATCCTTTTGTTTCCAGTGTACTTACCTCTCTCTGTCCTTTTGATTTCCTACAACTTTTTGAGACACTCATAGGGATAGTTTGAATTGGTATACTTATACTTAGGTGCTAAGATTGTGGTCTCTACTTAAGGATCACACTGTACCAGGGGAACTCTAGGTTGATATATGTTTTTTCTTTCCATTTATTTGGAACGTCTGATATACACACCGGCCTGTTTTCTATAGATATTTGTTGATACACTTGGTTATTTTTTGTTGCTACAATTCTTATTATTTTTTTCAAGTCCCTCTGTATCAATCTATCTATCTTACGCTATACCAAGCCGACGTGTATATCTTTGTTCGTATGATGTCCAGAATGACTGTTTGACCAGTCTAATGTACCTAGGCAAATGGTGCAACCAGTATTTACGTTTGACTTATTAAACTTGTTTATTATTTTCTGTATGGTCTGCACCATGCCCTGAGATACATTTTTAAAGTGTTTTCTATATATTGCTCCATTGGGGTACTGGTTCTGTAGGGATTTACTCTCTGTTCAGGAGAGTCTCTCCCTCATTTCCTTTATTTTGTATCTAGAATATAAACAAAACCTGGGATTTGTTCAAGCATAATCCACCTCCTTTATATTAAGTGCAGCCACACTTATTATATATAATTTTGTTCACAAACAGGGCTTTTGTTCAGAAACAGGGCTTAAATTTCACATCAAATATTTAGAAATTAAATGAAACATAATTTTGTTTGAGTAAAATCTAAAAAAGTGTGAGAAATTAAGAAATGTTATTTTCCAAGTTGTGCATGACATTTTAACTGTGAATGTCATAACACTGTTAACTTTAACTGCAATAAAAATCACATATTTGTATTCAGCAATGTCTCACGAGTACAAGAGTACTCCCCATGTACAGGTCTTATGGGGTTTTGGAAACTTACAGCGTCAAATATAGGTCTTCCCCCTTTTCCACTATTGCACATTGAAATTTGCCAGACTGGTTTGTTGGCCCTATGTTGCCTTTGAGACCATATGGCAGCCCAGGAATAAAAATTAACCCCATCATGGCATTTGTGTTCGGCAAAGTCTCACAAGTACAACAGTCCAAGTTTTATGTTGTTTTGCAAAGTGACAGGGTCAAATATAAAACTTGCCTATTTTAGTTTTTATACATTGAAATTTGCCAGATTGGTTATGTTTCCCTTTAAAATCTTATGGCAGCCCAAGATGGAGAATAAACCCCCATCACGGCATACAGAGGCGGACTGAGCACTCAGGCTCATCGGTTATGGACCAAGGGTCCGAGGCTCTTGGGGGACCCGCCTGCCTGCAGTATTGTAAGGGCTCTGCTGAGGAGCTCAACAAGCTCCCCAGCCAACCTGCACTAAGTGAGGGGCCCGCACGACCTTCTGCAGGACCCTATTATTAAATTAGTTCCCCCCCCCCCCTGGTCGGCTGCAGCAGAGAGCTTGTAGCGCACTGAGAGACAGCCCAGGGGCCTTATCAAAGACCCACCAAGCTGCCTCTCACTGTGCCTGTCTAAAAATGCAGCATGTGGGCTGAAAAAAATGTAGTTCCATGGCCGGCCTGGGAGGGAGCTCTTCTGGAAACTTGCATGGCGAGGAGGAGGTGAGACTATCTGCACCCACCACGGGTGCAAACAAGCTTATTCTGCCACCGGACCTCCCGGGATAAGGATTCCCCCCTCCATGGACCAAGTTAAGGCTCAGGGAGGGGAGAACACAAACTTTTTTTTTTTTACAGCTCATCTCTCCAACTTGCCTATTTTAGTTTTTACACATTAAAATTTGCCAGATTGGTTATGTTACCCTTTAAAATCTTATAGCAGCCCAAGACGGAGAATAAACCCCATCAAGGCATACCATTTGGAAAAGTACACAACCCCAGGTATTAAAAATGGGGTATTTCCAGTATTTGTTAGTAGCCACGTAGTCACAAACCCTAGCCAAAGTTAGCATTTATATATGTTTTTGCAGTCTTCACACATAAAACTACACATTCACTGATAATATCATCAACATACATTTTACTGTTTTAAAACACTCATAATCCCAGGCAGTCCCTCTGCTGCCTTGCGAGGACCTCACGATCACATGGATGGAATAGCTGTCCATAGCAGTGCCAGCAGGGGGAGTGCCTGGAATGACAGGCAGTCCCCCTGCTGCCTGTAATAAAATAAAATAAAGTTAAAAACAGTTGTCAATTCAATAATATATACTTAGATCATTATATATATATAATATAAAATAAATATGTTAAAAAATAAAAATAATTAAATAATTAAAAGATATAGATATATGTGTAATTTTGTTCTAACTGTATTTTGATATCAATATATATATATATATAAATAAAAAATAATAAAAAAATATATATATACATAATTAGGTAATTTTTCGGGACCTTTTTCGGGACCTGCCTGACAACCCAGGCAGAAAGTCTAGAGAATTTACTTTGCTAGCACTATATTTAACCCTGTAACTTTCCAAGACACTATAAAACCTGTACTTGGGGGTACTGTTTTACTTGGAAGACTTTGCTGAACACAAATATTAGTGTTTCAAAATAGTAACATGTATTACAACAATGATATCTTCAGTGAAAGTTAAATTTTTTGCATTTTTCACACACAAACGACACTTACACTGACTATATAATTGTTGTGATACATTTTACTGTTTTGAAACACTAATATTTGTGTTCAGGGAAGTCTTCTGAGTAAAACAGTACCCCCCATGTACAGGTGTTATAGTGTTTTGGATAGTTACAGGTCAAATATAGGGTCGGGGTTGTCAGGCAGGTCCATCAAATTATAATTAATAAAATTGCTTAATTCCCTAAAATTAATAGATAAATATGCTTGTTCTTGGGTAGAACATTGGCTTAAAAATAGAGTACAGAGAGTTGCTAATAATAATAAATTTTCAAGCGGGACAAAAGTGGTAAGTGGTGTCCTTCATGGTTCTGTTCTGGGACTGCTTCTATTTAACATATTTAAAAATTATTTTGAATAAGCATTGAAAGTTATGTTTCAGTGTTTGCAGGTGACACAAAACTCTGTAAAGTAATACAATGTGAGCAAGATATTACTTAGCTGCAGAGGAATTTAAATAGACTGGGGGACCGGGCACTCAAATGGCAGATGAAATTGAATGTAGAAAAATGCAAAGTTATGCACTTGGGGGTAAATGGTAGTGAATTAGGGATAACAACAACGAGAAGGATTTGGAAATTGTTCTAGACAGCAAACTAGGCAACAATGTGCAATGCCAATCAGCAGTGGATAAGGCCAGTAAAGTATTGTCATGTATAAAAAAAGGCATTAATTCTCGAAATGAGAATATAATTTTGCCTCTTTATAAATCAATGGTAAGGCCACGTCTTAAAGGACCACTATAGTGCCAGGAAAACAAACTTTTTTTCCTGGCACTATAGTGTTAATAGGTCCCCCCCCACCCTCATGGCCTCCCTCCAGCCGGGATCTAGGGGGAGGAAGGGGTTAAACGCTTACCTTTCTCCAGTGCCGGGCTCCCTCGGTGCTGGGGACTCTCCCCCCTCTTCTGCGAATTCTCAATGCTTTCCTATGGACGCTGGCGTCTTCTCACTGAAAATCACAGTGAGAAGCGCGGAAGCGCCTCTAGCGGCTGTCAATGAGACAGCCACTAGAGGCTGGATTAACCCTAATATGTTTACAGCAGGCAGGGTTAACCCTAGATGGGCCTGGCACCCAGACCACTTAATTGAGCTAAAGGACCTATAGTGGTCCTTTAAATATCCTGTGCAATTTTGGGCATCTGTTTTAAAGAAGGATATTATGGCACTAGAAAAAGGGCAGAGGCGGGCTACAAAATTAATAAAAGGAATGGAACATTTTAGCTATGAAGAAAGGTTAACACATTTAAACCTCTTTAGTTTAGAAAAACAGCACCTCAGAGGGGATATGATAACATTATACAAATATATACGGGGCCTATACAAACCATTGTCTGGAAAACTATTCACAAACAGAACTATATATAAGACACAAGGTCATGTGTTTAGACCGGAAGAAAAGAGATTTAATCTAAGGCAAAGGAAAGCGTTTTTTACCGTAAGAACAATAAGGAAGTGGACTGAAGAAGTGGTACAGATGTTTAACCCCTTCACGACCGATGACGGTTCAGGACCGTCATCGGAAAAATCCCCTTGAGGACCAGTCCTGAACCATCATAACGGAAATCTTTACTCACCCGGTCGCCGTCGTTCCCCCGGCGGCGATCGGCGTTGCTCCCGATCTGGGGAGTCTGCCCGCAGCCCAGGCAGTCTCCTCGCGGCAAATTAGGACCCCGCGGCCACGTGATCGCTCTAACGGAGCGGTCACATGGTCATAATAGGTGTCCATGTATCTGCCTGCAGGGGGACTACCTGTGCTGACAGGCAGTCTCCCTGCTGCTGTAAAATGAAAAAAAAAAAGGTAATGGTAATTAAAAATACAATTATATATGTGTATATATATTTATATATGATATATAGACATATATTATATTTATATAATATATGTCTATATATCTTATAAATATATATAATGTCATAATAAATGTATTTTTATTAATATATACGTATATTAATATAAAATACACTTCTAATTAAATTACACACGTAAATGTATAATATATTTTATAACGATATATATTGTATATATATATTGTTATAAAATACAAATAACAAGTAAATTAAAATAAAAAAAAATTAAAAATAATAAAAAAAAATCAAATTATATATATATATGAAATGTTATTCTAACTGTATTTTGATATTAATATATATATATTTATATCAAAATACACTTAGAATGAAATTATATATACATCTATGTATATATAAATAAATTAAAATATTACAAAATACATATATATCCATATACAAAATAACACAAATAGGGGGCGGGGCCTGACAGCCAAGATGGCCGGACGTGCATTCTGAAAGATCCAGCACCAGCAGACACAAATACACGAATCCTGTCAAAACCACAGGAGCCAGGAACATAAGGTGCTTGGAATAGGATGCAGAACCTCGCAGGGACCAGAACGATACCAGTCCTGCACCGACTTGCACTAAGAGAGCCTGAACCGGCCATGCGGCCTAAAACGGAGCGGAGCCTGCAGCATGGGGGAGGCGGCCAATCACCCGGCAAGGGACCCGCTCGCACACGAGAAACACACTCAGCTCTGCTACCCCACCCCCTGGACCGGCGGGGGTTATCCCGGTCCTCGCTGGGGACGGTTACCCCCAAACAAGCGATAGAGTCTGAAGTCAAGCAAAAATACCAGGGCCCAACCAAGATGGTGGCTCGGACGCGGCCCGCGAAGGGGAAAACCCGCATCAAACCACCCATACACACTCTGGAGTTCTTTGACCGGCTTGGCGAAAGCCTCTGGTCAGTACTCCACACCAAAGGCCAGATCTTTAAGCTAGCGTTGAAACAAGCAGCGGCATGGATACGCCCTACGACCCGCCACAATTACGCAGACACCCGCCAACTGCTCCCAGGGCGGCCTCCCGACGAAGGCTTCACAGAGTATCCGGTCGGCAGACGAAATCAATGAGTCCCCCGGGCGCCAGCTCCCGCTTGAACATAAACCAGTGGGGGACCACCCACCTTGCTAGACCCGCTTACCGCCCAGCGACGTCTGAAACCTCTGACCATCAGGCGGAACTTACCACCTCCCAGGCTCACGCTCGGGTAAGCGAGATCAACCAGAAAGGCGAACACCCCACTAGGGCTTTAGCAACGGCCCGGCAAGAGGATACAGATAAAGTCACTGCCCCCTACGCTAACCGGGAGGCCACTGAGACTCACCCGCTGCATGACTCACAGAAAATCAGCATGGATACCGAGACGGCACCCACAATGGACATATGTCCCCTGGCTCGAGCGGCACTCACACAACTCCAACGGCTTCACAGAGCGGGCGTCGGCTGATTACAGACCACTCTGAGGACTGAGTCTCACGTACCCCACAGGACCACAGGGGAAAGTTTCCAGCGCTGCAACACAAATTCTCAGTCCACTAATCCTTTCTGACCTGCTGTCTCCTTCTTTACACATCACCTGGGACAGCGCTCACCTTCACCTGCACAGTGGTCATGCCTAATCCTGGACTGCCGAGGACTCTATCTCCCGCAGATAAGCAAAGCAATCAGGGACTCTTGTATTAAATCTAGGTTATAATGTGTCTTAGGCAGTTTAAACCCTGGTTATTTTATTTTATTATTTTATTTCATTACCTTAGTACAATACCTAACAAGCGTAGTCTCTGGTGAAAGCTTGAATGTTAGTCACTGTCTGTATTAAGCTTGATATCTCCGCTAAAACACCTAAAGGAAATGAATATGCTAAGTATACACCTTGGTACTCTTACGTGTGATTACTCTATAGGTAAATTAACCAGAGACTGCTTCAATCACGCTAAATTATGCTTGCTTCATGCTAACATATGCTCGTCTTGACATGTGTTATATCTGACCAACTCATGATCTTATCATATGGGAGACAGCACCTTAACGGCTTTGTCGGCGAAGATTACGCTCTAAGTGCCCATCAGTATACCTACCACAAACGCCGATGTACTCAGTGTTAAGCATTGATTATCTTGTTTTAGTTTATCTTCTTTTAATTAATTGTATTTCGACAACTTAACCATTTAGGCAAGCATGAGATACGAAGCGAAAGCTGTCTCCCCTACTAACCATATTTCTAAGCTTCAGCAAACCTAACCTTGTTTTATACACATTCGACCTAGCTTGCTGAAAAGTTATATACTAATGTTTATATTAGTCTGTTAACTTCCTGTTATATATACAAAAAAATGTGCTGTACTGACCAAGATTTGAAATGTTGTATATACTGCCTGCAAATGCTATCGTGGCTATGCATGCTTGTTATCACCTATCGCACAAGAAAAATAAAGAATAAAAAAAAAAAATAACACAAATAATTTCATAAATATACACGTAGACTTCAAATATATAAATATGCATATATATTTAACTTCTACGTGCGTATTTATGTAATATTTTTACCTAATTAAGTAATTTTATTGATTGCAATTTGAGGGACCTGCCAGACAACCCAGGCCGAAAGTCCAGAGAATTTAATTTGCTTGCACTGTATTTTACCCTGTAACTTTCTATGACACTCTAAAACCTGTACATGGGGGGTGCTTTTGTACTTGGGAGACTTCACTGAACACAAATATTAGTGTTTCAAAACAGTAAAACATATCACAGCGATGATATTGTCAGTGAACGTGACTTTTTTTCAATTTTTCACATATAAACGGTACTTTCACTGAAGATATAATTGTTGTGATACGTTTTACTGTTTTGAAACACTAATATTTGTGTTCAGCAAAGTCTCCTGAGTATAACAGTACAGGTTTTATAGTGTTTGTGAAAGTTACAGGGTCAAATATAAGGGTCAAATATTTTTACATTGAAAATTGCCAGGTTGGTCATGTTGCCTTTGAGAGCGATGGTAGCTCAGGAATGAGAATTACCCCTATGATGGCATACCATTTGCAAAAGAAGACAACCCAAGGTATTGCAAATGGCGTATGTTCAGTCTTTTTTAGTAGCCACTTAGTCACAAACACTGGCCAAAATTAGCATTTAATTTAGCTTTTTGCAATTTTCACACACAAACAAATATAAATGCTAACTTTGGCAAGTGTTTGTGACTATGTGGCTACTAAAAAGACTGAACATACCCCATATTGAATAACCTGGGTTGTCTACTTTAAAAAAAGATGTACATGTGAGCAGTGGTGTATTTTGGATTTGTGCTGCCCTAGGCACAACTAAATTTGGGCACCCCCCAAATCTTAATTTGCCCCTCCCCCCAATTCGTGTCAATGCCACTTTTTGACTGACAGACACAGGCCCTCATTGATACGTGCACTGACATACACTCAATTGCAGATAAACAGTAATTGGCACACACATACAGTCATTGGCAAAAACACACACTGTTTAACCAACACACACTTTCACTGACAGACACACACTGACACACCCACTCACTAACAGACACACACTCTCAGATACACATAAAATGACAGACACACACTGACACACACTCACAGACATTTCCATCCTCACTGATTTGACACTCTGACAGACACACACTTTCACTCACTCACAGACACACACTGACAGCTACACATGCACTGACAGCTACACTCACTCACAGACTCACAGAGCGTTAGAGAGCAAGAAGAGTGGAGGACAGCACTTCCTTGCCGCCTGGCTAGAATATTAGAGTTTAACACCTCGCGGGTGGGGAGGGCCCTAAGAAAGACAGCCCCAAGACATGAGGCAAACAAGACATTTGTTTGGGAGCTTGGGGTGGTGTTTTTTGGTGCCCCCCTAAAAGTGCCGCCCTAGGCAAATGCCTTGTTTGCATTGTGGTAAATACATCCCTGCATGTGAGGTGTGATTCAGAGCTTTATGACAGATAACAGTGTTACAATGTCACTATTGATACATTTTAAAAATATATATTTTGAAACAGCAATTTCTTACTTGTACTTATAGCAAAAAAGCACATAAACACTAGGGTTTTTTAACTCAGGACAAAATGTTGAATCTATTTAGCAGTTTTTTTATTAGCTTTCGTAGGTAAGTAAAATATTTTTCAAGTAAAAGTAAAAAAAATTTGAAATGTTTTTCAATTTTTCACCATATTTTATAATTTTTTTAAACGTAAATTATATGACATGATAGCAATAATGGTATGTAAATAAAGCCCCTTTTGTCCTTAAAAAAACAATATATAACTTGTATGGGTACAGTAAATGAGAGAGAGGAAAATTACAGCTAAACACAAACACCACAAAAGTGTTAAAACAGCTCTGATCCTTAAAGGACCACTCTAGTGCCAGGAAAACATACTCGTTTTCCTGGCACTAGAGTGCCCTGAGGGTGCCCCCACCCTCAGGGACCCACTCCCGCCCGGCTCTGGAAAGGGGTAAAAACGTACCTTTTTCCAGCGCTGGGCGGAGAGATCTCCTCCTGCTCTCCTCCTCCGATCCGCCTCTTCTCCTCCCCGTCGGCTGAATGCGCACGCGCGGCAAGAGCTGCGCGCGCATTCAGCCGGTCACATAGGAAAGCATTCTCAATGCTTTCCTATGGACGCTGGCGTGCTCTCACTGTGAACATCACAGTGAGAAGCACGCAAGCGCCTCTAGCGGCTGTCAATGAGACAGCCACTAGAGGACATAGGGGGAAGGCTTAACCCATTCACAAACATAGCAGTTTCTCTGAAACTGCTATGTTTATGAAAAAATGGGTTATCCCTAGAAGGACCTGGCACCCAGACCACCTCATTAAGCTGAAGTGGTCTGGGTGCCTAGAGTGGTCCTTTAATGTACAACATTGCCAAAACAGTCCGGTCCTGAGGGGTTAAACAGCAAGTATGTGCATACTTTCAAAACCATAATATTCAATAATGTAATTTTTCAGTTGTAGGGTAAAAGCTTGTTGATCCAATGATTAATCTGACTGCCATTCTGGGGTCCAAATGTTTTCCTAGTTTTTGCAAAATTGGAAGTGCTTCAAATTAGGGTTTTTGCTTTCTTTTGGATCGACATCAAAAAACAGATGTGAGGAAGGCTGAACTTGATGGACACGTGTATTTTTTCAGCCTATGTAACTATATACATCGTCTTTTGTTGCCTCACAACCTGGAATTAACATGGATTGTTTGATGATTTGCATCATTTAATTTACAAAACATGCCCACAACCAAAGATGTTTTTTATTTTTATTGTGAAGCAAACAACAAATAGGACAAAATAACAGAAAAAGTCAATGTGCATAAATATTCACCCCCCTAAAGTCAAAACTTTGTAGAGCCACCTTTTGCAGCAATCACAGCTCCATGTCGCTTTGGATAAATCTCTATGAACTTGCCACATCTTACCACTGGGATTTTTGCCCATTCCTCCTTGCAAAACTGCTCCAGCTCCTTCAAGTTGGATGGCTTGCGCTTGTGAACAGCAATCTTTAAGTCTGACCAAAGATTTTCTATTGGATTGAGGTCTGGGCCTTGACTAGGCCATTCCAACACATTTACATGTTTCCCCTTAAACCACTAAAGTGTTGCTTTAGCATTTTGTTTGGGGTCATTGTCCTGCTGGAAGGTGAACCTCCTAGCCTCAAATCACGCACAGAGTGGTACAGGTTTTGCTCAAGAATATCCCTGTAGTTATCACCTTCCATCTTTCCCTCAACTCTGGCCAGTTTCCCAGTCCCGGCTGCTGAAAAACATCCCCACAGCATAATGCTGCCACCACCATGTTTCACTGTGAAGATGGTGTTCTTTGGGTGATGTGATGTGTGGGGTTTTCACCAGACATGGCGTTTTCTTTGATGGCCGAAAAGTTACATTTTAGTCTCATCACACCAGAGCACCTTCCACCATACATTTTGGGAGTCTCCCACATGCCTGTTCGCAAACTCAAAACGTGCTATTTTGTTTTTTGCTGAAAGTAATGGCTTTCTTCTGGCCACTCTGCCATTAAGCCCAACTTTATGGAGCGAACAGCTTATTGTCGTCCTATGTATAGATACTCCAGTATCTGCTGTGGAACTTTGCAGCTCCTCCAGGGTTACCTTAGGTCTCTCTGCTGCCTCTCTGATTAATGCCCTCCTTGCCCGGTCTGTGAGTTTTGGTGGGCGGCTGTCTCTTGGCAGATTTGCTGTTGTGCCATGTTATTTCCATTTGGCTATGCTAGATTTGATGGTGCTCCTGGGGATCATCAAAGATTTGGATATTTTTGTATAACCTAACCCTGACTTGTACTTCTCAACAACATTGTCCCTTACTTGTTTGGAGAGTTCTTTGGTCTTCATGGCAGTGTTTGGTTAGTGGTGCCTCTTGCCTAGGTGTTGCAGCCTCTGGGGCCTTTCAAAAAAGGTGTGTATATGTAATGACAGATCACGTGACACTTAGATTGCACACAGGGGGACATCATTTCACTAATTATGTGACTTCTGAAGGTAATTGGTTGCACCAGAGCTTTTTAAGGGCTTCATAACAAAGGGGGTGAATACATACGCACATGCCAATTTTCTGTTTCCTATTTCAAAAAAATTAGTTTTATGTATATATTTTTCTCATTTCACTTCACCAACTTAGACTATTGTGTTCTGATCCATCACATTAAATTCAGATTAATAAAACATTGAACTTAAGGCTGTAATGTAACAAAATAGGTAAAAAGTCAAGGGGGGTGAATACTTTTGCAAGGCACTGTGTATATATATATATACACACACACACACACACACACACACACACACACACACACACACATACACACACTTTTCTAAATGTATACATATACAGTTGCAAGAAAAAGTATGTGAACCCTTTGGAATGATATGGATTTCTGCACAAATTGGTCATAAAATGTGATCTGATCATCATCTAAGTCACAACAATAGACAATCACAGTCTGTTTAAACTAATAACACACAAAGAATGAAATGTTGCCATGTTGTTATTGAACACACCATGTAAACATTCACAGTGCAGGTGGAAAAAGTATATGAACCCTTGGATTTAATAACTGGTTGAACCTCCTTTGGCAGCAATAACTTCAACCAAACGTTTCCTGTAGTTGCAGATAAGACGTGCACAACGGTCAGGAGTAATTCTTGACCATTCCTCTTTACAGGTCAGGACTCTGACTGGGCCATTTCAGAAGGCGTATTTTCTTCTGGTTTAAGCCATTCTGTTGTTGATTTACTTCTATGCTTTGGGTCATTGTCCTGTTGCAACATCCATCTTCTGTTGAGCTTCAGCTGGTAGACAGATGGCCTTAAGTTCTCCTGCAAAATGTCTTGATAAACATGGGAATTCATTTTTCCTTCGATGATAGCAATCCGTCCAGGCCCTGACGCAGCAAAGCAGCCACAAACCATGATGCCCCAACCACCATAATTCACAGTTGGGATGAGGTTTTGATGTTGGTGTGCTGTGCCTCTTTTTCGCCACACATAGTGTTGTGTGTTTCTTCCAAACAACTCAACTTTGGTTTCATCTGTCCACAGAATATCTTGCCAGTAGTGATGTACCGAACTGTCCGCCGGCGAACTTAGCGTGTTCGCGTTCGCCGCGACGGGCGGACACATGCGCAGTTCGATCCGCCCCCTATTCGTCATCATTGGGCAAACTTTGACCCTGTGCCTCTCGGTCAGCAGACACATTCCAGCCAATCAGCAGCACTCCCTCCCTTCCACACCCTCCAACCTCCCTCCCAGCATCCATTTTCGATTCATTCGGAAGATGCATGCTTAGTGAGAGGAGGGAAAGTTTAGCTGCTGCTGATTAGATAGGGAAATTGATAGCTAGGCTAGGGTATTCAGTGTCCACTACAATCCTGAAGGACTCATCTGATCTCTGCTGTAAGGACAGCACCCCAAAAAGCCCTTTTTAGGGCTATAACATCAGGCTGCTTTTTTATTTTTTTTCCCTGTGTAATGTAATTGCAGGTGCCTGCCTGCCAGCTTCTGTGTGAGGTTCACATTGGATACTGTGCCTATTTGCCCAGTGCCACCACTCATATCTGTTTTAACAATTGGTTAAGCTTTACATTTAAAATAAATATTTTTTTTCACTGTAATAGAAGAGCAGTTGCCTGCCTGCCAGCTTCTGTGTGAGGTTGGATGCCTTGCCCATTTGCACAGTCAGTGCCACCACTCATATCTGTTTTAACAATTGGTTAAGCTTTAGATTTAAAATAAATATTTTTTTTTACTGTAATAGAAGAGCAGTTGCCTGCCTGCCAGCTTCTGTGTCAGGTTGGATGCCTTGCCCATTTGCACAGTCAGTGCCACCACTCATATCTGTTTTAACAATAGCTTAAGCTTTAGATTTTAAAGAAATCATTTTTTTTCACTGTAATAGAAGATCAGTTAGTTGTCTGCAAGCGTCTGGGTGTCAGGCCTACTTCAGCGTGTGCTCTGCAGACCTGTGCCAGCGTGCTTTGACAGTTGCCAATCATATCTGGTGTCTCTTTAGCGTGCTTTTACAAAGAAAAAAGGTTTCCAGTGTAAGCTAATAGCAGACAGTCAGTGTCCTTCAAGCGGCTCTGTCAGGCCTTCCTTCAGCGTGTGCCCTGCACAACCCTGCCAGCGTGCTTTGCCAGTTGCCACTCATATCTTGTGTCTCTATAGCGTGCTTTTACAACCAAAATTTTGTTTCCACTGTAATAGAAGAGCAGTTGCCTGCCTGCCAGCTTCTGTGTGAGGTTCACATTGGATACTGTGCCCACTAGCCCAGTGCCACCACTCATATCTGTTTTAACAATTGGTTAAGCTTTAGATTTAAAATATTTTTTTTTTTTCAATGTAATAGAAGAGCAGTTAGTTGTCTGCAAGCGTCTGTGTTTCAGGCCTACTTCAGCGTGTGCTCTGCAGACCTGTGCCAGCGTGCTTTGACAGTTGCCACTCATATCTGGTGTCTCTATAGCGTGCTTTTACAACCAAAATTTTGTTTCCACTGTAATAGAAGAGCAGTTGCCTGCCTGCCAGCTTCTGTGTGAGGTTCACATTGGATACTGTGCCCACTAGCCCAGTGCCACCACTCATATCTGTTTTAACAATTGGTTAAGCTTTAGATTTAAAAGAAATATTTTTTTTTCACTGTAATAGAAGAGCAGTTAGTTGTCTGCAAGCGTCTGTGTTTCAGGCCTACTTCAGCGTGTGCTCTGCAGACCTGTGCCAGCGTGCTTTGACAGTTGCCACTCATATCTGGTGTCTCTTTAGCGTGCTTTTACAAAGAAAAAAGGTTTCCAGTGTAAGCTAATAGCAGACAGTCAGTGTCCTTCAAGCGGCTCTGTCAGGCCTTCCTTCAGCGTGTGCCCTGCACAACCCTGCCAGCGTGCTTTGCCAGTTGCCACTCATATCTTGTGTCTCTATAGCGTGCTTTTACAACCAAAATTTTGTTTCCACTGTAATAGAAGAGCAGTTGCCTGCCTGCCAGCTTCTGTGTGAGGTTCACATTGGATACTGTGCCTACTTGCCCAGTGCCACCACTCATATCTGTTTTAACAATTGGTTAAGCTTTACATTTAAAATAAATATTTTTTTTTCACTGTAATAGAAGAGCAGTTAGTTGTCTGCAAGCGTCTGTGTTTCAGGCCTACTTCAGCGTGTGCTCTGTAGACCTGTTCCAGCGTGCTTTGACAGTTGCCAATCATATTTGGTGTCTCTATAGCGTGCTTTTAAAACCAAAATTTGTTTTTCACTGTTATAGATTGAATAGCAGTTACTTGTCTTCAAGCGGGTGTCTCAGGCCTACAGTGTGTGCTCTGCAGAACTGTTCCAGTGCACATTGCCAATCATATCTGGTGTCTCTATAGCGTGCTTTTAAAACCAAAACTTGTTTTTAACTGTTATAGATTGAATAGCAGTTACTTGTCTTCAAGCGGCTCTGTCAGTCCTTCCTTCAGCGTGTGCTCTGCAGAACTGTTCCAGTGCACATTGCCAATCATATCTGGTCTCACAGTAGCTTGCACGCATAGTACCACTAATCCCCCAAAAAATGACAGGCAGAGGCAGGCCACCCCGCAGGGGCCGTCATGGTCGTGGTGCTGTGATTCCCTTTTGCCCTAGAATAATGCCCAGTTTTCAGAAGCCACGTACCCTGAACTTGAAAAGTTCTGAGGACTTAGTTGACTGGCTAACACAGGACACCCAATCTTGTACAGCCTCCGCTCGGAACCTTGACGCACCATCCTCCTCCAGCTTAGCTTCAGGCACCTCTCAAGATAGCACTCACCCGCCTGCCGCCACCACCAAAACTAGCACCACAGCCGCTTTACTTGGTATGTCAGAGGAGTTATTCACACACCCGTTTGAAAAAATGAGTGATGCGCAACCATTATTGCTAGAGGATGTAGATAACAGGGATATGTCTCAGGCAGGCAGCATTAAACACATGGAGGTACGGTGTGATGATGATGATGTTGTACCCGCTGCTGCTTCCTTTTCTGAGTTGTCAGATACAAGCAAAGCGGTTGATGATGACGATGCGTCCATGGATGTCACGTGGGTGCCCGCTCGGCAAGAAGAATAACAGGGCGAAAGTTCAGATGGGGAGACAGAGAGGAGGAGGAGGAGACGAGTTGGAAGCAGGGGGGGGTCGTCGCAAGGAGCTAGTGGCACAGTCAGACAGCATGCATCGGCACCCGGGGTCAGCCCGACAGCACGCCAATCAACGCATGCTGTGTCCACCACCAGAATGCCGTCATTGCAGAGCTCAGCAGTGTGGCATTTTTTTTGTGTGTCTGCCTCGGACAACAGCGATGCCATTTGCAACCTGTGCCAAAGGAAACTGAGTCGTGGGAGGTCCAACACCCACCTAGGTACAACTGCTTTGCGTAGGCACATGATCTCACATCACAAACGCCTATGGGATCAACACATGAGTACAAGCAGCACGCCTACTCTAAGCCGCCATCCTCCTCCTGGTCCAGCATCTTCAGCCACGTCAACCACTGCTGTCCTTCTTGCCCCCTTTCAACCATCCGCCACTCCGTCTCCCGCCTTGAGCAGTTCCCGCTCATCTGCCCACAGTCATGTGTTTCTGTCAAGGACATGTTTGAGCGTAAGAAGCCAATGTCACCAAGTCACTTGTCCGAACTATTAGCCCGCCAGCTTTTACCATACAATCTGGTTGAGTCTGAGGCGTTCAAAAAATTTGTAGCTATTGGGACACCGCAGTGGAAGGTACCCGGCCGGAATTTCTTTTCACAAAAGGCAATCCCCAACTTGTACTCGATTGTGCAAAAGGAAGTCATGGCATGTCTGGCACACAGTGTTGGGGCAAGGGTCCATCTGACCACTGATACCTGGTCTGCAAAGCATGGTCAGGGCAGGTATATCACCTACACTGCGCATTGGGTAAACCTGCTGACGGCTGACAAGCAAGGAATGCATGGCATTGCAGAGGAGTTGGTGACACCGCCACGAATTGCAGGCAGTCCTGCTGCCACCTCCTCTACTCCTCCTACTCCATCCTCTTCCATAACCTCCTCGGCTGAGTCCTCTTGTGCCGCTGCTTCTTGCTCCACATCAACGGCACCCCCCCAGCTCCCCAGGTACTATTCCACATCCCGGATACGGCAGTGTCACGCCGTCTTGGGTTTGACTTGCTTGAAAGCAGAGAGTCACACCGGACAAGCACTCCTGTCCGCCCTGAACGCACAGGTGGAAAAGTGGCTGACTCCGCAGCAACTGGATATCGGCAAAGTGGTGTGTGACAACGGAAAAAAATTGATAGCGGCATTGAAGTTGGGCAAGTTGACACATGTGCCGTGCATGGCACATGTGTGTAATCTGATCGTACAACGCTTTGTGCATAAGTACACAGGCTTACAGGACGTCCTGAAGCAGGCCAGGAAGGTGTGTGGCCATTTCAGGCGTTCCTACACGGCCATGGCTCACTTTGCCGATATCCAGCGGCGAAACAACATGCCAGTGAGGCGCTTGATTTGCGACAGCCCTACACGTTGGAATTCAACACTCCTAATGTTCGACCGCCTGCTCCAACAAGAAAAAGCTGTTAATGAATATTTGTATGACCGGGGTGCTAGGACAGCCTCTGGGGAGCTGGGAATTTTTTTGCCACGTTACTGGACGCTCATGCGCAATGCCTGTAGGCTCATGCATCCTTTTGAGGAGGTGACAAACCTAGTCAGTCGCAGTTGTGTGTGTGCGTGTGTATGGCTGTCTGCCTGTGTGTGTGTGTGTGACAGGGTGAAGATTTCTTGCACATGGGTGTGACAGGGTGAAGATTTCTTGCACAGGGCGCCCAAAGGCCTAAGGCTGGCCCTGCGCATGGGTCAGTGGCTCTGCACCAGACTTCCCTCCAATTGATCAAAGTTAAAGGATTTCAAGTGGACTGATTACAATTACAGGGCCTCTAAAGAGTCCTGTATTGTTATTTGTCGTCACTACCTTCCCGCGTCGGGAGTGGGTCATTTGCGCCCCTGCTGCCTTCCTTGCATGTGGTAGCTGTTTGTCAGGGATTTGTCAATCCATATCTGCCAAGTGACCCTATGTAGGGGTAACAGTCCCTATTCTGCTCTGTGTCAGTGTGTATCATGGTCTATGTGGACAGGGAACAGTCTCTATTCTGCTCTGTGTCAGTGTGTATCAGGGGTTTTGAGGACAGGTGTCAATCCATATCTGCCAAGTGACCCTATGTATATCTGCTGTCAGTACACAGGAAAAGTTTAAATATTTCTTGTTCTACGTTCTCTGCAACTCCAAGCACCGACTCATCCAATACGTGAAGATCTGGGGTTTCTCTGACTCTCCTCAGTAGTGTATCAAACAGAGTCTGCACTGTGGTAACACGGACATCTTCAGGACATAACTCAACTATTTGCAGATAGGCAGTCTGCAGCTTCTCTTTTTCACCTGTTCTCTTCTTTCTCTTATGCGTATTCTTGTCTATATGCAGGTGGTCTCTTGCCTTTCTTTTAACCAATTCGTTCCTTCCATATGGTTTCAAAAGATCTCTGGCATCATTACTTTCAACGCAAATAATGTCATCATAGTTAGTCTCCTCATTATTCACCGGGAAGAGAGTGTTTGCACTGACTACCCACAGCATGCTCTTGCCATTGCCTACTCCACCTTCAACGACAGGGTGCAAGTCCCAAGGAGAAGGATCATTCACTTTATTATCTGTCTTTATTTCACAAGTAGTGCCTGGAACATCCTCATGGGTCACAAGATGTAAATCTGGACTAATGTCAACCCCAGGGTCTGGAAAATCATCAATTTGAAATTTTTCGAATAATCCCAGTGGGCTGCCACATTCTTCCTCCTCTGATGGTATTAAAGTTTGCAGAGATTCACTATGGGGTGGTGTCAAGCATTTTGGAGAACAATTAAGCATCTCCATCCCAATACGTTTCAGATGTCCTATCAGCTCTTCCACCCTATGCGATACTATGGGCAGGCTACCCGTGACGTCATTACTCACGGCCCTATTTCACGCGGACACTCTGTGTCAGTGTGTATCATGGTCTCTGTGGACGGTGAACAGTCTCTATTCTGCTCTGTGTCAGTGTGTATCATGGTCTCTGTGGACAGGGAACAGTCTCTATTCTGCTCTGTGTCAGTGTGTATCAGGGGTTTTGAGGACAGGTGTCAATCCATATCTGCCAAGTGACCCTATGTAGGGGTAACAGTCCCTATTCTGCTCTGTGTCAGTGTGTATCATGGTCTCTGTGGACGGTGAACAGTCTCTATTCTGCTCTGTGTCAGTGTGTATCATGGTCTCTGTGGACAGGGAACAGTCTCTATTCTGCTCTGTGTCAGTGTGTATCAGGGGCTTTGAGGACAGGTGTCAATCCATACCTGCCAAGTGACCCTATGTAGGGGGGACAGTCTCTATTCTGCTCTGTGTCAGTGTGTATCATGGTCTCTGTGGACAGGGAACTGTCTCTATTCTGCTCTGTGTCAGTGTGTATCAGGGGTTTTGAGGACAGGTGTCAATCCATACCTGCCAAGTGACCCTATGTAGGGAGAACAGTCCCTATTCTGCTCTGTGTCAGTGTGTATCATGGTCTCTGTGGACGGTGAACAGTCTCTATTCTGCTCTGTGTCAGTGTGTATCATGGTCTCTGTGGACAGGGAACAGTCCCTATTCTGCTCTGTGTCAGTGTGTATCAGGGGTTTTGAGGACAGGTGTCAATCCATATCTGCCAAGTGACCCTATGTAGGGGGAACAGTCTCTATTCTGCTCTGTGTCAGTGTGTATCAGGGCTGGGCTTTGAGGACAGGTGTCAATGTTAGGTGATTTCTGCCCTTTATGGATTAAAAGCAGACTCTGCATCAACTGTGCAATTTTCCATGGGAGTTTTGCCATGGATCCCCCTCTGGCATGCCACAGTCCAGGTGTTAGTCCCCTTGAAACAACTTTTCCATCACTATTGTGGCCAGAAAGAGTCCCTGTTGTTTTTAAAATTCGCCTGCCCATTGAAGTCAATGGCGGTTCGCGCGGTTCGCCGGTTCGCGAACATTTGCAGAAGTTTGCGTTCGCCGTTCGCGAACCGAAAATTTCGGGTTCGCGACAACACTACTTGCCAGTACTACTGTGGAACATCCAGGTGCTCTTGTGCAAACTGTAAACGTGCAGCAATGTTTTGTTTGGACAGCAGTGGCTTCCTCTGTGGTATCCTCCCATGAAATCCATTCTTGTTTAGTGTTTTACGTATTGTAGATTCGCTAACAGGGATGTTAGCATTTGCCAGTGACTTTTGTAAGTCTTTAGCTGACACTTTAGGATTCTTCTTCACCTCATTGAGCAGTCTGCGCTGTGCTCTTGCAGTCATCTTTACAGGATGACCACTCCTAGGGAGAGTAGCAGCAGTGCTGAACTTTCTCTATTTAGAGACAATTTGTCTTACCGTGGACTGATGAACAGCAAGGCTTTTGGAGATACTTTTATAACCCTTTCCAGCTTTATGCAAGTCAACAATTCTTAATCGTACGTCTTCTGAGAGCTCTTTTGTGCGAGGCATCATTCACATCAGGCAATGCTTCTTGTGAAAAGCAAACCCAGAACTGGTATGTGTTTTTTATAGGGCAGGGCAGCTGTAACCAACACCTCCAATCTCATCTCATTGATTGGACTCCAGTTGGCTGACATCTCACTCCAATTAGCTCTTGGAGATGTCATTAGTCTAGCGGTTCACATACTTTTTCCACCTGCACTGTGAATGTTTACATGGTGTGTTCAATAAAAACATGGCAACATTTCATTCTTTGTGTGTTATTAGTTTAAGCAGACTGTGATTGTCTATTGTTGTGACTTAGATGATGATCAGATCACATTTTATGACCAATTTGTGCAGAAATCCATATCATTCCAAAGGGTTCACATACTTTTTCTTGCAACTGTATATATTTATATATCAAATTGCAAAATTATGTATATATTGGAAGGCTTGACCTGATGTTGTGGGAGGGGCTTATGGACCTTTAACCCCTTAAGGACACATGACATGTGTGACATGTCATGATTCCCTTTTATTCCAGAAGTTTGGTCCTTAAGGGGTTAAAAAGGACTGCCCCTTCCCTACCCTACCGTGATTGGTCTGACAAGCTGCATAAGTTTGTTTGTTCAGCCATTCGGATATTGCAAATTTTACTAGTAATGCAAATTCAGCCCATTTCAATCGTACATAGCATGCCTCATTCTGCTTACTGTATTTGGCAGCGATGCCTCATTCTGCTTACTGTATTTGGCCCTCACTAGGCCATATCGACTTTTATCATATGCATTTTAGTTAGTCACCCAGCAATTTAATATTTCACTCTACATTTTAAAGTTTTCTTTGTCTGTCCTGGGTATTCATGCACTTTTTGAGCTTTCATTTTTTAGGCTAGGTGTTGCAACAGACTGTCTTAATTTATGTCAGGCCCAAACATGGGCCTATACATGTGGTAAAGGAAATAAAATATAAACTTGTATATACATTCTCTGTACACATAAATGTAAAATTCCTTATTTTCTGTAAAGGTGAATATCTTCTAAATGTCTTAAATCTTCTTACTAAATGATAAAACAGTATCATATGCATTTCAGTTAGTAACCCTACATTTTAATGTTTGTCTGCCCTCTTGGTATTCGGGTACTCATTGGGCCAACATTGTTTTGTATTTCACTGTTTAGTAGATATGCCCCAAGGGACAGCTTGCATGCATTTAATTATGTAATTTTCATTGGGGTATAATCTTAAACAACTAGCTTAAACTGCAGTTCTCTTGTCTGTTGCTTTTGCATTCCCTCACTTTCTAACACCACCCAGACTTTCTTTGTACGTTAGTGCATTAGGAACATAATTTAGTCATGTTCAGTTTAAGAAATTAAGTTTTATATCTGATGCTAATATTACTGAGATATTCTAGCATTATTCTAGCATTTCCTGTTGCTTAGAACCCTAATCTTCTATGCCAGCTGTGTATGCATAAGTATTTATTAACCTCCTAAGCGTAGGGTGTAGGTCTTTTTAATGTATGTCTTATATCTCCTGTCTTTTTCTATGTATTATGTAGGGCCATCACAGCCTCTAGCCTGTTCAGCCACTGTGGCATTCTGGAGGCCTCTGTTCCCGTTTTGATTCGGTTTTCCAACACCTCGTTTTATTGGGCTCAGTGCATATGTATTATATGATGTTTTATAAGTGTTTATATACAGTTTCTGTTCTTTTCACCATTTCATAAACTAGATGATTATTCATAACTAGCAGGTTCTCTATCATCTCATCACCAACATGTCTTAGTTACATACACAAACTCCACAACCATTCTCAGATTCACATCCTACCTTCACCTACATTAATCCCAACACAGCCCGCACAGCCACCCTGAAAGTCAGGATACAAATCGGGATAAGCATATTTCCTACTCCTGGCATCACTATGTCTTTACAACGTGTGTTCATATGCCATGTAATGGGCAACCTGCCACAGAAGTCAGCACCTCGTTTGGGCATTTCATTAAAACCATTTAGTGATTTTGGATTAAGAATATAATTTCTTGTTTTAGGTTCTGGGTAGTACAATTATAAGCAACTAGTATACAGATATCACTATTTTACAGTTATGTAGCGGTAATATTTCCACAATCTGATTATCATAATGCCACAAACAGGTATTACCTTCGATGTGGCAAATAAGATGAGTTACGATAGACGATACACCTTGGGCGACACTGTCTATATTTTAATATGTATCACTACAGTTACTGTCTAGGGATTTAGGTGACTAATAGATGTTAAGTTTCTGGCATCTCTGCCTAGGAGTTAGTGGTACCGCAAGGCCAACATTCATCCTCCATGTATGAGGTATTACGCCCCCCGGGCCAAAACATAGTTAGACGCCTCGCACATAGTTAGACGCCTCGCACCTGTCACCTACCTAGTGAATTGCTTTGCCACTTGGCACTAGCTAGCTAGCCAGTAAAACGATCCTGATCCAAGCTAATTATTAATATATTGCAGTATGTCTCTGAACCCTGTAAGAAGGTAATGACATGTCAACCCCAGTACTCCAGTTTGGGCCACTACACCTACATGAAAAGGTGACACCTATCAGGTTCCATCAGGTCATGGACCATTCCTTGTATTACGGCTGAGCTACACAGCCGCAAAATTCCTTTCCCAGCAATGGCCAGGAAAGCGGAACTGTTCAGGCTTATGCATACCAATATGGACAATACTGATGCTGGAGTAGGCACGAATTGCTCGAGCAACACCAACCTCCATGCAACATTCTCAACACTCCTGTCCTCTAAAGTGTAAATAAGTGAGAGACTGGAAAGACTAGAGATACTTTGTCGAACCATGCTATCAACAGGACGCTGGGTCCTCCATACGCATATGATCATAACACAATTCAATATTGAGCTTGTGCGCCTGTACATTCAGATATCCAACGGGATATTGACTTTCTTTTATGCTATCCCACCTTCTGTCTGAAAGTTTTTGCACTAATAGGGGAATTAGGATAGAGATAAGTTGTGATGCCACACCTATCAGACATATTGTGACATCATTATTATACTAAAACATGTCATCTTTAAGTTGAGCAGACCCTACCTCGTACTCATAGAAGTCGCCACGGCGGGCCTGCCACGGCTGATTTAATCGGTTTCTACTAACTGTATGTTTGTACTTTCAGGGCGAATTTCACTACTATCATATTCAGCATTTCATTAATATGTAGCTTCACAGCGATACCTTCTTCAGCTTCCGGTATAAGACCCCTTACTGAAACATATCGACTTCTATTATATGTCTTGGCCCCCTACATTGCTAAGTGTCGCTATTGACTGGATTAATAATGTCAATCCCAACTTGGGCCCAGGCCCGGACTGGCCATCGGGCACACCGGGCAAATGCCCGGTGGGCCGCGATGGCCGTGGGGCCGAGGCCGGCAGGGGAGATCACAGGATCTCCCCTGCCAGCCCCTGCAGGGCCAGCGCTACCCGAGTGCCGGCCCTGCATAGTGCCTCCATGGGCCGGTGGGATCTCCCTTACCGGCCCACAGGCACTTCTAGGCGGCCGCCGGCAGGAGAGGGAGGGAGGCAGGAGAGAGGACCGGCGGAGCTCTAGCCAGCAGCTCCGCCGGGTCCTCTCGCGAGGTCTGAGCGTTGCCGCGGTTACCACGGCAACGCTCAGATCTCGCGAGAGTGAACTCTAGCCTGCAGGGGCTAGAGTTCACTCTCACCATTGGACCACCAGGGAAGGATGGCAGAACGGAACCCCCCCTCCCCCCAGGCAACACGGATCCCCCAGGCAGAAGGCAACCACCCCTCCCCCCAGGCAACACGGATCCACCCAGGCAGAAGGCAACCACCCCTCCCCCCAGGCAGAACGGATCCCCCCCTCCTCCCAGGCTAAAGGTAAGAGGGGGGGATATATATATATATATATATATATATATATATATATACATATATATATATATATTTTTTTTTTTCTTAATTAATAAAAAAATATATTTAAATAAAATATACATTCACACACACACACAGCACCCCCAGACACACACAGCACCCTCAGACACACACAGCACCCAAACACACACAGCACCCTCAGACACACACAGCACCCTCAGACACACACAGCACCCTCAGACACACACAGCACCCAAACACACACAGCACCCTCAGGCACACACAGCACCCTCAGACACACACAGCACCCTCAGACACACACAGCACCCAAACACACACAGCACCCTCAGACACACACAGCACCCTCAGACACACACAGCACCCTCAAACACACACAGTGCCCTCAGACACACACAGCACTCACAGCACCCCCAGACACTCACAGCACCCCCAGACACTCACAGCACCCCCAGACACTCACAGCACCCTCAGACACTCACAGCACCCAGACACACACACACAGCACCCAGACACACACACACAGCACCCAGACACACACACACAGCACCCTCACACACACACACACACAGCACCCTCACACACACACACACACAGCACCCTCACACACACACACACAGCACCCCCAGACACACACATATAATAACCCTCAGTGAGTTAACAGACAAAGAAAATTAGAAACCTAGAATGTGACGGCACATAAAAACACCCTCACACACAGCACCCCTCTTACATACACACATACAATACGTATATTTATATATATATACACACACACACACACTACAGCACCCCTCACACTGCACCACTACACACATTACGCTCCAGATACACGCTAGATCCCTTACCCTATATGCACTCTTAATCCTACACACACCTATACACACTCTGGGTCCTTTACACCGTAGATCTCCTACACACACACACACTGCACCTCCTACACACACACTACATTCCTTGTCAGCAAACACATACAACATTCTCTAAACACACCCTCTCTACAACCCCTACACACACTACATCACCTATACACACACACACACTACAGCCCGTATGCACACACTCGCTACATCCCCTGTAACACTATGCCCCTATACACACACTCTCTACAGCCCCTAGCCACACATATTACACCACAAACACAAATGAAATTGACCTATTTACACAATACCACACCACACTCTACACACACGCAATCCCACAAGCAGGCTCCAAACACATGCACCATACACTTTCCTGGCCCTTTTGTCCTCTGGTATCCCACTTGTGGAGACACCAGAGACAATTTAAAAGCAAACACAGCGCAAGCATGTTATTAAATTTGCTTGCGCTGCACAGAACAAATTCAGGGCCTTTTTCTAATGCCAGAGCTCTTCAGTGGGGCTCTGCGCATTGAACCAACATGCACACTTTGAGAGGGGGCGTGCTTGTCATTAGTGATGACAAAACACACCCTCTCTGGCCCCGCCCCCTTCTTAGGGGGCCGCTCGGATTGAAAAATGCCCGGGCCTAATTTTTTTCCCAGTCCGGCCCTGCTTGGGCCTACACATTTGGTTCACAAATATAAACTAACTTGCATATACAATCACTATACTATACATTAACTACAACCCTCATTTAAGACTCATCAGCTAACACACGGTTTACTTTGGTTTAGTTATTCTAATTACGGGTTGTTGGTTGGCTTCACATACACTTGTTAGCTTGAATTGTCCACCATTATGGTCCTTGTAGATACTTTTCATTGTATATTCTTGTTGATACTGATACTAGTTACCTATGCTAATTTTGTGGTTTTCTTCAGTATTGATACTTTTCTGGTTCTCAACCCTTTCTACTCTATTATTTCCCCTATATAAGTTGGTTTGTCAACTTGTCCCTCACTATATTAATCACTTATCTACGTTAATCACTACGTTCATCTGACTCCGGGCTATCCCATTATTTTCAGGCAGCAGAGGCTTATACATGTGACAGGTTCACGATTCACTTACTTTCCAGAGTTTCTGCATTATTAGAATTTTGCTATATGCCTTAATGCCATTCATTTAAGTTTTATGTCATCTGCTGATATTTTCATATTCGTGCCACCTGGTTTAGTCTAAGTCGCTCGTGTTACCCCTCATTTGTTTGCAAGGTATATATTGGTATATATTGGCTGTCACTTACATGTTTACAACTATTTCCTTAGCCCTCGTAGGGCTCACATGTCTGTCAGATTTCGCTATTGTGCCCTTAGTGGTCTCCCAGCAATTGCTGTCATCAAGTCTCTCCATTACTATTCACGTCACAGGTAAGTGGTCCTTCATTACATAATGTTGGTTATTTTGTCTCTGGTTGTGTTCGCTATTTTGTTTGCCACCTTCAATTTAGGCTATCTCACTATACCATCAAGCTACGCCTGACTGGCATCCAACATCACATGTTTCTCTACTTTCCAACAAAGCCAGTTTCCTTTCATCCTATCCGATCAGACTATACTTAAGGGTATGCAAAATATGTTTAATTTGCTGGATTCAGCCCCTTTCAAACCCTTCACTAACTCTGAAATCGCTATTTACCTGGCTTACCTAATTAAACATCAAGATCATTACATACTGACTCTACCCATGACCAAAATGAGTCAACTGGGTCAACCCATCCACATTCCATACTATCCCACGAATAATATATGGTGCCGGTGAAGGTTTTTCGATTCCTACCTCCTCACCGTACCAAATATCACATCTCGTCCACTACTACTTCACGGGACTATCCTCACTAACCCTAAGTTCATGTTATATGTACGGTTATTGTTAACAATGCTCGGTATGAACCCTTTATTCTGGACACTTATTTAGGATAGGGGCCGCATCTACGGCATCAAGCCAGTACGTTCCAGTCCATGTCATTAAAACTCTAGGTCACTGGAAGTCATCAGCATATACATGAAATATGAAGGGCATTTGTTAAAATTTCATCTTTTTTTTTTAATATATATTTCAGACATATACCTGGCCTATGTAGTTTACCTGGTGCTTCTTGTTTCTAGCCTAGGAATTCTTGACATCATAACTTTTAAAAAATAAAGTCCACTGTGCCTTTAAATCGTGACTTTGAGTTATGTGCAGTATGTAATTAAAAAGTGCTTAACAGCAAAAAAAGTGCTTTATGCAATATTGTGCAAACACATTAACTCGTGTTTAAGTGCAACAAAAGAGATATGTGCAAAACCTACAATGTTAAAAGGGAGAAATATTACTGACAGTGCTTATGGTGTCAGTGCCCTTTAAGCTTAAACAATAACAAGGATTATACTTGCATTATGCAAGGTTCCACATGAAAAAGAAAGAAATTAAAAAGACATAGCATAATATTGTTTGGATAACAGATAATGTATAAAAAACAAATGTGTCTAACACACTCATAAGTGTGGAGCAGGTACAAGGTTGCTCAGGCTATAAGCGCTTTTCAATGTATCTCCTCCTCTGTGAACAGAAAGACGATGGATAGCCGAAATCAAGGTGTGAACATATATAACCTGCTACTGACATGCTGTCAGCCATTTTGCTGTTTATCCATCATCTTAAAGTATAATCAAAAGAAGAATATTTCTACAGATTCATTTATGGATGTCTGGACTGTTTTTTGGATTGTAAAAGGAAAGGTTATTTTGAAAATGTGTCCTGTCAGATGTTGCCGGGGGGACAAGCAATATTTTAGGGAAGTAAGACGCATGACTGTGGTCAAGTCATCTGTTAGAAAGAACATGGGATGCTTAAACTTTTGAACCTTAAATTTGTCAGTTATGCTAGAATTTAGCCAATAGGAAATAAGACCATATTTGGAGTTCTGATTCAAGCTAAACGAAAGGCCGGTTCCGGGTCATATGTATAAAGTATGAGGAATTGTAATATGATGTTAGATTGCTTCTTGCCAATCTCCATGAGATATCTCTGTGTATTGTAATGGTCAATTAAAACGCTTTTATTGAACCTGGTAATATTTCTTTTCTACTTCCACAGTTGGGGGCTCTTTGTCCGGGATCAGAATACCACAGACACCAGCGGAACACCTGCACCTGCCAACCATTTCGTGGGCACTCAAACAGACCGGTCATATGAAAGGTAAGCCATACCATTTATAAAACATGGCATTAGTGTAATTTTTGAGTGTCCATGAAACAAAGAACGGTGCAGGTAAATGCTAGTCTGTGTGACCTGATTTCTTAGCCTTTTATTGACCATTTGTAACGTTACTATTTATGTCTATGTTGTAAAATATACTGCAGTATTAGTGTCTATGTCTGAGTGATTCTAGAATCAGTGGTAGCACTGACAGGTAGTCCCCTAGGAAGGCTTAAGTGACTAAACTTCGCAGACCCAATAGGGGTTTGGTGGGCCTTCAGAAGTCTAAACGTAGCTCTGTCGGTGAGAGTCTCTTTGATATGATGTATCCCTGTCATGTGATTGTGACTAAATGTTGAGGTTAGCCACGTGAATCTCATCTCCCAAGTCTAAACGTAGCAAAGCGAGATTAGATTATTTTGTTTTAGTGTCTTAATTTCACCCAGTCTAAACGTAGCAAGGTGAAGTTAAGTTGTCTTGTCATCTTATCTCCCAAGTCTAAACGTAGCAAAGCGAGATTAGATTATTTTGTTTAAGTGTCTTAATTTCACCCAGTCTAAACGTAGCAAGGTGAAGTTAAGTTGTCTTGTCATCTTATCTCCCAAGTCTAAACGTAGCAAAGCGAGATTAGATTTTTTGTTTTAGTGTCTTAATTTCACCCAGTCTAAACGTAGCAAGGTGAAGTTAAGTTGTCTTGTCATCTTATCTCCCAAGTCTAAATGTAGCAAAGTGAGATTAGATTATTTTGTTTTATTGTCTTAATTTCACCCAGTCTAAACGTAGCAAGGTGAAATTAAGTTGTCTTGTATTAATTGTTTAAACTCATAAATTCAATATAGCATTTGAGTAAGGTGTATTGTGTTAAAATTGTATAACTGTGTGTATATGGTTTAAATTTTGATAAACTGTAACATCATTTGAGAAGAGATTTTTGTGTAAACTCCAGTTGTCAGTCAGTATACAGACTGAAAATTGTGACCTTTCGATCTCTCAAAGGGTGATACAGTGAGTGGTGTTTCAAAGTACAAGTAACAGAAATGGGGTTGAATCATGGCAAGCAGCTTGATCATGGGGATAGTATACCCAGTGATTCCCCAGTTTATTTAATGAAACAGAAATATGGCCCTTCAAGTATTATGTATTTAAAAAGAAATGGGCAAAGTTAACTAAGAATAATATAAATCCATGGCCAGTGGTGGGGTCATTAGACCCTTGGGTGTTGTTAAGTTTAAGAACAATGTTGTTAAATGGAAAAAGTATTTCAAAACTGGAATGGTCTGCATATATGTTATGGCATGAGGAAATTGAAAAGAAAAAGCAAGAATGTTCCCCCCAGTCAGGTGCAACAGGAGGGGCATGTAAAGGAGAGGGTACTGGTGTTGCCAGTGGCGTACACACAACCTATGGGGCCCCGGTGCGAAAACTGATCCGTGGGCCCCCCCCCGCGCGCGCGCGCTTACTCTGCGCGGGCTGGGGCCGCAACACATGGCGGCGGGCACCTGGTCGCAGGGCTGCGACCACGTTATGTACGCCAGTGCATGCATAAACACATACACTTAAAGGACCACTACAGACACCCAGATCACATCAGCTCAATGAAGTGGTCTGGGTGCCAGGTCTCTCTAGTTTTAACCCTGCAGCTGAAAACATAGCAGTTTCAGAGAAACTGCTATGTTTCACTGAGGGTTAATCCAGCCTCTAGAGGCTGTCTCATTGACAGCCGCTAGAGGATTTTCTGCGTTTCTCACTGTGAAAATCACAGTGAGAAGACGCTGAACGTCCATAGGAAAGCATTGAGTAATGCTTTCCTATGGGCGGTTTGAATGCGCGCGTGGCTCTTGCCACGCATGCGCATTCGGAGCTGAGAAGCGGATCGGGGCGGAGAGATCCCCAGCGCCAAGGGAGTCCGGCGCTGGAGAAAGGTAAGTGCTTAAGACACACACGCACACATTAACTGACAGACACACACTCAGTGACAAACATACATACACACTCACTAACAGACACACACAGACACACACTCTAACACTAACACGCACACTCCAACACACACACTAACACACACACACTCTAATACTAACACACACACACTCTAACACTAACACGCACACACTCCAACACACACACTAACACACACACACTCTAATACTAACACACACACACTCTAACACTAAGACAAACACTCTAACACTTACACACACACACTCTAACACACGCTCACACACACACTAACACAAACACAAACACACACACACACTCACTAACATACACTCACACACACACACACACTCACTAACATACACTCACACACACACTAACACACACTCACTAACACACACTCACTATAATACACTCACACACACACTAACACACTCACACACACTCACTAACACACACTCACACTAACATACACTCTCACACACACTAACATACGCTCACACACACACACACACACACACACACTAACACACACTCACACTAACACACACTCACACTAACATACACTCACACTAACATACACTCACACTAACACACACTAACACACTCACACACTAACACACTCACGAACATACACTAACACACTCACTAGCACACACACTCACTAACATACACTCTCACACACATTAACATACACTCACTAACATACACTCACACACACACACACTAACTAACATACACTAACACACTCACACAAACACACACTCACACAAACACACACTCACACAAACACACACTCACTAACACACACTCACTAACACACACTCACTAACACACACTCACTAACACACACTCACTAACATACACTCTCACACACACACACGTTTTTGTTTTTTTTTTCTATTTAATCCCCCCAGCCTCCTTACCTGTGGGAGAGCTGAGGGGATTCCCTGGGGTCCAGTGGTGTCACCCGGCGGGCAGTCAGGCTGGCGGGCGCGCGAGGGAGCACTCTCCCCTGAGTGCTCCCTCTTCAGCTCCCTCGCGCGCCGCGTACTGATGCCGGAGCCGGAAGATGACGTCATCTTCCGGCTCCGGTTTCAGTGCGGTGCGCGAGGGAGCTGAAGAGGGAGCACTCAGGGGAGAGTGCTCCCTCGCGCGCCCGCCAGCCTGACTGCCCGCCGGGTGTAAGCAGGGCCAGCCTCGGGGGGCCCGGAGGTGGCCGGCTCCTGGGCCCCCCAGGAGAAGAGGCTGGCCCAGTGAGTACATACCTGGGTCGCAGGGCGGCTGAGCGCTTCCCTCCTGTCAGCCCCTCTCCTCATGCTGCACCCGGGCGGTGCGCCCTCATGGACGCACCAGCCCGGGCAAAGCTGCAGCCGCCTGAGGCTCTCTGCAGAGCGCTCGGGCGACTGCAGCATGAGGGGGGGCCGGCGCTCCTTGCGGCGCCCCTTCCCAAGGGGCGCCCTAGGCGGCTGCCTAGTCCGCCAAACAGGTAGCGCAGGCCCTGGGGGCAAATCCAGTCAAGTGGCCTACTGCACCACTGAATCATCTCACCATCCATGCCCACCTTTTCCTGGTTTTATAATGGATATTGGTTTTTGAATGCAGATGTGTGTTTAAATATAATGTTAGTGTTTTAATATGTATGTAATGTTGATGTTTGAAATCAGAGGTGTATTTGTGTGTAGTGTTGGTGTTTGAAAGCTAAGATGTATGCACATATACACATACACTGCCCCACACATGAACTGATACACATACAGATACACAGACACACACACTGACACTTAGATACACAGACACATAGATATAAACACTAGCAGACATGCAGATATACACACACAAAGATACATACTGACACACATAGATAGACATACACACACACATACAGATACACAGACACACAGACACACTTACACACATGCCGATCTACAGACACACAGATACACACAATGACACACATGCAGATATGCAGACACACAGATACACACACACACTACTGCATTGGCAGTAGGTCTGCCTCTGGGTTTGATTTAATTACTGCAGCTACAAGCTTATCGGGAGCCAAAGCTAATAATTATAGGTTTGATTTTCAAAACTGTAAGCTATACTTTATATTGAAA